>NW_022631032.1:17342906-17349745 GCF_010015895.1 Lontra canadensis
CAAAAAAAAAAAAAAAAAAACAACAACAATAGAAGAAATCAACAAAACTAGGAGCTGGTTCTTTGAAAGAATTAATAAGATTGATAAACCCCTGGCCAGACTTATCAAAAAGAAAAGAGAAAGGACCCAAATAAATAAAAGCATGAATGAAAGAGGAGAGATCACAACCAACACCAAAGAAATACAAACAATTATAAGAACATACTATGAGCAACTCTATGCCAACAAATTTGACAATCTGGAAGAAATGGATGCATTCCTAGAGACATATAAACTACCACAACTGAACCAGGAAGAAATAGAAAACCTGAACAGACCCATAACCAGTGAGGAAATTGAAACAGTCATCAAAAATCTCCAAACAAACAAAAGCCCCGGGCCAGACGGCTTCCCAAGGGAATTCTACCAAATATTTAAAGAAGAATTAATACCTATTCTCCTGAAACTGTTCCAAAAAATAGAAATGGAAGGAAAACTTCCCAACTCATTTTATGAGGCCAGCATCACCTTGATCCCAAAACCAGACAAGGATCCCATCAAAAAAGAGAATTACAGACCAATATCCTTGATGAACACAGATGCAAAAATTCTCACCAAAATACTAGCCAATAGGATCCAACAGTACATTAAAAGGATTATTCACCATGACCAAGTGGGATGTATTCCAGGGCTGCAAAGTTGGTTCAACATCCGCAAGTCAATCAATGTAATACAATACATTAATAAAAGAAAGAACAAGAACCATATGATACTCTCCATAGATGCTGAAAAAGCATTTGACAAAGTACAGCATCCCTTCCTGATCAAAACTCTTCAAAGTGTAGGGATAGAGGGCACATACCTCAATATTATCGAAGCCATCTATGAAAAACCCACCACAAATATCATTCTCAATGGAGAAAAACTGAAAGCTTTTCCACTAAGGTCAGGAACATTGCAGGGATGTCCATTATCACCACTGCTATTCAACATAGTACTAGAAGTCCTAGCCTCAGCAATCAGATAACAAAAAGAAATTAAAGGCATCCAAATCGGCAAAGAAGTCAAAGTATCCCTCTTCTCAGATGATATGATACTATATGTGGAAAACCCAAAAGACTCCACTCCAAAACTGCTAGAACTTGTACAGGAATTCAGTAAAGTGTCAGGATATAAAACCAATGCACAGAAATCAGTTGCATTTCTCTATACCAACAACAAGACAGAAGAAAGAGAAATTAAGGAGTCCATCCCATTTACAATTGCACCCAAAACTATAAGATACCTAGGAATAAACCTAACCAAAGAGGCAAAGAATCTGTACTCAGAAAACTATAAAGTACTCATGAAAGAAATTGAGGAAGACACAAAGAAATGGAAATATGTTCTATGCTCCTGGATTGGAAGAATAAATATTGTGAAAATGTCTACTCTTCCTAAAGCAATCTACACATTTAATGCAATTCCTATCAAAGTACCATCCATTTTTTTTCAAAGAAATGGAACAAATAATCCTAAAATTTATATGGAACCAGAAAAGACTTCAAATAGCCAAAGAAATATTGAAAAAGAAAGCCAAAGTTGGTGGCATCACAATTCCGGACTTCAAGCTCTATTACAAAGCTGTCATCATCAAGACAGTATGGTACTGGCACAAAAACAGACACATAGATCAATGGAACAGAATAGAGAGCTCAGAAATAGACCCTCAACTCTATGATCAACTAATCTTTGACAAAGCAGGGAAGAATGTCCAATGGGAAAATGACAGCCTCTTCAACAAATGGTGTTGGGAAAATTGGACAGCCACATGCAGAAAAATTAAAATTGGACCATTTCCTTATACCACACACGAAAATAGACTCCAAATGGATGAAGGACCTCAATGTGAGAAAGAAATCCATCAAAATCCTTGAGGAGAACACAGGCGGCAACCTCTTTGACCTCAACTGCAGCAACTTCTTCCTAGGAACATCACCAAAGGCAACAGAAGCAAGGGCAAAAATGAACTATTGGGACTTCATCAAGATCAAAAGCTTTTGCACAGCAAAGGAAACAGTTAACAAAACCAAAAGACAACTGACAGAATGGGATAAGATATTTGCAAACGACATAACAGATAAAGGGCTTGTATCCAAAATCTATAAAGAGCTTAGCAAACTCAACACCCAAAGAACAAATAATCCAATCAAGAAATGGGCAGAGGACATGAACAGACATTTCTGCAAAGAAGACATCCAGTTGGCCAACAGACACATGAAAGAGTGCTCCACTTCACTGAGCATCAGGGAAATACAAATCAAAACCACAATTAGATACCAGCTCACACCACTCAGAACAGCTAAAATTAACAACTCAGGAAATGACAGATTTGGCAAGGATGCAGAGAAAGGGGAACCCTCCTACACTGTTGTTGGGAATGCAAGCTGGTGCAACCACTCTGGAAAACAGCATGGAGATTCCTCAAAAAGTTGAAAATAGAGCTACCCTATGACCCAGCAATTGCACTACTGGGTATTTACCCTAAAGATACAAACGTAGTGATCCAAAGGGGCATGTGCACCTGAATGGTTATAGCAGTAATGTCCACCATAGCCAAACTATGGAAAGAACCGAGATGTCCATCAACAGATGAATGGATAAAGAAGTTGTGGTATATATATACAATGGAATACTATGCAGCCATCAAAAGAAATGAAGTCTTGCCATTTGCAACAAGGTGGATGGAACTAAAGGGTATTATGCTTAGCAAAATAAGTCAATTGGAGAAAGACAACTATCATATGATCTCCCTGATATGAGGAAGTGGAGATGCAACGTGGGGGGTTTGGGGGATAGGAAAAGAATAAATGAAACAAGATGGGATCGGGAGGGAGACAAATCATAAGAGACTCTTAACCTCACAAAACAAACTGAGGGTCACTGCGGGGAGGGGGGTTGTGAGAGGGTGGTGGGGTTATGGACATTGGGGAGGGTATGTGCTATGGTGAGTGCTGTAAAGTGTGTAAACCTGGCGATTCACAGACCTGTACCCCTGGGGCTAAAAACACATTACATGTGTTTTTTATATGTGTTTATAAAAAATATAAAAATTATTAAAAAAAGAGATAAGAGACTTATCTGTACTTGAACTAGAGATTTAAAGGAGGAGTTTTGAATACCTATGTATCAAGAAGGGTTCTGACTGCTGGCTGGTTCCCAAAAGCCTAGTAAATAATAGCTCATACAAATAAGGAATTTATAATCAAATGACAAGAAGTCCAAGATAGACAGTAGACACTGTTAGGTTTGACAACTCTAACAAGATTCCAGACTTTTTCCAATTTTCTGCCATCTTTAGCAAAGAGGTCTTTGTCTGCAGGCTCATGTCCACATTGTAGGCAAAAAGAACAAGGAAGTTGAAAGACAGCACAACAAGCTCCTATGAACTTCTGAATCACACAGCCTCCCTGGCTGCAAGGGAGTCTGAGAAATTGAGCTTTCAGCATTTCAGACTATAGAGTAGAATAGGGTTGGAAAGGTTGAAACCCAAGGAGAGAATGTGATCCTGGGCAGTAAGAAAAAGAGGCAGTAAGAAAGGAAGTCAGTACTCAAGGGACAGAATTGTTTTGTCAGGTGTTTTTCCAGCTGGGAGATTTTCATCCCATTGCCAGCTTGGGAGAGTCCTGGGGAGGTACAGATAGTGGGGAGCTGCCACTGTTAAAAGAAATGATCATCACAAACACCATTCTATATTTTGTTTAAATAAAAGAGAAAAGACATGAAAAATACACAAAAGGAAAAACCATAAAGGAAATGATTGCCAAATTGGCTACATAACATTGGAAAACTTCCACCCTCTATATTTCATATATATATATATGTACATGTACATACGTATATGTATACATATATATAATACATATATATGTATGTATGTGTATATATAAAACAAGGTCTAAAAACTAATGACAAACTATCAAAAGTATTAGTTACGCATATGACATAATTTTCTTTATTTACAAAGAGATCCTATTATCAGCAAGAAAAAGATAATGAACTCTGTAGAAAATCTGACTTAAAGAGTATAAATAGGCAGTTTTTAGAACAAACAAAAAAAGAAATCCAATTAGACATCCCAAAAAAGGTGATCATATTCATAATTAAAGAACTATAATAAAAATAAGTTACCATTTTTAATATATCAGATTCATCAAAATTTTGAAATTTGATGAAACCAGTGCTGATAAATGTAAGAGAAAGTGGGCACTCTCACACCACAGGTGGGAATTTAAATTAGTTCCATAATTTCGAGGGTTATTTGGCAAGATCTATTAAAATTTAAGATAGATGCCTATTTTGTTGCAGCAATCTCATTGCTAGTAGTGAATTTATTTATCATCATTTGTCAGAATACAGTGCAATCAAAACTGATATTCAGGGCACCTGGGTGGCTCAGTGGGTGAAGCCTCTGCCTTCGGCTCAGGTCATGATCTCAGGGTCTTGGGATCAAGTCCCCCATCAGGCTCTCTGCTCAGCAGGGAGCCTGCTTCCTCCCCTCTTTCTCTGTCTGCCTCTCTGCCTACTTCTGATCTATCTCTGCCAAATAAATTAAAAATTAAAAAAAAACTGATATTCAACCATTATATGTTGATATGGTCTTCTGCTGGTGTCCATCTGTATGATAAGTGCCCATGTAATAATGTCTTTAATATCAGTCTTAAAGTTTATATACTAACTAAAAACTGGAAATTACTAGTTCATCTGTATGTTGGAGACTAGTTAAATAGATTGAGGTCTTCCAATCCAAAAATATGTGATATCTTTCTATTCCTTGGTGTTGTCTTCAATTTCTTTCACCAATGTCTTAATAATTTTTAGTGCATCAGTATTTCAACACTGTGGTTTAATTTATTCCTAAGTATTTTATTCTTTTAGATATGGTTGTAAATGTGACTGCTGTCCTAATTTCTTTTTCAAATAGTTTGTTGTGTGTAAAATGCAATTGATTTTTGTATGTTGACTCTGTATCCTACAACTTTACAGAATTTGTTTATTATTATAACAGTTTTGGGGTGGATTATATAGGGTTTTCCAAATATAAGACCACATCATCTACAGAGAAGCCGTGTCTGATTTGGATGTCTTTTATTTCCAACTTTTTTTCCTAATTGCTTCTGGCTAGGACTTCCAGTACTATGTTGAATAGGAGTGGGGAAAATGAGCACCTTTGCCTTATGCCTGATATTAGAGGAAAAGCTCTCGACTTTTCACCATTGAGTATGAACTTAACTGTAGGCTTGTCATATATTTCTTTATTAGGTAGAAATACATTCCTTCTTTACCCAATTTATTGAGAGTTTTTATCATAAAAGAATACTAAATTTTGTCAAATGCTTTTTCTGTACCTATTAAGATAATCTATTTTATCTTTTGTTCTGTTAATGTAGTGTATCACATTTATTGATTTGTATATGTTGGATCATACTTGCATCCCAGAGATGAATCTCACTTGATCATGGTATATTATCTTTTTAATGTGCTATTGAATTTTGTCTGCTAGCATTTTGTTGAGGATTTTTGCATGCATATTCCTCAGAGATCTTGGTCTGTAGTTTTCTATTCTTTAGTGTCCTTATTTGGCTTTACTAACAGGGTAATTATTGTCTCATAAAATGAGGTTAGTCAATTTTTTGGAAGAGTAGGAAAAGGATCCTGTTAATTGTTTAAATTTTTGGTGGAATTCATCACTAAAGCCATCTGATTCTGGGATGTGGTGTAAATGCCTGGTGTAATTAGCTTTTTTGATTATAATATAAGTGCCAGATATTAAGCTTCTCATTGCCAAGTCATCCATTATAAACACATTCATCTCAAATATCGCTATCACACAAGACAAAGAGCCAGGCCGCCTCACACATGAAAGTCTTGGGTGATCTACATAATTAACCATTTGAATGACTCTGCTTTTCCCTTCTTGTGACTTAATTCCTGGTCTTATGTTTTAAATTCACTGATAAAAATTGAGCCTGTGAAACCTTAGGCACCCCTCCTTCAACCCTAATAGATGCAAAACTGAGGTCCACCCTCTCAATCTCTCTCTACACACAGCTTTGCTGTGTGGCCCTGGGGCATACTGCCTGCCCTCCAGCACTGATAATAAACCTTGCTTTTTTTCAAATTTCCCAGATAGTTGTTGCTGAGGAGCATCTTTCAATCATAATAAGAACCTCAAGGGCCAATGCAGCTATAACATTAGTTCTGGCAAGAGAAATATCATCAGGACTCACCAGCCCATGTACCAGTCCAGGTGAATGCCCCCAGTTATTTCTAGCCCATAGCATCACTATTGATAGGTTGAGAATAACACAAAACATGGGCTTTTCTTTTTTGGGAGATTTTTGACTACTGATTCAATCTTCTTATTTGTTATTGATCTGTTCAGACTTTCTATTTCTTCACGATCAAGTCTTTGTAAGCTGTTTCTAAGAATTTATTCATTTTTTTCTAGGTAATTCAATTTTGGGCATATAACTGTTCATAGTAATCTCTTTTGATCCATTATATTTCTGTGGTATCAATTATAATGTCTCCTCTTTCTGATGTTATTTGAGTCCCCTCTCTTTTTTTCTTAGTCCGGCTGAAGGTTTGACAGTTTTATCTTTTTAGAAAACCAACACTTTCTTAGGTTGATCTTTTCAATTGTCTTTCTAGTCTCTGTTTCATTGATTTCTGATCAAATATTTTTTAGTTCCTTCCTTCTGCTAACTTTAAGCTTAGTTTGTTCTTTTTTTATGTTCTTGAGGTACAAAGTTAGGGTTTTTGAGATTGCTTTTTTCTTACTATAGACATTTATTACTATAAATTTCCCTCTTAGAACT
>NW_022631032.1:17349755-17365619 GCF_010015895.1 Lontra canadensis
TCTCATCACATAAAGGATAACAATATAATTTAATTTTGTCTGTTTTCAAAGCTTTGATAAATGGAACCCTATTCTGTGGATACTTCTGTCTTTTTGTCTCAAAAAATCTTTTAAGATTCAGCAACGTGGTTGAAACTTAACTCAGTTCCATTAATTCATTCTCACTGTTGTACACTCTGTTTTAAGGTATCCCAGCATATTTACTTATCTCACTATTAATGGACATGTGGACTGTTCATGACTTTAGGGGTCTGAACTCAGTGCTGTGAACATTGCACATGAACGTGTATGAATCCTGGTGATCATGTTCCCAAGTTTCCAAGGGATGTGTGTAAAAGTGAAATTGCTGGTTCAGGATATTTACATTTTAAATTTTAATAGAAAACGCCAGAATGCTTTCTCATTTTCCCTCCATAGAGCCATGTTTGAGAGTCCCCATTGCTTTCTATCTGTATCACTGGGACTAGGCTTTGTAATGCTGCAGTAACATCCCCTAAATCTCAGTGGTTTACAACAACAAAGGTTACTTTCTCAGCCATATTTTGTTTCCATTACAGTAAGTTGTTCCTGATCCCTCTAAGATCCAGGCTGATGAAGCAGGCTCTATCTACCACACTGTTGTTCTCTTAGAACTTTTTACTTTCCCAGAAACATATTCATGTCATCTACAAAAAGAGATTGTTACTTCTTCCTTTCCAATTCTTCTGCTTCTAAAAGCTTTCTCTGGGTGCTTGGGTGGCTCAGTCAGCTAAGCAGCTGCCTTTGGCTCAGGTCATGATCCTAGGAGCCTGCAATCAAGTCTCACATCAGGCTCCCTACTCAGCGGGAAGCCTGCTTCTCCTTCTCCCTCTGTCTGCTGCTCCCCCTACTTGTGCACTCTCTTTCTGCTTCAAATAAATGAATAAAATCTTTAAAAAATAAATAAATAAAACTTTCTCTAACCTAACTGCATGGTGTTTTACATAGAGTAAGGCTATATTATTAGGTGCATACGAATATATAATTTTTTATCATTATGGAGTGAGCCCAAACCAAACAACTCACCAATAGACTGGTGCTTGGCTGTATTCAGATGAGTCAGCTCAGCCACAACTTTCATCAAATTATAATCACCCCAAAACTTAGTGTTCTAAAACAACAACCATTTATTTAGCTCATTATGCTAGGGGTCAGCAATTTGTGTGGGACTCAACTGGGTGGTTCTTTTGTCCTTAGCTAGGCTTGCTTCTTTTAGATGCCTAAGATAAGAGATGAGCTAAAGAAAGAGTGATTTAGTTTGCATGCATAATTTAGAGAGACTACAAGAAGCAAGAGATGTGCCTCTCTCCAGTCTCCTCAGCCAGAAAAGACTTGGCCCAGAAAAATGGAGTGAGTTTCACAAGGTCACCAGGGAATTCACAGAGGGAATCAGGGGCTGAATTCAAGTACCCCAGTCTTGTTATTTCCCATAACACCATAATTATAACTGTGAATCCCCAGCAGCATTGAAAACATACCTCTGGGACTCTTCAAAAACCAAAGGAATAATCCACCATGAGATCACAAGATAGAAAAAAATGTAAAAAAGGAGAAAGGCTGGAAAAGTGCCTGGTCAGCATAAGTCATACTCAGGAGAGCTCAGAAAAAATCCTTGAATTAATTTTTACGCTTTAAGAGAGGGCTGGGAACCAAATTCAGAGCCTAACAAACCTAAACCCTCTAATACTCTGGAATTAGTGAAATCAACTGTATGTTTAAAAGCACAAAGCAATCAATTCACAAATGATTAAAACCTCTCCATTTTGCCCAGTGAGCCAGGCAGATGCCACATTAATTCCACATACTTTTTTTTTTAAAGATTTTGTTTATTTATTTATTTGACAGACAGAGATCACAAGTAGGCAGAGAGGCAGGCAGAGAGAGAGAGGAGGAAGCAGGCTCCCTGCTGAGCAGAGAGCCCAATATGGGGCTCGATCCCAGGACCCTGGGATCATGACCTGAGCCGAAGGCAGAGGCTTTAACCCACTGAGCCACCCAGGTGCCCCTAATTCCACATACTTTTTAATTCTAATTTTAGGTCAACTTTATTCATTGAATAAGATTATATGTCATTTGACCTTTCTACATCTTAATTCATCAGAAAAACCATTATCTCCACAGCAATGCATAGTGACATTGTGATAACAGATCCAGGAAAGACATTAAAAACACATGAAATTTTTTCCACTTGGCTGCTGGAGCATTGATACCCAGGTGTCTGGAACAAATGCAGAACATCTGCAAAGCAGAGGCTTCTTCCAGAGCAAGAGGTATGGAATGAAAGAGTCATGCATTGTTGTGGGGAGAGGGTGGTTCATTTCTAATAGTCTTTGAAAACAGAGAGTTACAAATTCACAACCAAAAGAAAATCTGCCTGACCCTGTGCAGGGCAAGCAGTTCCAAGGTGAAAAGGCTCACAGTCTAAGGAGACTCATGGGCAAATGGTGCAAATATGATGGAAAAAAAGACGAATTCTTTCTTGAAAAGGGATGAGTTTTCACAGAGGCAATGAGAGCTGAGCTGGATTTTGATACAGATAATGGCCCTGGTAGACAGCAAATACCTGTGAAATACTTCTCAAACAAATGAATTAAAAGGCTACTACCCACGAAAGTATCACCATAGGCAACAGCATGGATGAATGGGTTGTGCAATTTCCAGGAAACTACACATGATTTATTTAGTATTGTTCAAGAAAACTTGGAGGGACAGAACAACCGTCACCATCGATAAGGCTAGAGACTGGAGGCAAAAACCTGATCTCTGAGGCCTTGAATGCTGCACCAATGCTTCCGAGTGAGTCCTGTTGGATTTGGGAGGCTTTGGATGTGGGGAGAGAATGAAAGAGGACATTCCCCATAAAGGAACTGTGATGGAGATGACCCCTCCCCCAGAATCCCCCTCAGTGGAGAGCTTGTTGCCCCAGCTGTAGGAGTGCGGTTGGCAGATAGCCTTTAGCTGAACCCCTTCAGAGCTGCCTCACCCATGAGCACACCCACTTCCAAAGGCCAATGGAGCCCACTTCCAAAGGAACCCACTTCCAATGACCAATGGAAGCAAAGGATACAAGACCAACCAATTCGACACACTCTAGGGCAACTCTGGCAAGCCCTTAACGCCAGAGCTTCCTGAGGAGTTTCTGGAGGCAGTCATTAAGATTCCCTGCACCATAGTTCAACTTTTCTTTCAGTCCATGCCTGCTGCTGCTTCTCCCAGACTTGGGCCAGACCAGAACCCCAGGGGTGGGTGGAGAGCATCTGAGGCAGACAGCAAAGTCAACCTCCCTTATATCAAGCAGGAAATTTCTCTCTTCTGTCTCAGTCCATCCTCCTTCTCCCACCACCCCTAACACCTAGAGCTCTGACCTTCAGAATTCTCTGATGGCATCAAATGCTTTGGAACAGTGGAGTAGAGCCCAAGGAGCCCTGCTCTTGGAATCAAAAGGAATTCAAAGCCAGCTTCTGGTCAAGTGCCTGGTCAAGACACTTCACTTACCTGCGAATGGGAAGAACAACAGGAAAAATAAAGGACAATGCCAACATCCAAGATTTAGCAATGGAGTAGGTAAATAGATGAAATAATGTGGGAAAGCACCTTGTAAACTGCAGACTATCTGGTTTCCAGTCCTCGGTCAGATTGTCTCTCCACCTTGGCTTTTCAAGTAAACTTTCTGCCAAGGTCAGCAGAGCGCCCTGGAAGGCTTATACCACCAGCTTATAAATGCGGGGAGATCTGCCGGTGGGCCTCATGAGCATTCCAAGGATGAGAACAACCAACACCTGAATGTCTCCTCCCAACATTCCTCTTATATTGAATCTTTGCCTTTGGGTTAGGGAAGGACAGGGTGGGAACAAGAAATGGAAAATACATCACAACTCCATTTACATACCCTTCTCAGGATAGATACGCTCAACTCCTACCTGCATACCACAGCTGAGGGTATGCCTAAAAGAGAGAAATGCATGATGAGCAGCTCTGTCAAGCAAGATGGAGCATGTGTTATCCCATTCCCATCACAAACATGCTTTAGCCAAAAGCAGGTACAATGTAGTATGTTAAGGAAGGGGGAAAAAAAAAAAGATTGTATTCCAGTCATTCCTGGATTATACCAAAATGATTACCTTTGGGAGTAAAGATTTTAAGTGATCTTTATTTCTTCCATGTGCATTTCTGTGTTTTGCAAATTTGCAACCATGAACACATAGTTACCCTTTTGTGATCAGATAAAAATAATTGCCACAAAAATAGAATAAAATTTTTAATGTTTCTATGATTGTTTTACATAAAGCTGGTTCCCATCCTAACTCCTTTGCCACTGGGCTGAGAGGAGGAACAAATAGGATTCTAGAAACGACAGCTTTTGTTATCGAACCTGGAACTTGCCAGAGAGTAAGCGCCACTTTGGGTCCCTGGGGGAAACCACCAGCTGCTTGTGATCTGTTATGCACTGAATGTTTGTGTCATCCCAAAATTCATATGCTGAAGCCCTACCCTCAAGGTGACTGTATTTGGAGATATGGCCTTTAGAGGTAATTAAGGTTAAATGATGTCATAAGGGTAGGGTCTTAATCTATGGAATTAGCGTTATTGTAAGAAGAGACACTAGAAAATCCTTCCTCCCTCTCTTTTTCTCCTCTCTCTTTCTCTCTCTCTCCCTCCCTTCCTCCTTCTTTCTCTCTCTTCATAGAGGAAAGACTATTTAAGGGCAGAGCGAGAAGGCTTTCTTCAACCCAGGAAGGAAGCTCTCATGAGGAACCAAATTGGCCACACCTTGATCTTAGACTTCCAGTGTATCTTAGGCTTCCAGAACTGTGAGAAATAAGTTTCCGATGTTTAAGCCACCCAGCCTGTGGTATTTTGCTATGGCAGCCCAAGCTGATTAGTATATGATCCCCCGAAGGCCCCACACAAGACACTCTCAATATCCAGCAGCTCTAGATTTCCATGCAGTGCCCACTTCTGCCCTGAGCATGGGCCAGAGTCAGAGGCCTGGGGAATAGAGCCATGAAGCCTGAGGAAGATCTCACAAAACCACAATTTCCTCACAATCCATATGGAAAAAATTTTCATCCGGGGTGAACCTAGACCCTTCGCTTCATATGGCTTCATATGTGCATTGACAACCTCGGCTTTAGTTGTTGAGTCACCAGCTTTCAAAAGGACAAGAGTCATTGTAATTGATGACAAAGGATCGGTCCCAGGCGAACTCACTGCTTCCTCCCTATCAACAGCTACGTCACAAAATAGAATACAGAATATAACGCAATAAGCAGGTATCACACACGGTTTCCCATAAGTGGTTTAACCAAAATATCTTTATTTTTACTTTGAGTGACAAGGATTAAATATCACATGAAAAATCTCCAGACCCCGCTTTGACTAACACTTCCCTGTTCTCTAGTGATAAACAAGAATTCAAGTTTCAACTCATTCCTGAATTAGGTTCTACTCACTGCTCACACTGAGTTTTCTTTTGCTAGAGCTGAAAACAAAATTTTAAGTAATGTTACAGGTCAAGTTAAGTTTCTTCTTCATTCAGTTCTTGGTCCCTTACAAACTCGCGGGAAAGTTTCAGTTACTCTTTTAGCTACTAGAATGCAGTCCTTCTCAAGTCACAGATCATCTGGCCCAAGTCCTCGCTGGTGGGAAAAAATTCAGAGGGTTAGGAATCCTACCTATGAGATCAGAGACTGAGCTACTTAATTGCTGTGTTGTGTGGTGCTGTCTCAGGAAAGGTAAACTTGTTTTCATGGGCTATGAGAACAGAAGCAGCCAGAACGATGCTCTGCCCTAGGGGAGTGTTGGGACACACCGCACTTCACACTCTCCCTGGGTTTCGAACCGGTTAGCATTGCCCCCACAGCTGCCGTACCAGAACTGTTGGCAGGACTGCTTCTCCTTGTTGTAGTACCATTTCAGGATGTAATCCTGGCACTCCCCTGCCATTGGGTCCATGGAACAAGGATCTGCAGCAAAACAAATGCAGGGAGAGCTGAATGTCCTGCAGGAGCATGACCGCAAAGGAAAGATGGTTTGGAGACAGAGCCTGGGAACGAATCTCAGCCTCACCACTGACTGGCTCTGTGAGCCTGAGCCTACCTGAACTTATTCTCTCTGAGCCCCAGTTTCTTCACCCATAAAAGCAGTGAAAAAACCCACATCACAAGTTTGTCATAAGGTGGCCCTGGAACATATGTGAAAGGTGCAATACAGTTACAGCTCTTATTTTGCTCGGTACTCACCATACAGAAGTTACATGAGATAATGTGTAAATGAGTGAACGAATGAATGAATGAAGCTTTCTGATGCCAAGAACTCCTCGCTTACGTGTTATGCTCATTTCCTTCTTTTTTCAAATCATATTAATCCCTTGACTAATCCTAAACCCATCCAGCCTTCTAGGGACCTATCAAAATATCCAGCTTATTACATATATTTCTTACTATAGTACCCTGACACTTGCCCAAGAAGTTAAGATGTATCTATTATAAGAAAAACATGATGTTCCTGAAAAGTGAAAAATAGCATTTATAATTAACAAGTTACAACAGAACAAAATCTGAGATGCCCTGAATTTTACATCAGACATTAATTTCCCTGTGTATGTAACTTCTGTCTTCCAGGGAGAACAGATTTCCTTGGATACACTTGATGTCACAGAAAAATACTTGTCTTAAGTCAGCGACCATATAACATAGAATAATGGTATCCTCCAGATAGGATTTCCCCCTGGGCCTTCTAAGCACCGCCAAATAAAAATGATAAGGTCTTCAGAAAGCGAGAGGCTAATATTCATTGTCAGTTCCTTGGAAGACACCTCCCATTGCTATAACAAGCCCAGACCAGTTTTCTTGAAGGAGTGACCACATGTGCTGGGCCTAAGGGAATGAGATACACTCTCAGTGAGGTAAAGAGCTGCTCATGGAAATTATCCAGGAGAAAAAAGCAGAGCAAATGCTTCTCCAAAACTTGTCAGAGTTAATAGGAAAATACTCCAAAGGTGAACTTTTGGCTGTATTCTGTAGATTCAATAAACAGATCTGGGGCTCAGCAATCAGCACCCTCTACCATTACAAACTAATTTAAACTGACAGCCAAGGACTTGTTCAAATAGATCATTCACAAAGCAGAAATAAACTACTGGGACTTCATCAAAATAAAAAACCTTCTGCTCACTGAAGGAAACAATCAACAAAACTAAAAGACAACCTACAGAATGGAAGAAGATATTTATTTGCAAATGACATATCTGACAAAGTGTTAGTATCCAGAATCTACAAAGAACTTATCAAACTCAATACCCCAAAAATAAATATTCCAGGTAAGAAATGGACAGAAGACATGAATAGACATTTCTCCAAAGAAGACATATAGCTGGGGGAGCCTGGGTGGCTCAGTGGATTAAAGCCTCTGCCTTCAGCTCAGGTCACGATCTCAGGGTCCTGGGATCAAGCCCCACATCGGGCTCTCTGCTCAGTGGGGAGCCTGCTTCCTCCTCTCTCTCTGCCTGCCTTTCTGCCTACTTGTGATCTCTGTCTGTCAAATAAATCAATCAATCAATAAATAAGACATACAGCTGACCAACAGACACATGAAAAGATGCTCAACATCACTCATCATCAGGGAAATGCAAATCAAAACTATAATGAGATATCACCTCACACCTGTCAGAATGGCTAGAATTAACAACACCAGAAACAACAGATGATGGCGAGGATATGGAGAAGGGGGAACTCTCTTGCACTATTGGTGGAAATGCAAGCTGTGCAGCCACTCTGGAAAACAGTATGGAAGTTCCTCAAAAAGTTAAAAATAGAGCTACCCTATGACCCAGCAATTACACTACTAGGTATTTATCCAAAGGATACAAACATAGTGATTCAAAGAGGCACCTGCATCCCAATGTTTATAGCAGCAATATCCACAATAGCCAAACTAGGAAAGAGCCCAGATGTACATCGATAGATGAATAGATAAGGAAGATGTGGAATATATATATATATATCTCAAAAAGAATGAAATCTTGCCATTCACAACAATGTGAATGGAACTAGAGGGTATTGCACTAAGCAAAATAAGTCAGGCAGAAAAAGAAAAATATCATTTGATTTCACTCATATGTGGAATTTAAGAAACAAAACAGATGAACATAGGGTAAGGGAAGGAAAAATAAGATGAAACAGAGAGGGAGACAAACCATAGGAGACTCCTAACTATAGGAAAACAAACTGAGGGTTGCTGGAGGAGAGGGTAGGTGGTGGGATGGTAATGGGCATTAAGGAAGGCACTTGAAGGAAGGAGCATTGGGTGTTATATGCAACTGATGAATCACTAAATACAACCTCCAAAACTAATAATAGAGTATATGTTAATGAAATTGAATTAATTTTTTTAAAGTCTTTTAAAAAGTAAAATAAAAATAAATGCTTAATGTCCACTGAAAATTTAAAATGTGGCTATTGTAACTAAGGAACTGATTTGTTTATTTAAATTTAAATAGCCAATGTGGCTAGTGGGTGGTCAGTACAGCTATAGGTGAGTAAATCCTGATGCTTTCTCTCCGAGGTATTTTTTTAAGACTCCGAGCCTCTGAGTCTTCAGTTTTATCTTATCAGTAGGGTATGGCATTGGGCAATATATGTCACCCAAGCAATTATTGTTAGCCCTCAATTTTACATTTGCATTATTTTTATCATGAACATTAACTTTTACCTTCTTAGAAAGATTCTACAGCAGTGTTACTCAAGAGGTCCATGAAATCAAGGAATGAAGGAAAAAAAGGAGGAAATATGAGTGTTGGATAGGAATGGGTGTTTCTCCTGGTATATATGTCTTATAGTGTAGTCATGGAGGAAAAACAAAAACAAAAAACAGATCTGTGTGCTTTGGAGAGATCACTGGAATTGAAAATATGCCAAGATTAGCCTGGTTCTGTGAAAGAAAGGATACTCACTTAATTCTTCACAAGTAAGTACAATAAAAGATTGCCAGTGTTACAGCAGAATTTGACTGAAGATACAGGGGCACGAAGGAGGCCATGAAAATTTAACACTCTCTGGAGTCAGAACAGACTCTAAGTGGAGGTGAACTTGAGTAGTGAAAGGTGAGTAGAGGTAGTCCAGGTGGCCACCATGGAGAGGAGACAGACGGGCAGGTGAGGGTGAGCACCTCTATGGCGACAGGAAATAAATAACAGGGCATAAAGGGACAAATACTGCACAAGGCATCTGCAGGGGAGTGGTGGTCAGAGAGGCCCCAGAAGACCACGGCAAGGGTCTGATTGAGGGACCTGTGTGCCTTTCCCAGGCAGAGAGATGTTATCTTCTAAACAATGGGGAACTATAGAAGAAGAGAAATGGCAGTCACACATGTGCAGGCAAACAAGAAAAATTAATTTGGTGCCCAGACAGCAGTTGGAAACAGGACAAATTGGAAGAAATGAGATGATAGAGTTCTGCCATTACCCTAGAAGTGAAAGCCAAAGTGTTGGAAAAAAGATGTGGGAAAGGGAGATGGACTTGAGGGATGCTGAGGAGAACCACACTAAGGTCTGGTTGCCAGTTAGAGTGGGGAGGCCAGGAAAGGAGAAGGACCAGCATGTTTGGGTTTTGGCTTTCCATTCCTGGGCTGAGGGTGGTGCATTCCAGTAAAAGAATAGATGAGGAGAAGGTTTGAATGGTAAAGACAAGTGGAGCTCATTTAACTGAGTTTGTTTGAGATAACTGAGGACATGTGCCACAGCCCAATCTGGAGGGTAGGTGAATACACTGGTCTGCAGCTCAAGAGAGTGAAGGTAGAAGATATAGATTTGGAGTCATCAGTCACAGGGGAAAGCCAAAGTCCTGGCAGAAAAGTTCATCCCAATGTGTGTGTGCATAGTGCTCGGGGGCTGACTGCAGGCCCTGGGGGAAAGCATGGAGGGTTGAGCCTGAAATTAACAAAGCCTAAGCGTCTGTTCCCCTCATTTGCATAAGCTTCCTCTAAAGAAATACTCACTTTGTCTTTAATTTTAATATCTTTTTTTCCTATTCTTAAAGACTGGCTTATATGTAAGGATTGTATCAACATCAGATTCCATAAAACCCGGATCCCCCTGTGAGGATGGACCTGGAAAGAGGAGCCCACAAGAATGGACAAGTGAGAAGTGGGAAGACCAAGATAAAAATGCTGTTTCTGAAGCCTGGAGAGGAAGACGTCTGAAGAGAAAGGTAGTGGGTAAAGCCCCAAGGAGCTCAAGTCAAGTCTGAAGGGGCCTTTTGGTCTTTCTTGAGAGCTCGAAGCACACTTGAAGATAAGGGCTGGCTGTTCTTTCTGAAGAGGGCTAGAAACGAGGGTGTGCAGCCAGCCCTCCAGGAGGTCACAGGAGGCTGTACCTGGCCACCTTTATTTCTTTTGAAATCAAAAAATATAAAATAAAATAAGGGCATCTGCTAGAGAAAGAGACATAGCAGAAGGAACTTGAAGAAGTTGTGAAGGTTTAGAGGGCCCTTGGAAGGTAACAGGAGAGGAACTGGCCAGAGCCAAGTTACTGACTGTGGGAAATTGGGGGTTACTTCCAGCCTCAGTGTTTGGCTGTGAATAAGACTGGATGAGATAACCGGTAAGCTCTCCTCCATCTCCTTCACCTTGAATTTGTGGGACAGGGTGACTTAGAGCAGTAGTTCTCACACTTGGATGCTCAGTGGACTCACTGGGTAAGTTCCACACGCAGAGATTCTAACTGAATGTGTCTAGGGTGGGGTCTAAGCATTGAGAATGTTTAGATTCTCAAGCAATTCTAATTTACAGCCAAGACTGAAAATCACTGCCTTAGTAAGATTACCTGAGGACATTATATAGTGGAAATACAAGAACTAGCAAGATCAGTTCCTCTATGCTTAATGTTTAACTGTCCGTGCCAAGAGTGCCAATTCCTGAGCTGTCTGTTTTTGCTATTTCCCTTTGGACATGTGTTTGCTTTGGAATCTAAGAAGAGAAGAGAACATATCATTGGTGTCTTAACAGCTAACTTGTAACCTTCTATGTGACAAACGCAAATTATCCAGTTTTATTCTTAAAATAATCCTAAGAGGTAGGTATTCACATAATCCCCACTTCACAGATCAGAAAACCAAGCCCCTGGAGAACCATCTGGGCACATTCAAAAGTTCTGGGCAATTATCTCTCATTTAATCTAAGCAGGACTGATCCCGACCACTCACTAGATACCTCTTTCAGCTATCTTTTCCCTGCCTTTTCAAAACTTCAGGGTCAAATTCCCTCCCACCATATCTCTTTCTGATGTGTTTACTGTTTTGCTTAGTTTGCTCATTAAGAGGTGAGAGGTAACATGGCATTTGCATGATCACATGCCATAATCAGAATCGATGCTACCATTGTTTTAGATAGATCCAAAACATTCCAAACATGATTCTAAAACATTCTTTAAACTTGTTCAGGTTATATGTAACCACTGATACAGAGATGAAGGAACCTTCTACTTTCCTTCAAGGTTAGGAGTATGTTCGCCACTTCTGCAATAGATCATTGCTTCTGGGCCATGAAGTAAACACTTTACAGGGTTTGTCTCCATAATAATATTCCCTGAAATAACTGCCGTTCAGTTCTAGTTTTACAGTCAGACAAGAGTCAGCCTTCATATGTTTTCTTAAATTAATGGCTTTAGTTACATACATGACTGTGCATTTGAAAGGAAACTACCTAAAAAGCCAAAATTTTACTCTAACACTGTGCAAAGGATTTTTTTTTTTTAATGAAGACAATCTAAGGAGCAAGAAATAGTTTGGTTTTTACCATAGGCAGTGCCTGAATTTCCTTCTTTGCCGTTTTGTTTTTGTCTTGTAGACCTTTCTTGTCCATTTCTTTCAGCACCATATCCATTCTTTTCATGACTATCAAGTGCTTCTTGCCAAGTTACAGATTTCATTGTGGCTTTTCTATTCTCCTTTAACAAAACATCTGTCCCTTCAAGTGCTTCCAGATCATCTGCAAAGCCAGATCTGCCAAACTGGGGCTTGGGCAACCTGCATAGAAACAATTCTGTCTCAAATTGCAAAACAATCACAAAAACTGGGAGGTTCAGTCCCCAACTAGTATGAGTGGGCTCAAGAAACTTCAGGTTTGAGCATTTCCTGATGACTTTGGTGTGAGATTGGCTGGTTTCTTAGGTTTGCAGAGATGTTTGTACAGAAATCAGAATAATATGGTTGGCATTATTAATTTTGCCTCTGAGACATGGCATTAAAGGCTGGGAGGATGTAGTAGAATGGGAAATTGTTATTTCTTTGCTTTTATATACTGATGTGCCCTTTAAATTTGTTATATTGGTCCTATATTTTTCTTAACATTAAAAAATAATAACTTAAAAAAAAAAACAGATCAAAGTTGTCAAATAAAGGAGCATCCTAGACCAATGGTTTGGGTCAAGTCAAGGACTTGGCATTGCCTGTGACCTTTCTTTAGGGAAAGAGGCTCCTGCATGGGGACAAAGCTGTGGGATAACCTCAGCTCTGCCTTCAGCCTACCTCCTGATAGATCTAAATGGTTTCAGCAGAGTGTCCCCTCGGTTCGGGCCTCCACATTTTCCAATGAGCTCAGGGGATGGGTATTGGTTTATCCCATCTAAAAATAAAATAAAATAATTAAATCAAGTCAAATCAAGCACAAAATAATACAAAACTTTAAAATAAACATACAGCAAAATAATGTATAAAAACTAAATATTATCCATTAAGACAAAATTTAAGACAAGAGGACAAAGCATAAAATAAAATAAAATGAAATATACAATAAAATAAAATAAAAAACAAAAAAATCAAACAAAACATACAGAACAAAAAAATCTACTAACATAAAATGAAAAAAATATATAAATTCAAATAAATCACAGAACAAACACCAAAATAAAGACAAAGAAAATAAAAATCCAACAAAATAAAAACATGAAATTCATCCTATCACATAAATAATATAAAATAAAATCAGAACATAAAAGAGTATACTAAAACATAAAATTAAACCCAACATAATGAAACATTTAAAAATTAAGTAAAATGAAATTGGAACAGACTGGGAACGTGATTCCTCCTGCCTGCTTCTCCCTCAGAGTCACTAAGCCACCAACCATCTATTAGAATTCTGTCCTCCACTTCCTACAAAGGTAAGGAATCAGAATCCACATTTTAACAAGATCCCTGAAAGATACATGTGCACATTGAAATTTGAGAAGCACTGTTATATGCCACTGGATTCTGTAATCCATATTCCTGGATATAGGAATAATAAAAATTATTCCTTGTATTTGCACAACACTGGTGCTTTCAAAGTCCATTCACATATATACTGGAATGTAGACTTCACAAATAAGGACAAGACTGTAATTCTCATTTTGGTAAAAGAGAAAATCAAGAGGTTAAAGTGGAAATCTGAGGCCTCTCACACAACAAACAAGAGGGCCCAGATAAGAAACCAGCACTAGGCTTGACATAGTGTGGAGGCAATGATAGCTCAGGGTTTTCAGGAAATGCGCTAGGGGTGCTCTCTGGGGACTCCCCAGAGGACACACTCAGCAATGGTGAAGATTCAGTGGGCACCTACTTGCCCAAATACCAGGCTCTAGTAAGTTCCTCTCCCAACCCTACCCAGGGCATCCTTAGTGCTTACTTTTTAGAATGTTCAGGAAGGCCCTCGTGAATCCCTGGGCATAAGCTACTTCCTGGTCTGAGATTCCCTCCAGACGCAGCAGGTGCTGCTCAGTGGGGAGGCTGGCCACACCCTCCAGCTCGGCCAGCTCTTGGGTACTCACTCCTGGGCCCAAGGCCAGCACAAACAGAGTGATGCCCTCACACTTGGCCTTCAGGGACAGAGTCCTTAGCTTCTCCTGGTCCCAGCTGCTGGTCTCGCTGGCCACGATGGCGAAGAGGACCCGCACCGGCCTGGGCAGAGGCGCTGCCAGGAGCACCTTCTCCAGCGTCCACTCCAGGGCATGTCCCAGGGCAGGAGGTCCCTGTAGAGTGCGCCGGGAAGCTTCCCGGATGTACTTCCGCATCCGTATCTTTTGGCCGTAGGAGGTTAGGTGGAAGCCCTCCAGCACAGGGGGGTTCCCTGCACCTGGCCAGAAGTCTGGAGTCGTGTGCATCACCAGGGCGGCACGCGCCCCTCGGGGGGACGTGCTGGGCTGTGCCGCCACCTCCAGGTCATCGAGCACAGCATCCACTAGACTCAGGGCAGTGCGGTACACATCAGCACCAACGCCATAGGAGCTGTCTACCACGAATGCCATGTCCATGTCCCCTGTGAGGGGTCCTGGCACGCTCTGTTCACACTCTGGGTCTGGTCTGCACTTGTCTGGGGAGGAAGAGCCAGGAGAGGCTGGGGTTACCATACATCCCTTTCCATTCCACGCAGACACATTCCCAGACTCTCGGTAAGAGCGCATGCTGCTGAGTGCGACCTGCATTGTGTTAACAAGGCGAGCTGATGGGCAATGTACGTAATCATGCCCATTTTTTCAGAAGAATGAATTCATACAATCTAGCCCTACCCTTAATGTTTTTAACCACTAGGCCATGGCTTTCTAATCTCTGGGTTCACAGACACCTGCATGATTGATCCTCGCTCTCTTATTGGGTATGTGACCTTGGGCAAATTACTCAGCCTTCCCCATGCCTGTTTCCTCATCTGTCAGTTGGATATAATGATGATAATAATATGTACCTTATGAGGTTGTCTGCAAGGTTTAAATAAAAAATGAGTTAATGGGGAGGAGTCAAGATGGCAGAGAAGTAGCAGGCTGAGACTACTTCAGGTAGCGGGAGATCAGCTAGATAGCTTATCTAAAGATTGCAAACACCTACAAATCCAACGGGAGATCGAAGAGAAGAAGAACAGCAATTCTAGAAACAGAAAATCAACCACTTTCTGAAAGGTAGGACTGGCCGAGAAGTGAATCCAAAGCTACGGGAAGATAGACGGCGGGGGAGGGGCCGGCTCCCGGCAAGCGGCGGAGCAACGGAGCACAAAATCAGGACTTTTAAAAGTCTGTTCCGCTGAGGGACATCGCTCCAGAGGCTTAACCGGGGTGAAGCGCACGCGGGGTCAGCGTGGCCTCAGGTCCCGAAGGGTCACAGAAGGATCGGGGGTGTCTGAGTGTCGCAGAGCTTACAGGTATTAGAATGGGGAAGCCGGCTACAGAGACAGAGCCGAGGAGTGAGCTCTAAGCTCGGGGTTACCTTGAACCGCTCACAGGCTCGGTCAGCTCGGAGCGCGGCCGGAGGCCAGGGTGACGGGAGTAATTGGGCGCTGTTCTCTGAGGGCGCACTGAGGAGTGGGGCCCTGGGCTCTCGGCTTTTTCGGGCCGGAGACTGGGAGGCCGCCATCTTCATTCCCGTCCTCTGGAACTCTACGGAAAGCGCTCAGGGAACAAAAGCTCCCGAAAGCAAACACGAGCGGATTACTCAGCCTGGCCCCTGGTAAGGGCGGTGCAACTCCGCCTGGGGCAAAGACACTTGAGAATCACTACAACAGGCCCCTCCCCCAGAAGATCAACAAGAAACCCAGCTGGGACCAAGTTCACCTACCAAGGAGTGCAGTTTCAATACCAAGGAGAGCAGCGGAATTTCAGAGGAGGAGAAAGCAAAGCATGGAACTAGTGGCTTTCTCCCCATGATTCTTTAGCCTTGCAGTTAATTTAATTTTTTTTCTTTTTCAATTTTTTTTTCTCTTCTTCTCCTAAATTTTTTTTAACTTTTACCCTTTTCTTTTTTTACGTTTTTTAACTAGTTTATCTAATATATATATATTTTTTTCCATTTTATGATTTTTCATTATTGGTTTTCTTTTTTTATT
>NW_022631032.1:17370619-17720939 GCF_010015895.1 Lontra canadensis
GAGAAAGGGGAACCCTCCTACACTGTTGGTGGGAATGCAAGCTGGTGCAACCACTCTGGAAAACAGCATGGAGGTTCCTCAAAATGTTGAAAATAGAACTAACCTATGACCCAGCAATTGCACTGCTGGGTATTTACCCTAAAGATACAAACGTAGTGATCCGAAGGGGCACGTGCACCCGAATGTTTATAGCAGCAATGTCTACAATAGCCAAACTATGGAAAGAACCTAGATGTCCATCAACAGACGAATGGATAAAGAAGAAGTGGTATATATACACAATGGAATACTATGCAGCCATCAAAAGAAATGAAATCTTGCCATTTGTGACGATTGGATGGAACTAGAGGGTATCATGCTTAGCGAAATAAGTCAATCGGAGAAAGACAACTATCATATGATCTCCCTGATATGAGGCAGAGGAGATGCAACATGGGGGTTAAGGGGATAGGAGAAGAGTAAATGAAGCAAGATGGGATTGGGAGGGAGATAAACCATAAGTGACTCTTAATCTCACAACAAACTGAGGGTTGCTGGGGGGAGGGGGGTTGGGGGGTGGGGATATTATGGACATTGGGGAGGGTATGTGCTATGGTGAGTGCTGTGAAGTGTGTAAACCTGGCGATTCACAGACCTGTACCCCTCGGGAAAAAAAATATATGTTTATAAAAAATAAAATTAAAAAAAAAATAAAGAAAAGAAAGGGAAAAAAAAAACATGTGATATACTACATATTATATATTAAAATTGGAATATAAATAATATCTAAGAGGGCTCAGGAACTGGGCTTGGACACCATATAATCAGAAATAGTACAAGAAAATACCCAGCAGTGAAAAGTCAGGTTACCCAGGATGAAATGAAGATTAACATTTAGTAAATTAATTGGGGAGGGCTTTAAAAAAAAAAATGAGTTAATACAAGTAAGCACTCAGTAAATACCAGCCAGGCTTATCCTTCTATAGGAGAAGGAACAAAAAAAAAAAAAAAAAGAAGGAACCAAGACCCAGAGAGACCACGTGTCAAATGATTTGGTGGGTGTGAAAGCAGCTCATCAACTGTAACATACATTATAAACAGCAGGCACTGTATTTGACTTGACCAACTTCTCAGGGCAAATCTCCCATGGCAGTGTTAGGTCTAAGTGTGGACCAGTAGAGGGAACAATTAAATCCCCTTTCAGTTTCACCTATAAGACTCCCTTTGGCCCCGGGTGCCAGGGGTGTGGATGAGAGTGCTTTGCACTTGGGCAGGCAAGGGTTTCAGTACAAAGTTCTCTCTGGCACAGATGAATATGAGTGCAGGTATAGTGAAGGAAGCCAGAGACACAGACACATCAAATGACTTGCCAATATTCCACTAGTGGTCAATGGCAGTTCCAGGCTGAGCACACAGGATTCTGGACAATTAGTTCAGAGGTCTGCCTTGCACACTAAGGGCCCACTAAGTGAGGAACATAAGCCCAGCCATCAACAGGAGCCTGGCTGGACAGATAAATAAGCAGAACAGGCTAGGGATAAACTACAGGGACAGAAGGGACTGTGGGGCCCTCCAAGACATTTGTCTATCAAAAGAGGTCAAATACAACTCAGTTCAGGCTGACTGTGGCAACAAAGGAATACAGTGTCTGTGATTCTCAAGATGAGTCCTAAGAAAAACTGGAAATCCGGACTTCATAGGAATTCCCAGATTCTAAGATTCTGCACATATTCAAGTGAAAATACATCTGTAGGGCCCATCTAGCCTGTGGCCACCAGTGAATTCATCCTGCTCTAAAGACATCAGTCTGATCAGAAATGTTGTCCGGGCTTACCATAGCAGAGAGTACAGTGGGCCATGTGTTCCACGTCCTGGTGCCTCTCGGTCTTCCAGACGAACAGCTGAAATCTGTTGGTTCCATCCATCTAATCCAAACACATACACAAGGTTATCAGTAATGGAATTAAATTTCAGGTCACGTTTTTCATGCTTTTTCCAATTCAGATGAGAAAGACATTCGTTTGATAGTTTTAGAGAATACATGTATTTATATACAGATAAATAATTTGGTATTACCTATTACGGTTATTTATTGTCATTTAGTTCTCTAGTTCTAACCTGAACATTAGACTACTGTTGCTGTGGGGACATGTGGGTCTTCAGACTTCCGATGTGTATAAAACTCAACCAGTGTTGTGTTGTGTTGTGTTGTGTTGTGTTGGAATGAAGGTCAGGGAATTGAAGATTCAATCATTTATAAATTCCATAAATGTTTAGTGATTATCCACAGTATGCAAGATGCAATATGGTGGGAGCTTTAAACACAAACAGGCAGACCCTTTGAGGAGGTGGTCATATAGGTCATACGCTATTAGAATGGAAAGAGGTAGATACCATAGGGAGGCCTCTCTAGCATATTCCTGATGTTCAGGGCTGGTACATACCAAAGCCAGAAGGCAAGAGGGAGGAGGACTCAGGGAAGGCTTTGTAGGGATGGAAAATCTATTTACCTCCTTCCTTCAACCTTTCCAATTATGATTAATGTAATAACTGATATCAAAACTTAAAAACAAACAATGATAACAACAATAAATCCAACAAATTCATGTGACAACTAGGTAATCAACAAACCCATTCCCTCTTCTTCCTAGGGCCACAACAGATGACATTTTCCATTGTCCTTGTAGTTAACTGGGACCATGAATGGGGTCTAGCCAATGCCATGTGGGTAGAGGGATCCTATTTCTAGATCATGTATGACACTCTGTGTGTGCACATCTGCCAGCCAAATATGAAGGACTCAGAGAAAGACTTAGAGGCCCTTCTGTATGAGGGGGTCTTTGGTAGAAGCCCAGGTCCTGAAATGGCTGCATAGAAAAAAAATGCTTGTCCGTTCCACACCCACATCCAAGGACCCACATTCCCTTGTGACAGATGATGAAAGAATACTTGATTATGTTAAGCCACTGAGACTTGGACATGAATGTTTCTGCAGTTAACCTTCCCTGACAGATGCAGATTATTTGCAGACCCTACACCTCATGATGAAATTTGGAATACTGTCAGCTTATTTCTGTCCAGGTATGAGGGGTATCTAAGATTATTCATGTCCATCACATTGTCTGCTCTCTGTCAAAATGTAAAGGACAGGGCACCACTGAAGGGCAATTCCTCTTCCTTAATCCCTGTGGCCAAGTAGGTTGTAGACCCACCTCTAGAATCAAGGTGATAGGGACATGAAGCTGTCATGCTAACCCTCAAGCAGAGAAGACAGGCAAAGGCTACTTTGGGAAAGAATTTTCTGTAACATGTCCTCCTAACAGAGCTCTTCAGTCTTTCTGGCTGGGACTGCAGCATATCCTCCACTTTAGCTCTCAGAGTGAGATTACATGAAAGAAAAACCCATGTGGAGAAAGAAATATAAAGAGTTGAACTTTTGGAGAGAGGGGCAAGATGGTGGAGGAGCAGGAACCTAAATTTCATCTGGTCCCAGGAATTCAGCTAGTTATCAAACCATTCTGAATACCTACAAACTCAACAGGAGATCAAAGAAAAGAATAGCAGCAATTCTAGGAACAGAAAATCGACCACTTTCTGAAAGGTAGGACAGGCAGAGAAGAGAATCTGAGGGGATAGATGGAAAGATAGACCACAGGGGCAGGGCCCAGCTCCTGGCAAGTGACAGAGTGGCAGAGTACAAAATTGGAACTTTTACAAGTTTTCTCCGTGGAGGGAGGTCGCTCCAGTGGCTAAGCAGGGGGTGGAGCACTTGTGGGGACAGTGAGGTCTCAGGACCTGCAGGATCACAAAAAACCAGGGGTGTCTGAGTGTGGCAGAGCTCCCAGGTATTAGATGGGGAAGCCAGCTGCAGAGACAGAGCCAAGGAGTGGGCTCTCAGCTCGGGGTTGCCATAAACTGTGATCTGATGCACAGTCAGGCCACTGTTCTTTGAACAGAGATCCCACAAGTGCAGATCTGGGGAGACCCCCTCCTTCCTCCTCTGGGAGGAGTGGCACAGAGTGCACTGCAGGAATCTGGACAGGAATCTGGCACAGAGGCCTTGCACCAGAGATAGAAATTACCCAGTCTGCTCTGTCACAGACTGCGTAAGCAGAGTGCGGCTGGAGGCCAGAGAGATGGGAGTCACCTACTCCTTTTCTTTGAGGGCACATTGAAGAGTGGGACCCCAAGTTCTTGGTTCCTCTGGGGCCAGAGACCAGGTGGCCACCATTATCATTCTCGTCCCCCAAAGCTGTACAGAAAGCGTTCAGGGAACAAAAGCTACCAAGAGCAAAACAGAGCAGATTACTTGGCCTGGCCCCTGGCAAGTCCCATGCAATTCTGCCTCAGGCAAAGACATTTGAGAATCACTGCAACAGGTCTGTCCACCAGAAGATCAGCAAGAACATCCAGCCAAGACCGAGTTTACCGATCATTGAGAACTGCAAAACTCCAGTGCTAGGGGAATATAGCACATAGAATTCACAGCTTTTCCCCCATGATTCTTTAGTTTTTCAAAGTTAAATTTTTAAAATTGTTTCTTTTTCTACTTTTAAAAAAAAAAAATTTCTTCTTTCCTTTTCCAACCAACATCTTATCAATTCCATTTTAAATACTTTCTTATTTTTCATTTTTATAGTCATATTCCATCCCTCCACTGTATTTGCCCTTTTTTTGTATATATTTGTATATATTTTGTATATATATGAGTTTTCTTTCAAAATTTTGGGAGACAATTTCCTCTAACAGACCAAAATATATCCAAATCTAGTGTATATTTTTCCGGGGTTGTTGTTACACTATTAGCATTTTGTTCTCATTCATCTATTCTTCTCAGGATAAAATGACAAAATGGAAAATCTCACCTCAAAAAAAGAGCAAGAGGCAGTACAGACTAATCAATACATACGTTAGTAAGATATTGGAAATAGAGTTCTGAATGATGATTATAAAGATACTAGCTGGGCTTGAAAAAAGCATAGAAGGTACTAGAGAATCCCTTTCTGGAGAAATAAAATTTTACCAAGTCAAAATCAAAAAGGTTATTAATGTGGTGCAATCAAAAACTGGAGGCTCTAATTGTTATGATAAATGAGGCGGAAGACAGAATTAGTAATATAGAGGACCAAATGATGGAGAATAAGGAAGCTGAGAAAAAGAGAGACAACTACTGGATCATGAGGGGAGAATTCGAAAGATAAGTGATACCATAAAAGGAAACAATATGAGAATAATTGAGATCCCAGAAGAAGAAGAAAGAGAGAGGGTGCAGAAGGCACACAGGTGTAAAGTACAGTGGAGAACTTCCCTAATTTGGGGAAGAAAACAGGCATCAAAATCCAGGAGGCACAGAGAACTCCCCTCAAAATCAATACAAATAGAGGTCAACACCCCATTATCTAATAGTAAAATTTACAAATCTCAGAGACAAATAGAAAATCCTGAAAGCAACTCAGGACAAGAGGTCTGTAACCTACAACAGTAGAAACATTAGATTGGCAGCAAACATATCCACAGAGACCTGGCAGGCCAGAAAGGACTAGCATGATACATTCAGGGCACTAAATGAGGAAAATATGCAGCCAAGAATACTATATTCAACTAGGTTGTCATTGAAAATAGAAGGAGATCCTGGATATCAACCTTTTGTCTGTACTATAAAGAATTTCTCAAACTCAACACACACAAAACAGATAATCATATCAAAAAATGGGCAGAAGATATGAACAGACACTTCTCCAATGAAGACAGACAAATGGCTATCAAACACATTAAAAAAATGTTCATCATCACTAGCCATCAGGGAGATTCAAATTAAAACCACATTGAGATACCACCTTACACCAGTTAGAATGGCCAAAATTAGCAAGACAGAAAACAACGTGTTTTGGACAGGATGTGGAGAAAGGGGAACCCTCTTACACTGTTGGTGGGAATGCAAGTTGGTGCAGCCACTTTGGAGAACAGTGTGGAGATTCCTCAAGAAATTAAAAATAGAGCTTCCTTATGACCCTGAAATTGCACTACTGGGTATTTACCCCAAAGATACAGATGTAGTGAAAAGAAGGGCCATCTGTACCCCAATGTTTATAGCAGCAATGTCCACGGTCGCCAAACTGTGGAAAGAACCAAGATGCCCTTCAACGGACGGATGGATAAGGAAGATGTGGTCCATATACACTATAGAGTATTATGCCTCCATCAGAAAGGATGAATACGCAACTTTTGTAGCAACATGGACGGGACTGGAAGAGATTATGCTGAGTGAAATAAGTCAAGCAGAGAGAGTCAATTATCATATGGTTTCACTTATTTGTGGAGCATAACAAATAACACGGAGGACATGGGGAGATGGAGAGGAGAAGGGAGTTGAGGGAAATTGGAAGGGGAGGTGAACCATGAGAGACTATGGACTCTGAAAAACAACCTGAGGGTTTTGAAAGGGTGGGGGGTGGGAGGTTGGGGAAGCCAGGTGGTGGGTATTGGAGAGGACACGTATTGCATGGAGCACTGGGTGTGGTGCAAAAACAATGAATACTGTTATGCTGAAAAGAAATAAAATAAAAAAAGAAAGAAAATAGAAGGAGACATAAAAAGCTTCCAGGACAAACAAAAACTAAAAGAATTTGTAAACACCAAACCAGCCCTACAAGAAATATTGAAAGGGGTCCTTTAAGCAAAGAGAGAGCCTGAAAGCAACAGACTAGAAAGGAACAGACAATATACAGTAACAGTCACCTTACAGGCAATATAATGACACTAAATTCATATCTTTCAATAGTTACCCTGAAAGTAAATGGGCTAAATGCTCCCAATCAAAAGACACAGGGTATCAGATTGGATAAAAGACAAGATCTATCGATATGCTGTCTGCAAGAGACTCATTTTAGACTGAGACCACACTTCCAGATTGAAAATGAGGGGGTGGAAAGCTATTTACCATGCTAATGGACATCAAAAGAAAGCTGGGGGTGGCAATCCTTATATCAGACAAATTAGAATTTAAGCCAAAGACTGTAATAAGAGAAGAGGAAGGATACTCTATCATAATTAAAGTGTCTATTCAACAAAAAGATCTAGCAATTATAAATATTTATGCCCCTAACATGGGAGCAGCCAATTATAGAAACCAATTAATAACAAAATCAAAGAAACACATCGACAATAATATAATAATAGTTGAACAGTAACACCCTTTTTACTACCACAATGGACAGATATTCTAAGCAAAAGATCAACAAGGAAATAAAGACTTTAAAAGACTCATTGGACCAGATGGACATCACAGATACATTCAGAACATTCCATTCCAAAGTGACAGAAAACACAATCTTCCCTAGTGCCTATGGTACATTCTCCAGAACAGGTTACATCCTGGGTTCCAAATTAGTTCTTAACTGGTACCAAAAGATTGGGCTCATTCCCTGTGTATTTTCAGACCACAATGCTTTCAAACTAGAACTCAGTCTCAAGGGGAAAGTTGAAAATAACTCAAATACATGGAAGCTAAAAAGCATCCTACTAAAGAATGAATGGGTCAACCAGGAAATTAAAGAAGAATTTTAAAAAATTGTGGACTCTGAGGAACTAACTGAGGGTTTTGGAGGGGAGGGGAATGGGAGGTTGGGTGAGCCTGGTGGTGGGTATTGTGGAGGGCACATATTGCATGGAGCCCTGGGTGTGGCACATAAACAATGAATTCTGGAACAATGAAAAGAAATTTAAGAAATAAATAAATAAAGTTTTTAAATAAAATTCATAGAAACAAATGAAAATGAAAACACACTGTTCAAAATATTTGGATGCAGGAAAGGCAGTCCTAAAAGGAAAGTACATAGCAATACAAGCCTTTCTCAAGAAAGGTCTCAAATACACAACCTATCCCTACACCTAAAAGAGTTGGAGAAAGAACAGCAAGAAAAAGCCTAAACCCAGCCCAAGAGGAGAAATAATAAAGATCAGAGCAAAAATCAATGAAACAGAAACCAAAAGAACAGTAGAACAGATCAACAAGACGAGGAGCTGGTTGTTTGAAAGAATTAATAAAATTGTTAACCCCCTGCCCAGATTTATCAAAAAGAAAAGAGAAAGGACCCAAATAGATAAAATCATGAATGAAAGAGAAGAAATCACAAGCAATAGTGAAGAAATACAATTATAAGAACATATTATATGAGCAACCATATGCCAACAAATTAGACAACAAATTAGAAATAGATGCATTCCTAGAGGTATATAAACTACCAAAATTGAACTCTGAAGAAATAGAAAACCCGAACAGACCTATAACCAGCAATGAAATTGAAACAATAATCAAAAATCTCCCAACAAACAAGAGCCCAGGGCCAGATGGCTTCCCAACGCAATTGTACCAAACACTTAAAGAATAATTAAAACCTATTCTTCTGAAACTGTTCCAAAATAGTCAATAGAATCCAACATACATTAAAAAATTGAAATTTCCTCACCTGGTTATGCTATTTCCTGACTTAATTAAAATCAACCAAGACTGATTGAACAACTACAAAACAGAGGTTTTAACAATCCCTACAGAGATACAAAAATGACAATCACGCCCTCAAAGTGTGTAAGACCTAGCAGGAAGGACAGATAAACAAATTTCAAGAAAGAAAGAGGTCAATAATATGTTTTAGGAACAAAGGAAGAGGGGGTTCATTTGAAGCTCAGGGGATCTAGGGAGCCTGATGAAGATACTGACATCTGGCACTTTGGGAAGAATGAGTAGGATACTTACTTAGCAAAGAAGCAGGCAAAAGGATTAGAATCTGGAGGAACAGCATGTACAAAGGCCCAGAGGTACATAGTGGTTTTCTCAAGAAGTCTCCTTTGTTCCCACTCCCTATAGATTAGAGAACGCCCACCTCCAATGTGCAGCCACACAGCACATCTGAAACCCTGGAACCCCCTGCCAGATGGTGGAGGCGGACGTGAAGAAAAAGGGAAGAGCTGCCCAAATTCAACATTTAGATCTATTCCACATGGTCATCAGCTGAGTACTGACCAAACCAAGTGGTCCTAATTAATCACCAGGGGTTAGAGAGAACAGTAGACATTTGATAGCTTTCCTGGAAATCACATGAAGCACTTTGAAAGGCTGCTGAAATCAGGATCCAGGGCAGTGTTCCAGGAGCTATGGGAAGACTGAGATAACCCTAGGAGCACCCATTTTATTCCAAGAGTTGTGGGGAAACATTAAATTCGGGTACATTACTTTTAAATCACAAGAAACATACGGAAGTGTGCTATAAAATGCAGAGTTTGTGTGAATTTTTAAGATTGTATGAAAGACATTAAAGAAATCCAAAAATCCTCCCAAGTTTGGTCCATGAGAAGAGTCCAATGCAGCAGTAACAGATGTGGTGTCAGTATCCCAGGTCCTTGTCCTTGATCTGCCGTGGCTGGCTGTGTGACCTTGGACAAGGGTCTGGTGCCTCAGATTCCTCAGCAATAGAGTTGAGGGTCTGAATGGATGCCACAAGTTTTCTTCCTGTGTCAACACAGACTGGTCCTCAGTTCTAATCTTCTGTATTTGCCTCATGTTACCTTTTCTATCCGAGCAACTCAGAGGATATAACTCTTCCATCTGTTGTCTGCTTATTGGAAAATTACCAAACCCAACTGAATTGGAATAGTTACAAAACTTGCATCTTTTTAAAAACTTTTCTTAGGAAGAATAATTTTGTGATCATGCCTAAAATTTTTAGTGCTCTTGCAAAAATAGAATTGTGGGAACAAGTACACAAGAACACAATGGAAGTCCATAGGGAAGTATGATTCAGTATAGATTCATCCATACCGAGTTTTCATTAATGAACCTCTACTTTGAATTTGGGCATACCAGCATGGTCCTAGTCACTGATAAGGTAAACAAGATAATTCCCGGGAAAGCTCAAGCTCAAGCAGAGAGACAGTGTGGGAGGGAATTCAGTATGAGGAGACGAGAAAATTGGCTCTATGAGTCTTAGTGAAAACTCCCATCAGCATCAGAGAAGGAAATTTCAAAAACAGAGTACCTTAAACACAGACTAAGTGACCTGCTTGGGGCGCAAAGCTTTACGGTAGTTTGAATCAATGCCTCTGGTGAGTTTCTCAACTTCATTCCTGAGTGTCCAGCTGTAGTCTGTTGGGACTAGTTGTGTACTAAAGACGGGAGTTTATGGAGGGGAGAAGACATGGCACATGGATTTGCATTCACATCCTCTTTTATTTCTTAGACAGAAAAATACTTCTTCAAAGGATTCAGACAACTCTCAAACTCCAGCCCCCAATTTTTAAAGAAGTCCGCATGAGCCCTGAGCTGGAGGGACCCACAGGGTTCAATCCAATGCTCTAGCTGCTGCACAAAGCTGCCAGAGTCATGGGACAATGTTTATTCCTGGGACTGAGCTGGGGGAGGCTCTCGACTTGTATGGGAATAGAAGGAAAGAAAGCAAGTGCTGGGAGGAGGATTTGCCTTGGACAGAGGAAGAGCTAACTGGACCCTAAGGAGAGAGACTTAGAAACCATCTGGCTTCCAGTTGAGGCAAGAACTTGGGGGAACAAGGGAAAATGGACAAACTGGGGAAGGAGGCAGACAGAGTAGTCATGCGACCTGTGACTGACCCCAGGAGCTTGAGTCCAGCCCTGGCTCCTTGCAGTTGGCATGACCCCATCCTACCAAGACTGCCGTGAAACAGCTGCCTACTCCTGGACTTCCCAACTAACATTAGGGATTGGCATTGGATTGAGGTGGCAGGTGGCAGAGTGGGACTTGGAAACCTGACAGATTAGAGTACAAATTCCAGGACTATGCAGGTTAAAACAAGTTCCTTTACCTCTGGCCTTCCCTTACCTCATCTGGGAAATGTAGATTATCATTATTAACTTGTGGGATAGTTATGAGGATTGGACCAACACTCCTCAAACTTTAACACTCATGCAAACCATCTAGGGATCTTGTTAAAAATGCAGAGCCTGGGATGGTGCACCCAGCTCTACCCTACTCTCAACGTGGAGTGTGCTTGAGATTCTCTCTCTCCTTTTCCCTCTGCCCCTCCCCCTGCTCGAGCACGTTCTCTCTCTAAACAAATAATTTTTTAAAAATCTTTTTTTTTTTTAATGCAGAGCTCAATTAATTAGATCAGTGGTAGAGTCTGAGATTTGGCATTTCTCATTACCCGGGTAATGGTCTTGCTGCTGGTTCCAGGACCACATTTTGAGTATTGATGGGTTAAGGAGACAAGGCATGAAAACCACATAGCACAGTGGTTGGAACTTCATGGGTGCTTACTAAACAGAAGCTGTCTAATTTAATAGTTCTTGGGTGAAGAGGCACTCTTCAGGTCCCTGAAGAAGAGATGATAACAATAATGGCTACCCACTAAGTATACACATAGAAAGTGTCAGCCCAATGTCCCTATAGGCACCACCTCTTAGAACTCTTTCGACATATCTGTGAGCTTATCCCCATTTTATAGGTGAATAAGTTGATGTCCCAGTGTCAAGAAAACATGTCCAAATAACATATAGGACCAAAACAGAGTGTGAAGTCTTTTTTTTTTTTTTTTGAGATTTTATTTATTTGACAGACAGAAATCACAAGTAGGCAGAGAGGCAGGCAGAGAGAAGGGGGAAGCAGGCTCCCTGCTGAGAAAAGAGCCCAATGTGAGGCTCGATCCCACAACCCTGGGATCACGACCCAAGCCGAAGGCAGAGGCTTTGACCCACTGAGCTGCCCAGGCACCCCCAGAATGTGAAGTCTTTACCTAATTTCTTCCCTTGGCTGCTGATCCTGGACTTAGAGCAGTAACAATCTAATGGAAAATAGCAACCCACAAGGCCTCAGCTGCAGGTTATCCATGGCCTCTGAAAGAGGCTCTCTAGGCAACCCAACACTTTCTTAATTAAAAAAAAAAAAAAAAAAAAAGTCCTCCTATAATTTTTCTGAATCCTGAAATTACACAAAACTTAAAATTATCCACCCCCATTTTTTTTTACCATCCTCTTAATGTGTCTGCTTATTTTCTTGTCTCCATGATAGCCAGCACTCCATTCTTTGGATTCTTCTTTTTTAATACACAGAAATAAAAAGAGGGCTAGTTCATATGTTTATCTCATAGTGTTGTAAAGATAAAATGAATTAATACATGGGAAGAATTTAGAACTTCTAAACTCCCTTCCTGTTCTTGACTTGTGAACTCAAAATCTCATTACTGATGAAAATTCCAGACCTTAAGCAAATTATTTAACTTCTCCACATCTCAGTTTCATTATCTGAGAAATGGGTCCACAATGGTTATCTCACTGGGTTGTTATAAGGATTACAAGAACCAATAAGTGGAAAGATCTTAGTATAGTGTCTGAGTCAATAAATATGAGCTATTTTCCTAGGTACTGTTTCAAGGGGAAATGTACTAGACTTTTCATAAAGAAAAATAAAATTTGAAATCTGGGACTCAAATTTCATTTTCCCTGCAATCCTCTGCTTTTTAACTTTAAAAAATGGGGCAAATATTTTGAGATACATACAGACAATTGGATCCAGACACAAATAGTCCAATGTTGCAAAACTTTTTTTTAGGGCTAAGATGACTCAATATTAAAAAGTCTTCTTAATATGTCCCACAGCCTCTGAAAATGTTTAAATGGACTGAGAGGTTCGGACATCTGTTTATATAATGATTTCAAATTGAACAACTATCATTTTTCCAGAAGAAGCATGTGGGTGCTGTTTTGTGAAATAAACAAAATAGAGGTGAAAGACAAAAGCCTCACGCAATGTCAAAGAGATTCCTCAGGCAGATAATTCCAAAGACAAATTACAGGATATTTCTACTCTCCTAACAGGATACCCCTAAGGATAATGCACAGAGTAGGGAGAGGTTAAGGGCTGCAATTATCTCCAGTTATGAAGAAATGAGGATTTTTCTGACAGGCCTTGAGAATGGAGCTGTCATTCTTATGGTTTCTCTCCTTGCTGGTGTCAACAGAAACAAGGTCATCCATTACATTTGAGTGGGCAAGCAACACTTAGCACCATGTAACATTTCTACTTTGTTACATTTAGGAAACAGAATTGGTTTCCAGCATCCCGGGGCAAGAATATGTCTAAGAAACAGAAAGGACAGCAGAGAGAAGTGACCAAGCTGAGGTCCAAGTGTACTGAAGCTAGCAGATTCTTTTCACATATGATTATATCCTTTTACCTGGAACCTAAAGCAACTAAGAGGCCGAAAACATCCTGACCAAACATTCACTCTACATCAGATCCCAACAGTGTGCCCAGGATCCTCTCCGACAGCCACACTGCTGGACATTTGAGGAATGTAACTGTACCACAAGGGTCGTTCCCCAAATATTAGGGAGATGCTTTTTTGAAAATAGATCATGACACCAGGAAGAGAGCTAGATAACATTTACTCGTGACCTTCTGTCCATTTTAGAGCTAAGCAAAATGAGACTCAGAAAGATGAAGAGAGTTTTCCAAAGGCACTCATTGTTGATGGAAGAGCCAATCTCTAATTTTAACTGTTATTTGATTATATCCTGCCTTTAGGAATCCATTCAGGAAGTTATTGAGGGCCGCTCCATCAACACCACATCTGTGCCCGCACATACTCCTGGACAAGAGGAATGTTACAGCAAGAAAAGAACTCAGTGCTTTGCATTTTAACTTTGTTTCTCAAAACCCAGAGTATGTAGTCCAATGGTTGCAAGCTATCATAATTTTATTTATTGATTCTTAGAAGCATATCCACAGCTGTGATAACAGTGTCTGTCACCTACCATCTCTCTTTAAGAGAAAATTAAATGGTCTAGCACAGCTAAATTAACTAGCTATTAGGCTGAACTATACGACATTTTCATTTTTGCTAGCCCAACACAGTTGAATATTGGCAGTGGAGTCTCTTAGAGAACCTGTCTTTATTTTGATAAATCATCCCATATATTCCACGAGAATGTGTTATGTGGGTTTCAGTTAGAAAAGTCAAGTCTGGAGAATAGGTAAATAAATTGTGGTATGTACACACTTAGCATAGTTCAGGACAGCAGTAAAAAATAATGATACCCATATCCACAACACAGATAAGCAAGGAGAACAGACATTGTGTTGAGTGGAAGAAGCCAGAAGAGCAGTGACTCTGTGGAGCGTATAGTTTGGGGAAGCATGAGCAAAACGTAAAGGATGCTGAGAGTTTCATATCTTGAACCGTGTCTTGGTCACAAGGAGTTTAACATTTATAAAAATCCAGCCAGATGTACATTTTAAATTAATGCGCTTTACCCACTTTGTTATATGGGTATGTGTTTTATAAAAGAAAGAAAAAGAAAGAAAGAAAAGAAAGAAAGAAAGAAAGAAAGGAAGGAAGGAAGGAAGGAAGGAAGGAAGGAAGGAAGAAAGAAAGGAAGGAAGGAAGGAAGGAGATGAGGGGAGAGGAGGGGATGGGATGGGAGCAGAGGGGAGGAGAAGAGAGGAAAGGGAGAGTTACATTCTACAAACCCTCATGATACAATTTGGCATAGCATTTAAGCATGGGCTCTGAAGGCAGATCAATCTGCTACTAACTAGATATTTGACTTTTGACGGTATACTTAACTCTCTAAGCCTCAGTTTTCTTATCTCTGAATAAGATATTTCTTATCTTCTTATCTACTCACCTCAGAGAGTCTTGGGGATATTAAATAAGTTAATGTTTATGAGGCACATAGCTCAGAGTAAGCACTCAAGAGTGGCCAGTTGGTGCTAGTAGTTACACTTGTAGCAGAGTCCATAATAAGAACAGCCCCTCCCCCTGCATACACATCAATGCAGTCCTTGATGGAGGGATAAGGAGCAGGTACTAAGCTGCCGCCCCCCAGCGACTCCCCCACTTACCAGCAGGTCATACGGGAGGTTGTGTGCCTCTGTGAAGGTGATGATCGCAGAGTTAATGTCCAGCGCGCTGAGCTCCAGAGTGGCAGTACTGAAAGCATCTTGGTCATGAGACCAGCCTGCCTGGAAGAACACAGCCACTTTCCTCACGAGAAGACCGGAGCGCACACGTTTGAATACATGTCTGGCCACAAACCTCATGGCCTCCCCAAGGTTCCTGCTGCCAGAAGACCCTTGCAGAGGGATTGTCCTGACCACCTGCAGGAGTGCAGGCTTCCCCTTGTGGTCTGAGAAGCGAACCAGGTAGTCAGTTTTGGCGTTGTATGAAATGATGGCCACTCGGGCACCAGTTGGGCAGTTACTGTCACTTATTTCCATCCTCTCCAACAGAGACAATAGAATGTTTCTCATCCTCTCAAAATCCGACTGGGAGACGTCGTTTGACATGTCCAAGGCAAAGACCACTTCGCTAGGGAAGGCTGGGCATTTGGAAATACCTTAACACAATGGACACCCAGATTTAAGATTTTCTGTAATGCCTCTGAACAGGTGATGTCTGAGTGAATAAGAATATATATTACCTACCTGTCGAACAAGCTGGAAGGAAAATTGTTTTGGAGAAAAAAACAAGACATTGTTAGTTTATATAGGCAGTGGTATGGTTTCTACGTGAGTGCTTCAATATGAAAAACTATCTTCTCTGAGAAATTCAAGCAGTGACCTTCTCTGACTCCTGCCTGAGTTTGGCCAAGACCTCGATTTGCTCCCCAATATCCATTTTTCCCTTTTTTCTATAGCAGTAAATCCTCAGTCCCGGGGCATATGGCTGCCCGGAAAAAAAGACTCCATTTCCCAGTGGGGAAGCTGGAAGAATGGAATAAGAGATATGGTAGAGGGGCACCTGGGTGGCTCAGTAGGTTAGGGCCTCTGCCTTCGGCTCAGGTCATGATCCCAGGGTCCTGGGATCAAGCCCCGCATTGGACTCTCTGCTATCTGCTTCCTCCTCTCTCTTTCTCTCTTCCTGCCTCTCTGCCTACTTGTGATCTCTGTCAAGTAAATGGGTGAAATCTTTAAAAAAAAAAAAAAGGAAAAAAAGAGAGATAGTAGAAACAACTTCAGAAACAACTTTCCCTTTCTTTTCCTGCTGCCTGAAGCTTGGTCAACATCTTGGACCTTGAGGTGATTTTGGAAACAGAACAGCTCCCTACAATGCAGAATGAAAAAATATAAAGAGCCTGTGTCCCTGAATACTGCGGACATCCATTTCAACCCCAGACTGACCCCTTCGTGGCTTTGATCTGAGAAATACCTTTGTGTCATTATTACTGAGCACTGAACTCACACTTTACTGAACTTAAACCTGACTAATACACTGAGCTATTCTGAAACTATATACACACACACACATATATACATATATATATATATCTAAAATTATATATAATATACTATATATATATTATATACTATATATTATGTATAAGTGTTTGCTCAAATAATACATTTTTATGGAAAATATCAGAAAACAAAAAATTAAAGTTATCCTTAATTCATAATATCTATGTATGTATGTATATGTTTAATTTGTTATTTTATTTTATAAAACTTGGACTTTAGTATATGTCCTATTCTGAATATTTTTTCACTTAGTGTACGATGAACATGAATTCTTTTTGTCGATAAATTTAGAGCAGTATTGCCTAGTCCACTATAGATGTCTCATGATACTCTCATGATACTTAGATTTTTCAGTCTAAGAGTTTTTTACATTAGGTTCAACATATATGAAATATCTGAGCTTGTAGATAAAAGTGATTGAGCAGGGATGCCTGGGTGGCTCAGTCGTTGGGCTTCTGACTTCAGCTTGGGTCATGATCCCAGGGTCCTGGGATCGAGCAGCACATCAGTCTCCCTCCTTGGTGGGAAGCGTGATTCCCCCACTCCTCCTCCCCATGTTTGTGTTCCCTTTCTCACTGTCTCTTTCTCTGTCAAATAAATAAATAAAATCTTTAAAAAAATGATTGAGCAATTATATATATTTCGATATGACAGAGTTAACAAAATTAGGTCCTTGGCTTGGTATATTGTGTATATTTTTTCCCCATCTTTCTGTTCACTTTTTTTTTTTAAAGATTTCTTATTTATTTACCTGACAGAGAGAGATCACAAGTAGGCAGAGAAGCAGGCAGAGAGAGAGGAGGAAGCAGACTCCCCAGCGAGCAGAGAGCTGGATGTGCGGCTCAATCCCAGGACCCTGGGTTCATGACCTGAGCCGAAGGCAGAGGCTTTAACCTACTGAGCCACCAAGATGCCCCTTTCTGTTCACTTTTGACTTCACAGTGGTCTTCAATATAAATGGGTTTTAACTTTTTACATGGTCAACTCTGACATTCTCCCTGTGTGGTCAAAACTATGGTATTATTTTTTGTGATTTCTAGGAAAAAGGACTCCAGAATCTCTTTCAACAGCAACTAAATGGGAATGGACAGAACATGAAGTTTAAATAAGCAGGGCTAGGCATTTGTGGAGAAAACCCAAGCACCCAAATCAAGCACTCTGCCAAATCAATGTTCTCTCCCTATTGCTAGTGAGTGGAGGAAGCAAATATCCAGGAATACACTGAAGACAATAAGTAAATTCCAATCTGGGGATGGGACCAAATATTAATATCTGATGATTTGTAATTCCATTGTTAAAACATAAATGCAAATAAAAAAGGACACATTTCTTATTGAAGGCTCCCTGATGATCCCTCTTGTTTAAATGGATGGAATAAGAATCGCAAAGTTTTTCTTTATTTGTTTTGTGATAAGAAACACTGAAATGCAGACATGCAGGTGTGCAGTTGGCATTTCCCTTCATGAGGTGCCACATTAGAGTGGAATTTCTCTTCACCATTGAGACAGCATCCCTTTTAGCCACTTCATTTCCGAGACCCCACTGGCGAAGATTACTTACTCAAAGGGAGACTGAGCCAAATACATTAATTTATAAGTCTTTCATGATAGACAATGGCTTCTCCCAACCCTCAGTCAAATCTACAGGTGATTTATGTCCCCAGTCCATGACCATGATCCAGCCCCACCTCACACCACTGGCCCCCACTTGAGCCTTTCCCAAACAACTTACGGCAGTTCTCTTGTATGACAGCAATGATTTCACAAGGCTGTTAGAAAGATGGAAAAAGAAGGAAAAGGGAAAGGTATTTAATCTGAAGCATATTTCATCTCTCTCTCATGACTTAGAAATGTCATCTGTGTATTATCAGTTTCTTTCTGAAGCTTTTTAAGCTACAATAGAAAACACAAAAATTGTTACAGCAGATAAAATGATTCAGAAGTTATATTTCTAGATATTTTAAAACATTTAAAATATATCTTATATACCATACAGTGCTCATATTACTAGACATAGATAAATAATTTTATAATTAATTATATAATTTTTATAATTTAATAATTATAATTATTTTATATTTTTATTTATATAAATTTATATTTATATCTATAATTTTATAATTATAATTAATAAATAATTTTATTTTTTTAACTGCCTCAAAAAGCAATGGAATCAAATTTGATATTGAGGAAGTTTCAATCTAGAAATCTTGGCCTAAAATGCAAAGAACTGTCTTCAATTCCTGGATCTCTGTGCCAGCAATTCCTGGAACAATTCTTTAGGGCGAATGCCAAGACACAGACCCCTCACACCACCATTAGAATTCTACTTCGTTCCTTTGATGTCTTCTTCTGTGTTCTGTTTATCCCTTGGCCCCTTTATTTCTTGGTTCTTGCTTGCCCCCACTTCCTTCCCACCACAGTAGTATTTTTGTGCTTCGGAGATGAAAAATGATCGCAACTTTTGAGATTGTTTTTAGGTGTGTCATGAAACATGAAGATGTACTCTACCATCTATACTTTATAAGCAACTTCTGAACTTTACAAAAAGGCATATTGTGTGGGAGTTGTAGCCTCAAAGTCTTGCCCTTCATGTCAGCCAATAGTAGCACTCAGAAACATCCAGATTGCCTCCATGATTTAAAATATTATTCTACTCTTCTCATTGATGTGATTATAACCTTTCAGAGGAAAGTCTATAAACTTAAGGTACTTAAAGAATTTATAAGAGGAGAAACAATAGAATATAGATTTCTACTGTGTGGAAGAGGAAAGCCTCGTGTGTTAAATAGAACAAGGTTTAAATTTAAAATGTTTACCTACCATCATATCTGTAGATGATATGTAGAATATAGTGGACAATAGTAGATGATAGTAGAATATAGATTTCTACTGTGTGGAAGAGGAAAGCCTCGTGTGTTAAAAAGAACAAGGTTTAATTTTAAAATGTTTACCTACCATCATATCTGTAGATGTTACGTAGAATATAGTGGACAATAGTAGATGATAGTAGAATATAGATTTCTACTGTGTGGAAGAGGAAAGCCTCGTGTGTTAAAAAAGAACAAGGTTTAGATTTCAAATGTTTACCTACCGTCATATCTGCCAAACCTTTGGGACCCTTGATGCCCTGGGAAGAGTAGAAATGGGTTTAAAATGTAAGATTCTGAGGTCTGATAAATTATTCTCTGGAGTTAGCAAAACATTCTCAGAAAGATATCATAGTACATAGACCACCTTCTTCCCCTACAGTCTGGCCCTGGAATTCTGGCTGACCCCTTAAGGAAAAAAGTCAGAGTGGATCGGAGGTGTGCTCAGACCTCAGAGTCTAGGATATCCAGGAGCATGGTACATAAAGACTCTTAGAAGATCAGGTCATCTTGAGAGCAAGCCACACAGTTTAGGATCCAGTTCAAGAAAAGGCCTGTCAAGATCTCAGGGCCATTCAGAAACAGTTCTAAAGAAGAGCCCAGCCATTTCCTATCCCTCCTCCTCAGGTTACCCACCACCATCTTATCCCAGCTCTAGTGCCAAATGAGCCATCCCCGGAACCCTTCAGAACAGATAGTCCTGACTGAGGTACTCTGAGAGTCTAGAGATCCTTGTTTTTATTTAGATTCTACAAGCTAGTGATTTGTAACCTCAGGCAGGTCATAATAATCTTTTCAGCCTTTGTTTTCTCGTCTGTAAAATAGGTGTGTGCATCATTCTGCTTCCAAGATTTTTGCTTCTATGACTTTGTGGCTCCTCTACAGTAAATCCTAAATGCAGTGAAACCACCAGGTTCAGACCCTGGCTCACTTACTCTACCATTTCCTGTGAAAGGACTGCCTAGCCTCATGTGACAAGGGATAGTGCGAAATGACAAGAGCCCCAAAGTCTTTCCCTTCATACCAAATGACCTCCCAGGGAATTAAAAAAATATATATTTGTGGACTTGCAACATTGTCAGTTTAGTTCAGATTATGTAAATGTCACATTTTGTTAGGATTTCTTTCCAGTGTTTACACAAATGTTTTTGCTCATCTTGTTTACATTCATAAACTCAGTCTCCTCTGAGTTTGTGTATTATGTATTTAGGCAGGTTTATAAATCTCCAGCTGCTCTAATATCTTCCCGATGTTCAAGTAAACAACATACATTGAATAAATATACTGTGTAAGAACCTGAAGCTAATGTCCTCAAAAGCAAACTTGGCTCATTCCCTATACAGATCCTCTAGTGCCTCCCAAATGTTCATTTTTCTTCATGTTCATTTCTTCATTCGTTCAGATGGCTCTTAGCAAATCCTTATTCACTTTTACACAAAGGTTGAAAATAAAAGAAAGAAGAATCTATGTTACCACTGGTCCTGGAGGGCCTTGGTCACCTGGAGTTCCAATAAGTCCAGGAAAGCCAGCATTACCCTAAAAATAGCCAAACCAAAGGAATAAGCTTCTCCTCTTGAATACAACTCGGTTAAAACCATCAGACCCACTTTGAGATATTAAGCTGTCATTCTAAGTTCCAATGAGTCTGCTATGGACTAGTTAAGTTTATGAACTGTATCAATGGAGTGAGATGCCAACAGTAGAAAGGGAGGTAGTCTCCTTCGGGAGCCATCTAAACTGCCCCCTACAGACCTAACCTCAGCCAACATGTGGACATACACACAGACACACACTTTCAAACCCGGCTTTAAAAGGATGGCTCAATAGTCAATTTAGACTCCAAGTCATATAATTAAAAGAATATAGGAGGGTTTTGAAGGGGCGGGGGGTGGGAGGTTGGGGGAACCAGGTGGTGGGTATTAAAGAGGGCATGGATTGCATGGAGCACTGGGTGCGGTGCAAAAACAATGAATACTGTTACGCTGAAAAGAAATAAAAAATTAAAAGGAGAAAAATCCTTAAAAAAAAAAAAAGAATATAGGAAAAACACACTGAGGACCTGACATCAAGAGAAAGGAAAATTTCTTTCACACCTTCTGGTCATAGAGTCTGATAAAAGGTCTATGCTGACCATGGTTTACTGGTCATCTTATAGGTATCTGAAACGACATAGCATTATCTGCATTTAGCTGATGTTTTGTCCTTTTTTATTTGAAACCAGAGACATCAGTTATTTGAAATCAGAGAAATCAGTTATTTGAAATCAGAGACATCATAGAGCACGGCAATATTAGCCAGCAGCAAACCACTTTAAGCATAGATTAGTTTTTTCCTTTATGCCCTTGCCAGTGTATGAAAATACCAATTATTGAGTGCCTAGATAATAAATATTCTCTTTCCTCTTTTCTGCACCGAATACTAGTCCATGTCTTTCCCAGAAGGCCTTGTTCTCTAATGTCTATCAGCTAAAAATTGTCAAGGTTTTAGATATCCACAGGCTCTTTCCAAAAAGAGCTGCCAGTGATTGTAGCTTTTCGAGAATGAATCTTTGGAACCCGAGGAAATGGATTTTTAATGGTGGACTCCACAAAGCACAGTGAAGACATGGCTCAAAGTCCACCAGGATGGCAGCCATGTTCCTGAGAGTCTAGTCCTAAATTAGCTAAGACAAAGTTAAGGCTTGAAGGAATCTGACAGAAATAGCGACGTTTGCTCTGCAGCTAAAACAATACCCTCCCAAGTGATATCCAGACTTACCATAGATATTGATATTGTATAACTGAAACTCCACCTTGGATTTTCTTTTATTACAATTTGATGAGCTGCATTTGCATTCACAAGATCAATGAGAGTGGTATTAAGTGGGGGCCAGGGGGAGTGGGGTGGCCAGAGAAAGGTATGAAATGGTTTACTGAGAAGGACAAGAGCTTCCTGCTGAGAAGTCCATTAACCCAATAGAAATTCTCCTGTGAGTAGTGTCATGATATGTGCAGTTATAGATCTTGGGAAATTCCTTTGATTCTTACCCTCCGCCCTCTGATTCCCTTTGCTCCCTTCTCTCCTCGGTGGCCTGGGTCACCATCTTCCCCCTTCACAGAATCAAAAGCAAAACCTTGAGTTTGAAAAAAAAAATAGCTACAAACAAATGACACATGCTGCATACCAGTTGCCAGACCCAGAAAGATATCTTCTTACTTGTGCACCAGGAGAGCCAGGAAATCCAGGTTCACCCTAGTGTCAGAAATGAGATAAGGTTTTGTTTAATGTCATATGATTAAGTCTTTCTTTGACATTCCTCAGGGAATAAGAAGAAACTATAATTTTGAGAAAACAGACTCAAAACAGGTGCCAGGAAAAACAACTATAGTAACAGTTGTTATCTTGAGCTACTCCCAAGTGACCATATTTTATTTCTATAATTCGATGTGAAATAACCGGCAAATGATCTTTACCAATCTTTCCCTTCTTTCTTTGCCAGACAGAAAGGGAACTATGGGACTATGTGTTACATATTGCAAAATGGAATTTCCTTCTTAAGCATTTTTATCCAGTGGTCTAAATAACCAGAGGTCTGATCCAACGTAAACCAAAGGGAAGGGTACCAAACTGGCTGCCAGAAAGCAGGTGGTCATTGTCAGATCAAAGGCACACTACAAAGCAACTGTTCATTCAACAAGTATTTAGTTAACACCTGCTACATGCCAGGCACCTTTCTAGCCACTGGGAATTGAGCAGTGAACAGAACAAAGACCCTGCTATCATGGAACTTACCTGCTAGTGAGGAAGAAATGTATGTCAGGGAGAGATGAATGCTATTCTAGAAAGAGGATTAAGGGATAAAGAATGACATGGATAGGTTTGGGCAGGGGGTAACTATTTTATACAAGGTGGTCAGACAAAGCCTTTTGGTAAGGCTTTTGGGCAAAGACCAGCATAACTTGAGGAAGCCAGCCAAACAGGTATCTGGGAGACAGCGTGTATGTGTCTGAAGGATGAGTGTGTGAAGAACCCTGAGGCAAGAATATGAATGTGTGCTGTGTTTGAGGAACCCTGGAGCAGAATGGCAGGAGGGGAGCAGGAGGAGAGGATGTCAGGGAGTTCACAGAAGGACCAGATTGTATAGAGTCTTGTAGGCCATGTTAACAGTGGGGCTAATTCTGAATGACACCAGGAGCTGAAGCTGGGTTTTGAATAAAGGAATGACATGGTCTGATCATCCGTTTAAAAGATGAGACTGGGGGTGCCTGACTGGCTCAATTAGTAGAGCACGTGACTCTTGTTCTCAAGGTTGCAAGTTCGAGCCCCATGTTTGGTGTAGAGTTTACTTGAAAATAAAATCTTAAAAAAAAATAAATATAAAATAAAATAAAATAGGGCTCTGGCTGCTGCTCAGAGGACTAACTAGATGAGGCAAGAGTGGAAACAAGAATGTCAGTCAGGTGGCTTGGTCTAGAGGGTGGCAGTGGCAGGGGTGAGAACAGATGAAATGCTAGATGTATCTGAAAGGTACACTCACAGTATTTGATGATGAGGTAAATACAGTAGTTGAGAGACTGACATTTATTAAAGACGGAGCAAGTATCTTCCTTGCACAACTGGCAGATGGGAGGCTGCACTCCCTGAGACAGGGAAGGCTAGAGGAGGTGCAGGTTGTCAGGGGAATCAGTTTTGACTGACCAGATATTTGATGATATTAAAAGATTATTGTTAATTCTTAGGTTGATAATGGTACTGTGGTTATATTTATAAAGAATCTTTTAGAGATGCAACTTGAAATATCTACTCATGGAATATATGATATCTGGGATTGCTTCAAAATAATTGGGGGAAGGATACAGGTGTGGTGGGGTACATATAAAACAAAATAAAACTGGCCAAGGGTTTTTCATTGCTTGAGTTAGGTGATGGGTACCTGGGGAGAGGTGTCATTGTATTAGTTTTGCCACCTGTATCTATGTTTGAATTTTTCCATAATCAAAGGTTAACAAACAGAAGAAGAAGAAAAAGGAAGGAAGAGGGGGTTGGAAGAGGAGGAGAAGGAAGAGAAAGAGGAGGAGGTCGTGGAGGAGAAGAAGGAGGGAAAGGAGGAGGAGGAGAAGGTTGTTTTGTTACATGCCAGTTTTAAGGTGGAAACATGTTTAGAGTTTAAGACACTGGTCCAAGCTGGAGAAGTGCACTGGAGATCACAGGATAGATTAAGGATACTTGATGCCATGGAATTGGATAAGGTCACCTGAGAAGAAAGTAAAGAGGAGAACAACAGAAATATAAGGAACAAAAAGAGCAAAGGAAAAAAGAGACAGACAGACAGAGAGAAACCAAGAAACAGACTCTTAACTATAGAGAAAAAAACTGAGGGTTACCAGAGGAGAGGTGGGGGAAGGGATGGGGGAAATAGGTGATGGCGATTAAGGAGGGTACTTGTGATGAGCACTGGGTGTTGTATGGAAGTGTTGATCACTATACCTTACACCTGAAACTAATACTATACTCTATGTTAACTATATTAGAGTTAAAATTAAAAACATAATAAAAAATTTTAAAAATTAAAATTAAAAAAAAGAAAAGTGTAAGGATAGAGTCCTGAGTCTTCTAATATTTAGAGGTCAAGAATATTCAAAAGAAACTAAAAACAAGAAGCCAGCAAAAACCAGGGAAGTGGTATATTCTGGGAGATGAGAGAGGAAAGGTTTTAAGAAGAAGGCCATGATCACCTTTGTCAAATGTTGCTGAGACTTGGAGTATGATGCGGACAGAGAACTGGCCACTGGATTTAGCACCATGGGTTTTACCTTGACTAAAGCAGATGTCATTGAGTGGGCAGGGGCCAGGGGTAAAGGTTCAACTGTCATCAGTTCAAAAGAACCAGAGGACAGAAAGTGGAGTTTCTCAACCATAGCACTACTAATATTTTGGACCTGATGATTCTTCTTTGTTGTAAGGAGCTGTCCTGTGTATTACATGATGAAAAATAGTACCTCTGGTCTCTATCCACTAGGTGCCCTCTGCATGCCCTCCCCCAGTTGTGACAACCCAAACATCTCCAGACATTACCAAATGTGCCCTGGAGGGTAAAATCACCATTGGGTAAAAACCACAGATATAGACCTAATCTGTCAAAGAATTTTGCCAGAGAGAAAGGGGACAATGGGACTATGTAGTTAAGTGAGGGGTTTTTATGTTTGTTTTTTTAGATGGGCTATATTCACACTTCTTTGTATACTGACAGGAATGATCTATGGAGAGGGAAGAAAATTTGATGATGAAGAAGAGAAAAGACCCAGGACCTTAACGAAGCAAAAAGGGAATGGAATCCAGCCCATGAGATGCAATCAGTCTTAGATGAGGGCATGGACTCTTATCTATAGCAGTAGGAGGGAAGACAGGGTACAGAGGCAAGTCAGTTGGCCTATGTCATGATAGATGTATGTAGATGTTCTCTGTTCATTTCTCCTATTTATTTCATGAAACAAGAAGCACAACTGTCTGCTGAAATTTGGAAGGGAAAGCAGGCCTTGGAAGTCTGAGGGAAGGGGAGAAGGTATGAAACAGTCAATTCAGAGAGGAGAGTAAATAGACAAGGGGAAGGTAGCCAGCTAGCCAAGCAGCAATGAGGACTGTTTAAAACAAAGCCATTAAGTCTTGCCAGGAAAAACCCATGAAATGTGGACTGAATCCCTGTGTTCCACAGTGTTAACCACACCACAATAAGGAGAGGCTGCCCTTGGATTTAGTGCAGAACTGGTATGTGGCTTAAAATATGGGCATTTGAATTCTACCTAGAATTCCCCAGCTATGCAAAGTTCCCACTAGAGAAGAAAGACAGAATGTGCCAGGATGGGGCTTCAATGGCATAGCTTCTACACGCAGATCTGTCTCTAACCATGTGTGACTGATGTATGACCAGTTGTGTGACCATTGGCACATTACATCACTTCTTTGAATCTCAATTTTTTTATCTGTGAATCAAAAGGGCCGAACTAGATGATCACCGAGGTCCCCATTTTTCATCATTGCACAGATATTTATTAAAAGTTTACTATGTTTTGGGAATTTATGCCCATTAATTATACTCAGGGCATTTTTCTGGTCAATAAAATAGCAGCAGTGCCATCAAGAGAAATAAGAGAATTGCAGAGAAACCAGCCCAGGGTTAAGTAGCTGGGCACCACTAAACATCCCAGTGATTTCTTATGTTGTGAAGCAATAAATGGTAACTCACAGACCAAAGCACCAGAATAACTGTAACTATTGACATTTGATGAGTTGAAAGCTTCATGTGAGTTCCATTCTTCAAAACCTCTGTCAGCAACCCTTCAACTACAACATGCTAAAATACCATCTTCTTTGGGAGTAGAAATATTCATACATATTTACTGAGTACCTACTCTGTGCCAGGCTCATTCCAGCAATACAAAACTGAATAAGATGCAGTCTACTGTCAAATTCACAAACTTGACAAATACGTAGGGATAAATTATAATACAACCTCAATGGAAAGGGACTACTGTAGAAATATGACTAACACACCTTAGGAACACAGAGTATAGGACAACCAAATCTGTCCAAGGAAGTCCAAGAAGGCTTCCACAAAGAGAAGTTGATATTTGAGTTGGTCTGAGAAAATGAGGAAAAATCGTCAAAAGGAGGGAGATGCGTAGGGACATCCTAAATAAAGGCAAGAGTGTTTGCTGAGGTGAGGAGTTGGGGAAGTTCCTGGCTCAGGTGGGACCGTGTGGCACAGGTGGAAGATGAGAAAAGGAGTTTGATTTTTAAAAAAGGCAGTGACAGGGGGGAGTCAAGATGGCGGAGAAGTAGCAGCTGAGACTACTTCAGGTAGCGGGAGATCAGCTAGATAGCTTATCTAAAGATTGCAAACACCTACAAATCCAACGGGAGATCGAAGAGAAGAAGAACAGCAATTCTAGAAACAGAAAATCAACCACTTTCTGGAAGGTAGGACTGGCGGAGAAGTGAATCCAAAGCGACGGGAAGATAGACCCCGGGGGGAGGGGCCGGCTCCCGGCAAGCGGCGGAGCAACGGAGCACAAAATCAGGACTTTTAAAAGTCTGTTCCGCTGAGGGACATCGCTCCAGAGGCTTAACCGGGGTGAAGCCCACGCGGGGCCAGTGTGGTCTCAGGTACCGCAGGGTCACAGAAGGATCGAGGTGTCTGAGTGTCATAGAGCTTGCAGGTATTAGAACAGGGAAGCCGGCTACAGAGACAGAGCCAAGGAGTGGCTCTCAGCTCGGGGTTACCTTGAACTGGTCGCAGGCTCGGTCAGCTCGGAGCGCGGCCAGAGGCCAGGGTGACTGGAGTAATTGGGTGCTGTTCTCTGAGGGCACACTGAGGAGTGGGGACCCGGGCTCTCGGCTCCTCCAGGCCGGAGACTGGGAGGCCGCCATCTTCATTCCCGTCCTCCGGAACTCTACGGAAAGCGCTCAGGGAACAAAAGCTCCCGAAAGCAAACCCGAGAGGATTACTCAGCCCGGCCCCTGGTAAGGGCGGTGCAACTCCGCCTGGGGCAAAGACACTTGAGAATCACTATAACAGGCCCCTCCCCCAGAAGATCAACAAGTAACCCAGCCAGGACCAAGTTCACTTACGAGGAGTGCAATTTCAATGCCAAGGAGAGCAGCGGAATTCCAGAGGAAGAGAAAGCAAAGCACGGAACTCATGGCTTTCTCCCCATGATTCTTTAGCCTTGCAGTTAATTTAATTGTTTTTTCTTTTTCAATTTTTTTTCTCTTCTTCTGCTAAATTTTTTTAACTTTTACCCTTTTCTTTTTAACGTTTTTTAACTAGTTTATCTAATATATATATATTTTTTCCTTTTTATATTTTTTCATTATTGGTTTTCTTTTTTTATTTGCTTCCTTTTTCTTTTTTCTTTTTTTTTTTTTTCTTTCTGAACCTCTTTTTATCCCCTTCCCTCCCCCTCACGATTTGGGATCTCTTCTGATTTGGCTAAAGCATATTTTCCTGGGGTTGTTGCCACCCTTTTAGTATTTTACTTGCTCCTTCATATACTCTTATCTGGACAAAATGACAAGGCGGAAAAATTCACCACAAAAAAAAGAACAAGAGGCAGTACCAAAGGCTAGGGACCTAATCAATACAGACATTGGTAATATGTCAGATCTAGAGTTCAGAATGACGATTCTCAAGGTTCTAGCTGGGCTCGAAAAAGGCATGGAAGATATTAGAGAAACCTTCTCAGGAGATATAAAAGCCCTTTCTGGAGAAATAAAAGAACTAAAATCTAATCAAGTTGAAATCAAAAAAGCTATTAATGAGGTGCAATCAAAAATGGAGGCTCTCACTGCTAGGATAAATGAGGCAGAAGAAAGAATTAGCGATATAGAAGACCAAATGACAGAGAATAAAGAAGCTGAGCAAAATAGGGACAAACAAATACTGGACCATGAGGAGAGAATTCGAGAGATAAGTGACACCATAAGACGAAACAACATTAGAATAATTGGGATTCCAGAAGAAGAAGAAAGAGAGACAGGAGCAGAAGGTATATTGGAGAGAATTATTGGAGAGAATTTCCCCAATATGGCAAAGGACACAAGCATCAAAATGCAGGAGGTTCAGAGAACCCCCCTCAAAATCAATAAGAATAGGTCCACACCCCGTCACCTAATAGTAAAATTTACAAGTCTTAGTGACAAAGAGAAAATCCTGAAAGCAGCCTGGGAGAAGAAGTCTGTAACATACAATGGTAAAAATATTAGATTGGCAGCAGATTTATCCACAGAGACCTGGCAGGCCAGAAAGAGCTGGCATGATATATTCAGAGTACTAAACGAGAAAAACATGCAGCCAAGAATACTATATCCAGCTAGGCTATCATTGAAAATAGAAGGAGAGATTAAAAGCTTCCAGGACAAACAAAAACTGAAAGAATTTGCAAACACCAAGCCAGCTCTACAGGAAATATTGAAAGGGGTCCTCTAAGAAAAGAGAGACCCTAAAACTAGTAGATCAGAAAGGAACAGAAACAATATATAATAACAGTCACCTTACAGGCAATACAATGGCACTAAATTCATATCTCTCAATAGTTACACTGAATTTTAATGGGCTAAATGCCCCAATCAAAAGACACAGGGTATCAGAATGGATAAAAAAAACAAAACCCATCTATATTTTGCCTACAAGAAACTCATTTTAAACCCGAAGACACCTTCAGATTTAAAGTGAGGGGGTGGAAAAGAATTTACCATGCTAATGGACATCAGAAGAAAGCAGGAGTGGCAATCCTTATATCAGATCAATTAGATTTTCAGCCAAAGACTATAATAAGAGATGAGGAAGGACACTATATCATACTCAAACGATCTGTCCAACAAGAAGATCTAACAATTTTAAATATCTATGCCCCTAACGTGGGAGCAGCCAACTATATAAACCAATTAATAACAAAATCAAAGAAACACATCGACAATAATACAATAATAGTAGGGGACTTTAACACTCCCCTCACTGAAATGGACAGATCATCCCAGCAAAAGATCAACAAGGAAATAAAGGCCTTAAATGACACACTGGACCAGATGGATATCACAGATCTATTCAGAACATTTCATCCCAAAGCAACAGAATACACACTCTTCTCTAGTGCACATGGAACATTCTCCAGAATAGATCACATCCTTGGTCCTAAATCAGGTCTCCACCGGTATCAAAAGATTGGGATCATTCCCTGCATATTTTCAGACCACAATGCTCTGAAGCTAGAACTCAATCGCAAGAGGAAATTTGGAAAGAACCCAAATATATAGCGACTAAACAGCATCCTTCTAAAGAATGAATGGGTCAACCAGGAAATTAAAGAAGAATTGAAAAAATTCATGGAAACAAATGATAATGAAAATACAACGGTTCAAAATCTGTGGGACACAACAAAGGCAGTCCTGAGAGGAAAATATATAGCGGTACAAGCCTTTCTCAAGAAACAAGAAAGGTCTCAGGTACACAACCTAACCCTACACCTAAAGGAGCTGGAGAAAGAACAAGAAAGAAACCCTAAACCCAGCAGGAGAAGAGAAATCATAAAGATCAGAGCAGAAATCAATGAAATAGAAACCAAAAAAAAACAATAAAACAAATCAACGAAACTAGGAGCTGGTTCTTTGAAAGAATTAATAAGATTGATAAACCCCTGGCCGGACTTATCAAAAAGAAAAGAGAAAGGACCCATATAAGTAAAATCATGAATGAAAGAGGAGAGATCACAACGAACACCAAAGAAATACAGACAATTATAAGAACATATTACGAGCAACTCTATGCCAACAAATTTGACAATCTGGAAGAAATGGATGCATTCCTAGAGACATATAAACTACCACAACTGAACCAGGAAGAAATAGAAAGCCTGAACAGACCCATAACCAGTAAGGAGATTGAAACAGTCATCAAAAATCTCCAAACAAACAAAAGCCCAGGGCCAGATGGCTTCCCAGGGGAATTCTACCAAACATTTAAAGAAGAACTAATTCCTATTCTCCTGAGACTGTTCCAAAAAATAAAAATGGAAGGAAAACTTCCAAACTCATTTTATGAGGCCAGCATCACCTTGACCCCAAAACCAGACAAGGATCCCATCAAAAAAGAGAACTACAGACCAATATCCTTGATGAACACAGATGCAAAAATTCTCACCAGAATACTAGCCAGTAGGATTCAACAGTACATTAAAAGGATCATTCAGCACGACCAGGTGGGATTTATTCCAGGGCTGCAAGGTTGGTTCAACATCCGCAAATCAATCAATGTGATACAACACATTAATAAAAGAAAGAACAGGAACCATATGATACTCTCAATAGATGCTGAAAAAGCATTTGACAAAGTACAGCATCCCTTCCTGATCAAAACTCTTCAAAGTGTAGGGATAGAGGGCACATACCTCAATATTATCGAAGCCATCTATGAAAAACCCACTGCAAATATCATTCTCAATGGAGAAAAACTGAAAGCTTTTCCGCTAAGGTCAGGAACACGGCAGGGATGTCCATTATCACCACTGCTATTCAACATAGTACTAGAAGTCCTAGCCTCAGCAATCAGACAACAAAAAGAAATTAAAGGCATCCAAATCGGCAAAGAAGAAGTCAAACTATCACTCTTCTCAGATGATATGATACTATATGTGGAAAACCCAAAAGACTCCACTCCAAAACTGCTAGAACTTGTACAGGAATTCAGTAAAATGTCAGGATATAAAATCAATGCACAGAAATCAGTTGCATTTCTCTACACCAACAACAAGACAGAAGAAAGAGAAATTAAGGAGTCCATCCCATTTACAATTGCACCCAAAACTATAAGATACCTAGGAATAAACCTAACCAAAGAGACTAAGAATCTATACACAGAAAACTATAAAGTACTCATGAAAGAAATTGAGGAAGACACAAAGAAATGGAAAAATGTTCCATGCTCCTGGATTGGGAGAATAAATATTGTGAAAATGTCTATGCTACCTAAAGCAATCTACACATTTAATGCAATTCCTATCAAAGTACCATCCATTTTTTTTTCAAAGAAATGGAACAAATAATCCTAAAATTTATATGGAACCAGAAAAGACTTCAAATAGCCAAAGGAATATTGAAAAAGAAAGCCAAAGTTGGTGGCATCACAATTCCGGACTTCAAGTTCTATTACAAAGCTGTCATCATCAAGACAGCATGGTACTGGCACAAAAACAGACACATAGATCAATGCAACAGAATAGAGAGCCCAGAAATAGACCCTCAACTCTATGGTCAACTAATCTTCAACAAAGCTGGAAAGAATGTCCAATGGAAAAATGACAGCCTCTTCAATAAATGGTGTTGGGAAAATTGGACAGCCACATGCAGAAAAATGAAATTGGATCATTTCCTTACACCACACACGAAAATAGACTCAAAATGGATGAAGGACCTCAATGTGAGAAAGAAATCCATCAAAATCCTTGAGGAGAACACAGGCAGCAACCTCTTCGACCTCAGCCACAGCAACCTCTTCCTAGGAACATCGCCAAAGGCAAGGGAAGCAAGGGCAAAAATGAACTATTGGGATTTTATCAAGATCAAAAGCTTTTGCACAGCAAAGGAAACAGTTCACAAAACCAAAAGACAACTGACAGAATGGGAGAAGATATTTGCAAACGACATATCAGATAAAGGGCTAGTGTCCAGAATCTATAAAGAACTTAGCAAACTCAACACCCAAAGAACAAATAATCCAATCAAGAAATGGGCAGAAGACATGAACAGACATTTCTGCAAAGAAGACATCCAGATGGCCAACAGACACAGGAAAAAGTGCTCCATATCACTCGGCATCAGGGAAATACAAATCAAAACCACAATGAGATACCACCTCACACCAGTCAGAATGGCTAAAATTAACAAGTCAGGAAATGACAGATGCTGGCGAGGATGTGGAGAAAGGGGAACCCTCCTACACTGTTGGTGGGAATGCAAGCTGGTGCAACCACTCTGGAAAACAGCATGGAGGTTCCTCAAAATGTTGAAAATAGAACTACCCTATGACCCAGCAATTGCACTGCTGGGTATTTACCCTAAAGATACAAACGTAGTGATCCGAAGGGGCACATGCACCCGAATGTTTATAGCAGCAATGTCTACAATAGCCAAACTATGGAAAGAACCTAGATGTCCATCAACAGACGAATGGATAAAGAAGAAGTGGTATATATACACAATGGAATACTATGCAGCCATCAAAAGAAATGAAATCTTGCCATTTGCGACGATGTGGATGGAACTAGAGGGTATCATGCTTAGCGAAAGAAGTCAATTGGAGAAAGACAACTATCATATGATCTCCCTGATATGAGGGAGAGGAGATGCAACATGGGGGGTTAAGGGGGTAGGAGAAGAGTAAATGAAGCAAGATGGGATTGGGAGGGAGATAAACCATGGGTGACTCTTAACCTCACAGGGCGGACTGAGGGTTGCTGGGGGGAGGGGGTTTGGGAGGGGGGCTGGGGTTATGGACATTGGGTAGGGTGTGTGCTATGGTAAGTGCTGTGAAGTGTGTAAACCTGGCGATTCACAGACCTGTACCCCTGGGGAAAAAATATATGTTTATAAAAAATAAAAGTAAGAAAAGAAAAAAAAGTAAAAAAGAAAATTAAAAAAATTAAAAAAAAATAAAAAAGTAAAAAAAAAGGCAGTGACCAAAAAAATCAGCTTTTTTTTTTTTTTTTTTTTTTTTTTTTTTTTTTTAAGGAGGGAACTCTGGCAGCTATAACATGTCATAAACAACATTCAGAAACCATGTCTGGCATACCACTTGGATAGTAAGTCTTATTCTATCTAGTAAAATAAAAGAAAAACTATAGTCCTTCATTCAGAATACTTCATAACTTAAGCCTCACCTTTTTTCCTTTTCTTCCTGGATATCCATATCCATCTGGACCTAAAAGACCCTAAGAAAATGACACAAGATGAATGGTAGAGTTATCCATATCAGTGCTTGGTTAATTATGTTATCTGAACCCTTGGATTAATCAGCAGTGGAAGGAAGTGGTCAAAGCAGACGGGCTGGTAGAGGCTTATCTTATCTCATAGGATAAACTCTAAGCTACCTTTACAGGATAGGGAGAGAATTAGGGCTTAAAATTTTTAAAGAGCAAGGTATAAGCAGTTTGAGGGGTTTTTTGTTCTGTTTTGTTTTATTTTCAGTTTTTAACTCCTTCAGCAAGATTCTAGACCTCACCAAGATGATACCATAGTTGCAAGGACCCATATCACCATTTAAAAACCTCCTTGGGCTTTTCTTGCAGGATAGAGTAACAATGGCAGAAACTCTAGAACTTGGTAAATCTCTAGAGATAAAGACAGACTTTAGGAAAAAAGATTGGGATACAGGAAATGAAGTTGAGTGAATCAGTGCATAGAACGTAAACCAAGACAGACCTGAACTTTCATTCCATTTCCCAACTGGTTGTATGAGGGGCATTAGGCAACTTATTCAACCTAAATTTCAGCTTCCTCACCCATAAGATGGGGTAAAACACCATGTACACAGCATGGTTGCTGTGAAGATTGAGTGAGATTATGCACGGAAAGCACTTTGCACAATGCCAGCTCAGAGAAAGCAGTCATTATTCTGCTGCTGATGGTGCAGCAGTGATGATGCTTACAGAGGAGCAGTAATGATGGTGGAGGTAGAGGCAATGGTGGTGGTGGTGGAGGTGATGGTGGAGGCGGTGATGGCAGAGGTGGTGGTAGTAGTGGTGGTGATGATGATTGTGGTTACAGTGATGGTGTTGGTGGAGACTGTGACAGTCAAGGTGGAGGTGATGGTGAGGCTAGCAATTATGGCTATGTTGATGATGCTACCGGGATCTTACCATCTGTACACAGTGTGCTTCCTATATGAAGGAGTGAATTCAGAACTTTTAGGTGCTTTTTTGCTCAAGGGACAAGAACGGCACCTAAACCAAGTAGTCAACTGCAAAGGACAATTTTAAATTTTAAGCCACAGAGATCATTCTTATGACCTAAGGAGGAAAGTTTGAAATGTTAGAAAATGAAAAAGAGTAAGAGAAAGAAGATTGCCAAAGATGAATTATTGGGAGCCCAAAAGAATGCAAATGAGGTTCATTTGCGGTTTTCCCATCTTCTTTCCATTGAAGGACACACAGAGCTTCAGGCATTTATAACCCCAGAGACCCAAACTGTAATTTTGGAGATATCTGCCTCTGACTTTCCTAAAATGATACCTTCCAGAAAGGCCCTGATCCCCAGCTTTGTCTGTCCCAGGGAGAGATCAGTAGGAACAAACTTTGCATTATTTTAAATCAGAATATTTTCACAAAGTTAAACAGTGTTAATTTCATCATCCGGATTGAGTGTAGATGCAGAACACTACTTGTCTCAGATTCCGGTCGACAGTATCCCTGTTTGTTCTTTCCTTTTCCATGTTTAAATTTCTCAGCCTGCTTTTTTTTTCCACCTCTGGCTAACCAATGCAATTTCAGTACTGAGTGCAAAACAACAGCAGGTTTTGCCCATTGTTCATAAAAGGAATTTCAGAAACAAATAGAAGCTGCAGGGGAAAACAACATTTTTCCATATCATAAAGCTCTTTCCCATAAAATGGTGACTTGAAAATAGCCATAAAATAATTAACTTGTTTTCATGTTTAGAAGGATGACTAAGGAAGGTCTAAATGCATAGCCCTATCTCTGGTAGTTTTACCTATTGAAGTAAACTTGTAATGATCCTTGGTCTCCAAGGGTTATTTCTGTGCTCTGGGCAATTGAGCCCACGCACTTAAAGGTTTGCATTCTGATTGCCTGTCTTATTTGTTTCCCTGGAAAAAAGGTTTCGTAAAACATGTCTGTATTCCAAAAAGTCTCACATGCTTGTAAAACAGCTTTGTCAAACAGAAGACACTCACTGGCACGTCCCTCTTCAACAGCATGGGAGAAGGCAAAATAAATCCCGAGATGAGTGTAAGTTCTTTATTTGTAGGAAGAGTTTGAGAATCTTTGACTCTCAAGGAGTCAAAGTCAACTGTGACTAGAGAATCTTTGCCTCTCAAAGAGTCTAGTCAACTGTTGTGACTAGATTCACAACAGTTCTGAGGATCAGATCATATTTGTGTCCCAAATATTCATCAAGAATATGAGAATTTGGTGGGAAACAAGAACAAATAAGAAACAAGAAAGTGAATCAAGAGTCCAAAACAAAGAAAGCAGACTTACAGGTTTTCCTCTTAGTCCTTGTGGACCCCACGGGCCTGTGGCTCCTGCATCACCAACTTCCCCCTTTTGCAATAAAAAGTAAACATGAAGTTAATTTTCTCCTGTGAGTTCATGCAATCTTATGTCATTCTCCTTAGAGATTCTACAGTCACACTTTTCAGGTCCTATTGGCATCACCGTTTGGTCCAAGGTAAGTCTCTTCCTCTAGACTTTGTTATATACAGGTAATAACAAATAGAGTAGAGATTTTGGCACTGAAAATTAGCAAAACCAGGTACAAAGCACCAGGAACAGAATTTTGTATTATTCTGATTTTTTGAGGTGTAAATGTGAGAATCTGTATTTGTACTGAATCCATATATGTATCTTTTTATTGATATGTCTTTGCCTACTGATATAGGTGGCCAACTATCCATCCATCTTTCTATATTTCGGTCTATATGTCTTTCCTTCCCTGTATCCCTCCTTCCATCTATAAGGTAATGGCCAGTCAATACCACCAACAACCATATCAGAAACTCCTGCTGGAAACGATCATGTAAGGAGAGATTTGCATAAGGAAACCCAAGTTGCAATTAAAAAAAAAAAAGATGTGTTTTTTGACATTTACCTTCATTCCTGTTGGTCCAGCTTTTCCTTTGGAACCAGTTGGCCCGGGAGGCCCAGGAATCCCCTGCAATAAGATCAGGACTAAAATCACCTCAAGGGGCACAATGTTAACTGTCTGACTCTCTTGCTGTTACTGAAATAGTCTGGAACTGGTCCTATACTCACAAATCACCTTTAATGTTTTATACAATTAATTGTATCCTTCAACAGACAAAATGCTTCCTATGCACATTTAATCTCTGGGCAGCAGGGTGGGGTGGGGGAGGAGGAGGGAGGCATTCTGGGCAAGAGTTCACATCTCCCAAGTACTGAGCACTGAAGCAATGATCTGGCTGCTAGAGGGAAAAACACCCTTTGATTAGGAGATCCAGAAGACACCCACCTGGACTTTCACCCAATCCAAACCGAAAATATTATCAAATGAAAATGAAAACAATACAATGGGTTTACAGGACTAGACTCGACCTGCTCGAGAAAGAGTCAGAACAGACCTAGAACATAGGCCATCCTGGAGATGTGAGTTTGAAATCTCCAGATCAAGATGCTTCTGCCTAACTTAGATCACGCTGCTCAGTGTTGAAGCCCAGATGCTCCTGTCATTAGAAGCCACTCCTCATCACCTGCCTCAATGAGGTCCAACCCTTCTATGAACCGCTGGGATCCTGGGTTAGGAGTAGAAGGGACACCAGAGGGAACCAAGCTGGGAGACACTTCAGCCACTTCCTATCCAGATGACAAATCATTGTCAATCCCTTTGAGCCTCAGTCACCTCATCTATAAGACTGGGATGGCAATGCTTCCTTTTACGTTTGTAAGCAGTAAATTAGTCTTTGATGCCCCTTTTACGGTTCTATTTTTTGCCACACTATAGGTAAGGCACTATGAGCTTGGGTTAAACACCCTTGGGGCTCCAACCCAATCTCGTTGATCACTATATTCCCACAATACCTAGAGAAGGGGGTACACCCAGTGATCAAGTTAGCTATTTCTAGAAACCCCTGATACCCACAAATCCCAGGGCAAAGCGCGTAGCTTTACATTATTTGTCGGGAACACTCAGGTATCTGAATGCCGTGGCCACTGTTAACATTGTTAATGAGCAGCTCTGCTGTATCTTTTAGTACTTCCAACTTACCTCAGCACCCGGTAAGCCTCTTTGTCCAGATTTTCCTGGTATTCCTTGTCTTCCTCTCAGTCCCTAGTCCCAAGATGAAATTAAAGTTCAACCAATGTTTATGGAGCTATTTATTTCCCATGTAACCCCAAAGTCACCTTAGTCAACAATGAGAGCACAAATCAGGGTGCCCTGACCCATCGCTAGTGTGTTTATCACACTCCACTCAGCAGCATCTGCAAGGGAGCCCCCCAGGCTCTTTCTACCAGAAACACTGAATGTGAGCCTTTTCCATCTGTACCTATAACCACCTCCGCAGCTCAGTCCAATGAGCCCTAAAATTTCAGAACACTGCTTTTATATTTTAATATGCCCAAATAATTTTAAATCCTAAATCCTAAATCCCCTTTAAATCCTAAAGGGGAAAGAGAGGGGCTGCTAAGATACTGATCTCCTTTGAAAATTCAACCTTTGCTTTATATATCCAAGGGCTGAGGACCAGAGAACACATTTTGATTTTATCAAGAACCAATAGTACAGTTGCTTGTTCACAATAGTACAATAGCCTAATCTCACTGGGCACATTGCTGGGGAGGTACTCATTTTCTCCCTGACCTATTTAACTTTACTGATTTCAACACTCATTTTTCTCCAGCTTTTCTGAGAAATGCTTTCCTGTTAGAAGCATGGATCGTGGCTTCTATATCTTCTATACTCCTGCATGAGGCATGGTAATCACCCATTTAAAAAGAGCATCATACTCACATCCCAGTGGGTGGTGAAATTAATTAGAGGTTTTTATTGATTATCTTGCTCATGGTTCATAACACAGCTTGCTCCCCTTGCACTCAGCGGTATGATAAAGTGAATATAAAAGAGAAAACCACGACACCACAGTGGCAGGGGGTCCAAATTTCAATTAAGCCAGCGATCAAAAGAAAGGCAAAAATCCATCTCTCAGTTGTTTCTCCCTATGTTCAGACACTATTTTCTATCATAAAATAAATACAATCTCTAATTACACTTCGATCACCCTTTTCATTCTTTCATACCTTTGTCAAGTCAAAAAACAACAGAAATCTTTCAAAATTATCGCGTGATGCTCAGAGACTTTTTAAAGTTATGGAGAATGATTTAATGTGTTAGTAAGAGTTGTTGTTTTAAAGTTCTTCCATTTAATATTTGGAAACAATTTGGCCTTTAAAAAAAAGAGGAAGGACATGTCCCAGAAGGATTTACAGAATGACAGATTTGGGTTATACTTAGAAGATTCCAAAAGAACTGGTTGGAAGTTCAAATTTCCAGTTATCACTGAATAGTTACAACACCCCACTTGAGGACAAGTCCCTTCCTTGCCTTAATGTTCTGAACCCCACGCCTATTAGCAAATTGCCCTATGTATAACAGATACTCAATAAACGCTTTACTGATTTTTCATGCCAAATTTGAATACTTTGAAGGCATTTCAGAGGCAGTAATTAAGAGCATAGATTTTATAACAAGCCTGCCTGAGTTTGAATCCCATCTTTATCATTCAGAAGTTTTGTGAGCTTGGCCAATTTACCTAACTTCTCCATCCCCCCTCCATTTCTCTCTGTAAAATAAGGATAATAACCTTCCATTAAAGGTTAAATGTGTTAATACAAGTGCTAAGGGCCATATTTAAGACATAATAAGAACTTAGTAAATATTAGTTATTGGAGTTTAACTTGCCCAGGAGAGAGACTATACAATTTGCTTTGGAAGGCCCTGGAAAAGAGATATCCAAGGCCATTCTGATATATGTTAAGTCCCTATCCAAGAATCTGTTTTGTTTGATAATTTCAAACGAATATCCTTTAGCACTAAAAACAAGTTCACTGATACAACCTGTGAGCCTGGGTATCCAAGCTCTCCTTGGTAACCCTGTTCACCGGGTTCTCCGTGCATACCCTGTCAAAATAAGCAAAACTTAGTGAGTTCACCAGGCACTAATAATGTTTCTATTGAAGGCAGCCTTTCCTGCAAGATGTCACTTGAAAGCCACAAGAGAAAGAAAGAAAGAAAAAAAAAAAAGGTTTTGTCTGTGCTCCGTTCTCTCGGAATTAGAGAGGATATGGGAAGAAGGGCCTCCACTTATGTTGGAAAACCAGATTCTTACTGTCTTTCCCAGTCTTTGCATGTCTCCTTCCAATATCTTGGCTGGTGATAAAAGCAAAAATATTTTGTTTAAATAACCCAAGCTCCCACTTAACAACAGGTTCGTAAAAAGCCCATTCATTCCTTTTTTTTTTTTAATCATTTTTTTTAATTTATTTTCAGCATAACAGTATTCATTGTTTTTGTACCACACCCAGTGCTCCATGCAATCCGTGCCCTCTCTAATACCCACCACCTGGTTCCCCCAACCTCCCACCACCCCACCTCTTCAAACCCCTCAGATTGTTTTTCAGAGTCATAGTCTCTCATTGTTCACCTCCCCTTCCAATTTCCCCCAACTCCCTTCTCCTAACTCCCCATGTCCTCCATGCTATTTGTTATGCTCCACAAATAAGTGAAACCATATGATAATTGACTCTCTCTGCTTGACTTATTTCACTCAGCATAATCTCTTCCATTCATTCCTTTTAAGTGATATGGGCTAAATGCTCGCTGGTGTTAAGGATCCTTAGCCCTTGTGAAGAAACTCAGAAGGTTGAACACAGCAACAGGCGTGACATTCTGCGGCAAGGCACATAAAACACATAGAGAAATGGCAGAAAACTGGCTTTTTTTTTTTTAAGATTTTATTTAATTTGAGAGAGAGAGAGATAGAGAGAAGGAGCAGGGGGAGGGGCAGAAGCGGAGGGAGGAGCAGACTCCCTGCTGAGGAGGGAACCTACATGGGGCTGGATCTCAGGGGATTCTGAGCTGAGCCAAAGGCAGATGCTCAACTGATAAAACTGGGATAAAACCAGCATCAGTCTCTGCTCAGCAGAAAGCCTGTTTCTCCCTTTGCCCCTCACCCCTCTCGTGCTCTCTCTCTGTCTCTCTTTTAAATAACAAGTAAATAGAATCTTAAAAAAAAAAAAAAAACACCCTACAGGTTCTTACAACATTAAGCTGGCTCTCTAGGCAAAAGGTGAGCTGTTAACATGATTCTTCTAATAACTGATTAATTTCACCCTCAAATTAATATTTTCACTTCTACAGAGAAGATAGATTTTGTAAGATTGAGGATAATACCCATTTTGTGAATTATTCTGCCTTCTTTTTCATGTTGTTCAGGTGTTGGGAAGGTCACTATTTATTCATGGATTTGCAAAGAGAAAAAAAATCTTGAACTCAGAATTAATCACTACATGGATCAATTCCTCATGCTTCTGAAGTTTTTAAAACTATTCAGGTAAATGGGAAGCACTTCCCTCAATTATTATTGCTGTATTATTCTGGTCTTTAGCAGTTGATTTCTAGATTTATAAACATAATTTTTTTATTTTTTATAAAAATTTTATTTATTTATTTGCCAGACAAATATCACAAGTGGGGAGGGGGGGTGAGCAGGCTCCCTGCCGAGCAGAGAGCCCGATTGGGGGCTTGATTCCAGGACCCTGCGATCATGACCTGAGCCGAAGGCAGAGGCTTTAACTACTGAGCCACCCAGGTGCCCCAACTCTTTTATTTTTTAATTTAAATTCAATTAGCCAATACATAGTACATCATTATTTTCAGATGTAAAGTTAAAAAAAAACATCAGTTGCCTATAACACCCATTGTTCGTAACATCATGTGCCCTCCTTAATGCCTATCATCCAATTACCTCGTCCCTCCACCCACCTCCCCTCTAGCAACCCTCATTTTGTATGTTTTAAAGGCACGTAGCTAGAAATTTTGAGATAGGTTGTGAAATGTTTGCCTATCACGTTACTGACATTGACAGTGCAACATTCTGAAAACAATTTGGCTCTATAGAGCAAAGTTCAGACTCTTTTATTGTACCTCCATGTCTATACATTTATATTAAGGAAATCATTTCAGCAAAGCGAAAGCAGGAACAAAACAAAAACCCTATAATACAGTTTTTCTTTACATCACTGACTATGATATCTAACATAATAGAAATAACCTAAATGCTCAACATAAGAATTGTTTAGCAAATCATTGTTCTTCTACAGAGTATGCTATAATATATTAAACTGATAATAGGAAGATTTGGAAACAGAAAAGCAGACTATAAAATAGTATACCCATTATAATAACTCTTTATTATCTATCTAGTACAGGAAACACACAAACATGAAAATAAATTGCTGGAGGCTAGTGGGTTTATGGACACATAAAAAACAAATGATATTCTTAATTTTATCATAATTAACAAGTTCAAGTTTTTCCTTATTGCCAAAATAACCTCTGCATTGATTTGTTTGCCATAATACAATGTTTTCCATAAAAAATATTATTTAGAATTCTAGTTAATTATGTATCTTGTAGATGCCAGCATCTCTAATTTTATAGACCGTAATGAACCATCTTTTTCCATATCCAAGGGATGCTGTGATTTGGAATTCAGCACCTCTGTACACTGTACTCTTCCAATAGTACTTGCCCATCTTTAGCAAGCTGCAGCCTCAAAACATAAATGCATCTATATGACCAGTGTTGCAACACTGGGTTAACTAGCAAACTACTGACGTGTTGAATAACCCCACTTCACCTTGGAGTCTGCAAATAGTTGGGATTTTCTCTCTTATTTTTAAAAAATTTTAAAAAGCAAAGGAAAAAGAACCAAGACAGGGATTCATCAAGATTACAATGTGCTAAATGGAGAGGCTTTCTATGAAAGGCAGCAGTTTGCACACATTTTTCTCTGCTCCCTAAATGAGAGGTCGCCGTTTTACAATTTGTCCCGATAAGACAACAGTACAGAGGCCCGGAGAAAAATGGATCTGAATTAGAGCAGGAAGACAGAGGGCCCAGGAAGGAGGAAATCCAAGAGAAATAAATCCCACATGTTTGAATACATTGGGAAGTTCTCAGTTTTCTCAAAGAGCTTTAAAATTAACTGGTAATCGGCACGTAGAACACAAAGCAAATAAGAAGAGAGGCTGGCTCAAGGAAAACAGGTTACATAGCTGCAAATAATATTTGCCCAGCCATATGAGCAATCAGCTGGCTTGACCAGAAGTGGAGAAGTTAAGCGTATGGCAAGGATGAGCTGGAGACAAGTGTATGGAGAAGGAAACACACAGTTTAGGAACAATCTTTCTCCCCCATAGTCAGAAATCGAGAGAAAAATATCCCAAACTGAAAACCAAGAAATAGCAAAATAAGCATGTTGTTTAGAAAAACAGCAATAGAAAACAATAAGAGACTCTTAATCTTTTATGGGAAACAAACTGAGGGTTGCTGGAGGGGAGGGGTGGGAGCGATGGGGTAGCTGGGGGATGGACATTGGGGAGGGTATGTGCTACGGTGAGTGCTGTGAATTGTGTGAAACTGATGATTCATAGACCTGTGCCCCTGGAACAAATAATACATTATATGTTAATTAAAAAATAAAAATAAAATCAAATAAGGTAAAGTAAAAGAAAATAAAAAAGAAAATAAAAACAGCAATAATACCAGAAGGAATTGCCCACAGAGATGAAAGTGAGTGTTCCCGAAGAGCTGGAAAGAGCAGACAGGAAGATATCTTTCACTATTAAGCTTACGAATGCAGTTTGACTTTCAATCTATGCACAGGCTTCACTCTTATTTAAATTAAATTTTAAAAAGAGTAACACAGGAGATGGGGTGACATAGGGAAACAAAAATAACCATGACCCAACTGAGCAGAGAATCCACAGTGAACTGAGCAGACATTTAGATAAACTACACGTCGCACCACAAAAGACTTAAATAATTCAATAGTAAGAAATTCCTTCTATTGCCTAGAGCCACTTAATTTCCTCAAAATTTAGCCTATTTATTTCTGCCTTTTGGGGGAAAAATAATAGGATAAAATGATAGCTCAAGACATTTATTTTACAAGTATTAAAACCAAATTAATAGTACAAGAGAATATCGATTTAAGAATTTATTTCAGGGCACCTGGATTGTTCAGTTAGGTGTCTGCCTCTGGTCATGATCTCAGGGTCCTGGAATCAAGCCCCACATCAGGCTCTCTGCTCAGCAGGGAGCCTGCTTCTCCCTCTCCCACTGTGCTTGCTCGCTCGCTTGCTCTCTCCCTTCCTCTCTCAAATATATGTCTTTTTTTAAAAAGAATTGATTTCAAATCCTAAACATTTTGTGAGAAATAATATTTTACTTGGTGTTGACAGAACTTGTTTGACTTTGAATTTCTCAATATCCATACTTTTCTAACCTATTTGATCTGAAGACTAGCAGTTCCATCTTCTTTTATACCTAGGAGGTCAGAAGTCACTACCCAACACACACATACACACACACACACACACACACACACACACAGGGACTCAGAGTTGACATAAATCCATCTGTGACTTTTCCTCCATCTCTAAGTCATGAGAATGCTAAAAACAAACAAAAAAAACAAAACAAAACAAAAACACAACCAACAACAGCCAAGCATGACCACACTGTGTTGGAGAGAAGACTATACAATAAATTTATTTCGTAAAAGAATTTCTAAGAGCATCCTGATCTTCAGATTTGAATCCTGTTTCTACTGATTATTAGCCATGTGCCCTCTGACAAGTTTTGCTAAATCTATATCTTTTCTCTTATCTGTAAAATGTAACCAATGGTGCTCCTAACTCCTGCGACCTTAGAAGGGTTACTTAAAGTGTTAGAAATAAAGGCATAGCACAGTGACTGAGGCTAGATAATTGCTTAGTAAAATACAATTCCCCCACAGAGATAGTCTCTATCCCACCCACAAATCACATCCTTCCCCTTTGAATAAATGCTAAAAGCTCAATCTTTTTTCATCGTTTAGGGACTATGAGATCCCCTAGAGTACCCACAGAAAGTCCCACTTCTTTAAATGAAAAAAAATCGTGATTTCAGAGGTAAGACCATTCACTAAGGTATTAGCTTCCTTTCAACCTAAATGAAATATTATACCAGGTAGAAGGGGAAGCAGAGAACCATATTAACTTTTTCTTCTTCATGGAACAGGTCTTAATGAAAACTTCTCAGTGATCCTCCTGCAACCTCAGACAGCCCAACCAGAACTCCCTTTGACATCAGAGAGAACTATTGGAAGTAGGTATATCTGTGGAGTGAGAAGCAAGTCTTTCCAGAAAGCACTGACCTTCAGCCCTGGCACACCTTGTCTTCCTCTTGACCCCTACGAGTAGAAGGGAAGCAGAGACCTTAGAAAAGGAAACAAGCCAATTTTCAGCCCAGCCGACCTATCTCCTCCCCAAAAACAGCTGAAATAAGACCCATGAGTGGTTGTACTAACCTGAGGGCCAACATTTCCAGGCTCCCCCTGTGGTCCATCAAAACCAGAATGTCCCTGAAAAGGAAGAAGTAAAGGGAATATAAAAGTTTAGAGGTCTACACTCTTATGCATTTATTCTTCAGACATGAGCTCTCCAATACAGAGGCCACTAGTCACAGGTGGCTATCAATTTTAAATTAAATTAAATTAGAATTAAATTAAATTAAAAGGGTAGTTTCTCAGTTATACTACACACATTTCAAGGGTCCAGTAACTCCATGTGGCTAGTGGCTACCATATTCGCACAGATATAGGATTTTGGATCTCAGAAAGTTCTGTTGGTCAGTAGTTCTCTAGAAGCAAATGCATTAATTCTGGTGTTTTAAAATAGCCATGTTGTAGGTACCTTTCCCCAGAGATTGTTCATGTGACAACTTTTCGGTGTTCATCATGCTGGAACAGTAGTCAGAGATATTCCTGAATAACCTGTGCTTAATATTTGAAAAACACCAGTACTTCCCTTCCTACCCATCCTATAAGGTGCAGAGCGGCAGACAGAAACAGAAGGCAGAAGAGCGAGTCTCTGCACGTGTGGAGTGACCAATACGGACTGATGATGACAGAGGGAGAGGCTACACACGGTCAGGATGAGGAAATGCTCTAGTGCTCTCACTTCCTCAAGGTCAGAAGTGAGAAGATGAGTGATGTCCAGAGAAAATGAGTCCATCTTTCAGGAGAAATGGAAACCACCTTGGATTCCAAGTAGGGATATTTTCAGATACGCAATAAAGTCACATGCCAACGCAGTAAGAACACATAAATAGGAAAAGAATGTGAAATACAGAAATAAAAACATTTATGCAAAGCTGTTCTTCCAACTGTTATTTATAATATATTAAATTCTGAAACAATATAAATATCCCACAGTATGAGCAAAATGTTGATAAAATTACGATAAGAAACACTTTTTGAAATAGTATGCAATTATTAAAAATTATGTTTTCTCAGAAACTTAAGAAGGAGGAAAAATGTGTCATAACATTCTTTTCAAGTATGTTAAATTTTCTGAAAGAATAATTTATCCTGAATATGGAGAAAGACAAAATGATGTTTCCTCATTTCTTTATACTGTACTAGAACACATTAAAATAAGCCCATGGGATCCTTATCTGACTTTCTCGGGGAGAGTAGATTTGCCATCAACAAGTTAGGAAAGTTCCGTAAACTGAAGTTTTTCTTGGCTACTGGAACTATTAAATTTTTCTCTACATTTTACTTTTCTGTATTCCCAAATATCTGTAGTGTTAATTTTTTTTTAAGATTTATGTATTTATTTGAGAGAGAAGAATGAGGGGCAGAAGGAGAGAGAGTATCCTGAAGCAGACTCCCCATTGAGCATGGAGCCCCACACAGGGCTGGATCCCAGGACTCTGAGATCATGACCTGCCCTGAAATCAAGAGTTGGACGCTTAACCAATTGAGCCATCCAGGTGCCCTGGTAGCATTACTTTTATAATGGGAATTATTTTTAATATGGTAGGTTGAATGAGAAAGGAGTCTTCAGACAAGGCACTCTCATGATTGGTCTAGATTTAAAAAAAGATTTTTTTTCTTAAAATGCTTATCATTTTCTCATTTCAATAGAAGACAGTTTTTTGCAGCATAGCAAAGGAATCATCTGGGCAGATGTTGGAATCACTGGGTGAAAGACTGTCGGGAAACAAGAAGTTTACAGTCTCAGAGTACCATTGCCAGATTACTTGATCATTACAAGGAAGGAAAAAGTATGTTTACAATGGATAAGTCTGGTGAACCTCATCTTCATCAGGTGACCAAATTAATGCACCAGTAATGAGACAGCCAACATAGTGTGCCTCCTGATGACTGAGAAGGGTACCGCCTAGGAACGTCTGGGTGGCTTAGTTAGTTAAGCATCTTCCTTCAGCTCAGGTCATGATCCCAGGATCTTAGGATTGAGTCTCACATTAGGCTCCCTGCTCAGCTCTCTCACTCGCTCTCTCTCTGGCAAATAAATAAAATCTTAAAAGAAGAAGAAGAAGGAGAAGAAGAAGAAGAAAAAGAACCACCCTAGGGCAAATAATACATTATATGTTAATTAAAAATAAATAAATAAATAAATAAATAAATAAATGAAAAGAAGAAGGGTACTGCTTTGCTTAATCTGCCAAAAATGCTTAATCTGAGTCTAGTCATGCAGAAACAATCAGACAAATCCTAACTGAAGGATGTTTAGCAAAATAACTGGTCAGAAATGTCAATGTCATGGAAACAAATAACTGGACAACAGCTGTGATTGAAGGATACAACCAAGGCAAGACGATTAAATATTCCACACAGTCCTTGATTAGATTTCAGAACAACAACAATAAACACAATCATGAAGGACCTCATTTGGGTAAGTGCAGAAATCTGAATATGGACTGCGTATTAGAAAATAATTTTGTGCCATATTAAATTTTTTGTGTGATGACTGTATTTTGTTTATATAAAAAAATGTACTTGTTCTTAAAAGATACTTGCTGGGGGCGCCAGGGTGGCTCAGTGGGTTAAGCCTCTGTCTTCGGCTCAGGTCATGGGCTCAGGGTCTTGGGATTGAGCACCACATTGGTTCTCTGCTCAGCGGGGAGCCTGCTTCCCTTCCTCTCTCTCTGCCTGCCTCTCTGCCTACTTGTGATCTCTGTCAAATAAATAAAATCTTAAAAAAAAAAAAAAAAAGATAGTTGCTGACTATTTGGAAGAGAAATGTTATAAGACCTTCAATTAATCCTTGATTAATTAAGTAATCAAATAGCTCAATATCAATATATCAAATATTACCTATGTATTTGTATAGAGAGACATAAAGTAAATATGGCTAAATGATAAAAATTGGTGTACACTATGCTGTTCTTGCAACTACAACTTTTTCTGTAGATTTAAAATTTTTCAAAATGAAAAGTCAGGGTAAGAAATAATACAAGTTCATCACAGAATGTTTCAAAAATTCAGAGGGTAAGGTTAAGAAAAAAAAAAAAAAAAGCTTAATTTCTGGGTGTTTATCTTTCCAGAACAGATATAGCTATATTCTACTAATTTGGACTCTTGGGTGCCTGGGTGGCTCAGTTGGTTGGGCTACTGCCTTCGGCTCAGGTCATGTTCCCAGAGTCCTGGGATCGAGTCCTGCATCAGGCTCCCAGCCCAGGAAGGAGTCTACTTCTCTCTGACCTTCTCCCCTCTCATGCTCTCTCTCACTCTCTCAAATAAATAAATAAATAAAATCTTTAAAAAAAAATTTGGACTCTTGCTGAATACAGAGTTTTGTAATCTGGTCTTTTCACTTAATATTACATCATGAATGTTTTCCTTGTTTATGAAATAGTCTTCTAAACTATTTTTCATGGCTTAGTAATATTTGATTGTGTGCCATTGTTTATATAAACAATCCCTTATCACTGGACATTCAAGCAGTGTAGTGATTTAAAATCTAATAATCTAATCTCCATCCTTGGAGCTGAATTTTTGTGTTGGTCCATGATTAGCTTCTAGATAAATCTCTAGAACTGAAGAGACTGGATCAAAGGACATACACACCTTAACACCATGACAGATGCAGTTGGGGGCTACACAACACTCTTGCCCCTTTCTTTCTTGCTGAGAAAATGTTTCATTTGGGACAACACACCCAGCCCCAAGGAACGAATTATGACAGGTCTGAACCAGTCATGGAAATGTCATTGCCTCTGTCAGAAACTTGCTTTCCCTGGTATCTTGGGCAGGCAGGGCACACGGGAGCCAGGCAATGCACCAAAGGGGACAAAAAGAGAATATTGCTGACCGTGACCTGATGAAAGGAAAGCGCCTTTCCTTCTGGCATTTTATGTAATCATGAAGACAAATGCTTGGGCTGCTAAGGGACCACACTGAAGATATAACCGTGGAAGAAAGGGGCTGAGTCCCTGATGACATCCCTGGCTTTTAATGATATCATAGAGCTATGTATCAATCCAGGAATCACCTTTCCCTGGATTATCAAAAACATGTTTATTAGCTAAACACTGTTAGTCAGGCTTTGTCACTTGCATATGAAAATATATAAACTTGTAGATTAAAATATACAAGCAACAAACAGCAGTCCTAGCTGCTGTGCATTGCCAGACTGCCTTCCAAAAGGCTTGTATTGGTTTTCCTTCTCAGAAGTGAGGAAAAGCATGACGGGTTTTGTATTCCTTCCCCCATACTGGGTGTATAATGAAGTTTCTGTTTCGTTTAAAAGATTGCTTCCTTCAGGGGACTGTCTCCATCCAAATTGCAACATAGAATCTGCTCTTTGGTTCAACTCAGAACCTAATACAGGTATCCTCCCTCTTTAAAAGTATGTGTTCAGCCACTTCACTTTTATGAAAGATCTACATTAGTACCAGTTTTCACTAACCAAAAGAAATACAAGGAGGATTTTCACTTTTACGGAAAAGGGCAAAAAGTGAAAACAACATTCAGTATGTGCTTTGCACTGAGGCTTTACAGAGGCCCTGCCAAGCCAAGCTTCTTCCCCAGGGACCACACTCAGCATCATCTCAGCCTGCAGCAACCATAGCTTTGAACTCTGTGAGCAACCATTCATCTCAATTTATTTTGTGCATCCCTTAGCAAGATGTGTCCTAAGGTATCAGGGAAGCCTAACAGAGGTTCTTTGGGGGGTCTGGGAACACTTAAACATGTCTCCGTGGGAACTAATGGTAATTGCTTCCTTGCTTACTCCGTTTCTCTTTATGATTGGTTTCATAGGAACGCTCTGCTTCCGCTTCAGGATAGCCAAAGAAACCTGTACCGGGGAAAGACTGCCTCCTAGAGGTCTATCTTCTAATGGAATTTAATGGACTATCAAGAATTTCAGCCTCTGCAGAAGCAGGCTTATGTAACTGGTGAGAGTGACTTTTATTACCCAAGTCTATTCAGGAAATACTTAGCACCCTTCTTTGAGCTCAGCACAGTGCAGTGTGACGTGGCACCACTTCAGAGGGTCACAGTTGTGGTTTGCACACGCAATTCAGGGATCTAATGTTCCAAGTTAGCCCTTAGCTATAAAGTCAGCGATGGAGACCTCTAAAAACTGGGAGCAGGAGGTTCGCCCCATGGCTGGGGCGCTGTGATGCGCAGAGTACTGGACAGTTTGTCTAGAGGCTGGAGTGCTTTCCCAGCTGTAAAACTATGAGCAAACCATGGAAATGAACTCAATTCATAGATTTTAATTCCCATGACAACCACTAACTCAGGGAAGCTTGTAAATGGTTTCTCTAACCTTCCCACCTTGCAGATGAGGAAACCAAGGCCCAGATGGGTTAAGGGGTGTGGCCTGCTCTTCTCTTAGCTCAATCCCATAACTGATTGAGTATCTATTCACTGGGCTCTCTGATCTCAACTCACCCAACAGAACCCTCTCAATGGAGTTCGTTCAATATAAATATAACTAACAACAAGATGAGAAATTATTGTAGTAAGGAGTGACAGTTTTCTGGCATAGATACATAGTACTGATCCTGTTACAAACTGGATTGTACTTGGGACCTGCACATATATGAAATGGATATGAATGAGCCACAAAAGGGAAGAGAATCAACATCCTAAACTTTTGTCAAAGAAGGTAATTTGGAGTCCAAAGCAAATAGAGGGTACTTTCCAGTTATAAACATTTTGCTGTGCAGACCCTGTTTTTGGAAATTGGGAATGATAAGATGTGAGGACTGAGACACTTGGGTTACTTTAGTCATTTTTCAGTCATGCATTTTAATGACTAGGACATAAAACATCTAAATATGTCTTCTAACCAGTTAGCAGTATCTACAAAGTTAACAGGACTTCTACCTTTGGTAAGGTCTTCTGTCATGACACTTCCAATCTTCCAAACTAGACAAGGATCCTATCTTTAAAAATGGCTAGTATTCAATTCACATCACCACTGGCAGTGGTGAAAAGTGAGTCAGCCGTGTAATGGCCTGACCACTTTTAAATAAAGACATCATTATGAAATTGAAGAATTTTTAAACTGAAAAAGATCTTAGGCATCACTGAGCCCAATGCTTTCATTTTGGAGATGAAGAAACCAAGGATAAAGGAGATTAAGTAACTTGTGTTACTAGTATTGTGGGAAATGAGATTTTTTTTTTTTTTCAGGGAAAATAAAAGAACCACAAGACAAGGATGCCAGGACAAGGCTGTAAGTGGAGATTAGCATTCTGAGCTCTTGTCTCTACAGGCAGTGGAGTGCCACAGTTTTGCTCTCTATGCTGATCCAACCAGAACGTTCAAGCCTTCTTTACCAGCTAACATCTTTCCCACATGTTCCAGCATCCCTGAACAAACAGAAACCATCTTACCCTGTGTCCACGCCTTCCTTTTTCTCCCTTAGGGCCTCGGATGTAACTATCTGCTCCAGGATCCCCCTGAGAAAAGAAAAGTTTGCTTACCTCAAATGGACGGGAAAGATAGGAAAATAAAGGAAATATGATTTTTTTAAAGGTACGAAAGTAGATATTTTAATTGTCCAGGACTGCTCAGAAATCCTGAATACTCAATGCAATTAAAGTTGCATTCAGTTCTTTAAGAACCTAAATGTTCTATAAGATGGGGTCTTTTCACAAATCTCTTATTCGTTGCAAGGCTAAGATAGGCTGAATAGATGCCTCGTTGATGAATAATTAATTGTTGTCTTTGCGTCTAAGCAAACTGTAAGTCCCTGGATAAAATCAGCTCTAATCCTTCAACCAGCACTTACAGGGTCTCCTCTTAATCCAGGCTCTCCGTGCTCTCCAGGAGATCCAGGTGGTCCTGTCAAGCCCTTAAATCACAGAAAAAAAAAAAAGTGTCACTTTAAAAGATCATCTGTTGCCTAAAGGAAAGAGAACATTAAGAGGGGAAATGAGAATCACATTAAAAGAGCAATTTAGTACTTGAACTTTAAAGCATTTGCAGCTAAATAGGTGAGATTGCAATGCAGAAAAGAGCATCCTTTTATTGGAAGTCTGTTTATGTGGCCCTAGATGTGCATTACCTCGCTGAATCCTTACAACTCAGGAGTACATATTGCGGGCAAGGAACCCAAGGCTCAGGGAAGTTGGACCCAGTCCTCCCTACCACTGAGTCCCTGATCTTTCCACTTCTCCCTGATATTCCTACGCAGAAACACACATAAGAAAAAGGCTCTCTCTATCACAGACATGGGCAGCACTGACACAGCAAGATCTCATGGAAAGGGGGCAAAAAAAGAGAAAAATATTTCTAGAGCTCCTACTATAGAAAGAGAACCAGTGAGGTGAAGCCACTTGCCATAAGACTATGACCTTATCCTTATAAGCAAATGGTTGCCTCTCTTAAAACCTACTGTTTTATGGTGACATAACACAATTTTTAAAATAATACTGTTAATGGTACCCCTTCTGTGTAGTAGTTCCTGCAGAGTTGGGAAGAGCCCCCACCCTAGGAAGCTTTCTCAAATTGTGTTATATGCCTTGTTCTAGAGAGTCTATGCCACACTCTGACCCTAATGAAGTGGGACTCATCTCTGAGATCTGGTTCTCAGATACTCAGGGAATGGAATGTTCTCTACACTCTGAAAAAAAAAAAAATGCCACTTCTTATTGTTACTTGTAACTCCACCTTATCTCTTTTCTCGCCTGATATAATGATAAAAGAGAATTACTTGATTCTAAATTCCAACCCTGCTATCCAATTTATCAGCCAGGCAAATTTCTTCAACTTCTCTAAGATTCCATTTTCTCATTTGTGAAACAGATGTACCCATTCTATCAGGTTGCAATGGAAATTAAATGGAATAATCGATTAAAATGCTGAGTACAGAGCCTGGCATTTGGTTCTTATTATGATGTGCCTAACTTTCTAAGTGTTTTGCTGGATACCTTCTACAAGTTAGAAGCCCTTAACATGCATTTATTGAATTTAACTGAATTGGATGGAAACTGAAGGCTCTCCAGTCTTGAAAGAAGCGGGGTGTCCCCCACCTCCTCCAAAATCTAATCCCCAAATTGCAGCTTATCAATTAAGCTTCCCTCAATAAAGAACCGTTTCTTGTGACTCCCCGTGTTACTTATCAGGAAATCAATCCCCACCTTGGGGTAAAAGCATTACTCTAATGCCATGAGGGGTACACAAAAACATAACTCCACCCCTTATCTAATCCAGTCAATCAACAGAAGCTGAGTGTAACAGTCCCAAGATGGATCCCTCTGGCTGGATTCCATAATTGCTTAGTAATATCTGCCATGGGCACAGGAAGGTAGAGCTGTGGTACACACACCAGGCATCTGCCTTCCCTTACATAGAAATATAATGTGGGAAGGATGTACAGAAGGGAGAGGGCACTACAGATGGATATGGTCAAAAAGGGGGTATCATGAGGAGGAAAGAGAGGAGTTGGAAATTGGAGGGAAAGTGGTATTCAAATAAACACTGGAAATGGAAGCTGGAATAGCCACTCGGGGATGGGGTACCTAGCATGAGTTAAGACACAGAGGTGGGCATGTACGAGGATTCTCAGGGGACAATGAATAGTACAATCTTATTGGAAAGGACACTTTTGGACTAACAGTAGTGAAGGATGTGGCTGAGAGGGCTGGGGTGTGAGACTGAATCACTGGTGACAGGAAGCCTTGCAAAGCCCATGAGGGCATGGTGATTACTGTTCCAAGGGTTAAGGACGCCAGTTTCCATCATTCATTTCACTAGCAGCATAAGAGGGTCTTCACTAAAGATTCCAAAGAGCTAATATTTATTGCCCTTTAACTCCCAATCTAGAACTTGAACCACTAGAGGATTATTTCCCAGAACTTAAAAATAAACTGTCAAGGTCAGTTTATGCAGTAGAAATATGAGAGAAGAATATCTTCATACTTTACCCGATTTCCCCTATTTCCTTTTTCTCCAGATGACCCTGGGGCTCCACGATTACCCTAGAAAAAGAAAAATAAATATACAAAGAAGCTTTGTATATCAAGTCACACCAGAAACTTTGTTCATGTAGTTTCACATTCTATACAAGAGCGGAAAGTTTCTCTACCATCCAACTTGTACGTGACAAACTAAATGCCCTGAATAATCCTTCCTTTGAAAATAATATAAATTCCAGATAACCAAGTTTAAGATACTCCACATATGTTCATGAGCTGGTAAAAAAAAACAAGAGAAATCCTTAGAGTTCAGAGTAAAGAGAAAGCAGAAATCCAGAGAATAGTGATTGGCTGTCCTTAGGACTTCTGATCACTCCATGAGTGCAGTGTGAAAAACCAAATCTCATCATTTATTTTGAAATGATCTCAAGAGGACGTGTCACCACGTATGAGACAGAAGCAAACAACCTCAACGCAGAACTTAATGACATCTCACAGATGAAGTTCATTTAAAAATGAACTTAAAAGTCATCAAAAAAGGAAAAAATAAAGGAAAAGAAGAAAAAAAAGGAAAAGAGAGAAAAAAGAAAATCAAATCAATCAATCCATCAAAATTCACAACACATGTGAGGGAGACACCATGAGGGAGAAGCCAGCAGAAACAACAGGCAACAAAATCAGACTTGTAATGACTACAGCTATTGGAATTATCATATGTAGAATATAAAATAAGTATATTTCATTCATCTAAATAGGTTTAAAAAAAATGAATGAGTAAAATAATAAGCAACTGTTAAAAAAGAGACCAAGCAGAATTGAGAAAGAATCAAATAGAACTTCTTTTTTTTTTTTAAGATTTTATTTATTTGACAGAGAGAGATCACAAGTGGGCGGAGAGGCAAGCAGAGAGAGAGAGAGAGAGGACGAAGCAGGCTCCCTGCAGAGCAGAGAGCCCGATGTGGGACTCGATCCCAGGACCCTGAGATCATGACCTGAGCTGAAGGCAGAGGCTTAACCACTGAGCCACCCAGGTGCCCCCCAAATAGAACTTCTTAAAGTGAAAATCAGAATAACTGAAATTAAAAATCCAATTGACAGGTTAAATGGTATATTAAACACAAGTGGCATAAGAATTAATGAACTTGAAACTGGAGAAAGTACTCCAAATGCAGTACAGAAAGACAAACAGAAAATATGAAGGAGGTTAAGAGACATTGCAGATAGCACAAGTTCTCACAGATATCTAATTAGACTTCCATAAAGAGATAATAGAGAAAATGGGAAGGATAAACATTTCAAAATGAGAATTTGCTAAGGAGACTCCAAAACTGACTGAAGCACAAATGCTCAAATTCAAAAGCCTAACGAGCTCCAAACAGGATAAATAAAAAGAAACCCACACCTGGACACAACATATTAAAACCACAGAAAACTAGAAAGAAAGGGAAATTTTTAAAGAAACATGACAATATTTTTTTAAGATTGCTGACAAAAGTAACAACAAAGAGTTTGATGGATAACTTATTTTTTTTAAAGATTTTTTTTATATTTATTTGACAGACAGAGATCACAAATAGGCAGAGAAGCAGGTAGAGAGAGAGGAGGAAGTAGGCTCTCTGACATGGGGCTCAATCCCAGGACCCTGGGATCATGACCTGAGCCGAAGGCAGAGGCTTCAACCCACTGAGCCACTCAGGAGCTTCTTAAGCTGGAAGGTTAAGATGGATAACTTCTTAAACAGCACTAGTAAGAGACAGAAGACAATAGAAGCCAGAAGACTATGAAATTCCATTTTCTAAGTGCTGAAAGAAAATCATTATTTCCCCAAGATCTCTTTCAAGAAAAATGATAAAATAAAAAAAATTTCAGAAAAACAAAAACCAAGGGAGTTTATAAACTCCATTAAAGGAAATTCTAAAAGTTGTACCTGGGGGAAAAGAAATAAGATCTTTCATGTTCCTTTGAAGGCATACAGGGAAAGTAACAAATATGAGGGTAAGGCTGGATAAGCAATGATTAAGTAAAGCAATAAAAATAACAATATCTAATTGATAGAATTTAACAAAAATAAATGGGAATAAGATACTGGACTAAGCGCCTGGGTGGCTCAGTGGGTTAAGCCTCTGCCTTCAGCTCAGGTCATGATCTCAGGATCCTGGGATCGAGTCCTGCATCGGGGTCTCTGCTTGGCAGGGAGCCTGCTTCCTCCTCTCTCTCTCTCTCTCTCTCTCTCTGTCAAATAAATAAGTGTGATCTCTCTCTGTCAAATAAATAAGTAATTTTTTTTTTTAAAGATACTGGACTATAACATGTTATTATGGGAGACAATTGATTAGAGCTATGTTTCTAGGGTCCTTATATTTTGAGGATAAGGGCAAATAATAGATTAGACACTGTTGAGTATGCATGCTAACATTTCTAGACTATGTATAAAATATACATATAAGTATAAAATACAGTATAGTGTTTTATATTTTAAAGTATAAATACAGAGCATAAATACCAAACTAATAGAGGAGAGACATAGAAATGAGAAACTTTCTATACCTGTTCTCCAACAAAGCCGTCAACACCTCCATCACCAGGGCTTCCCTGTGGAGCAAAGGAAGATGAAACTGTTAGGGAAAAGAGGACCAGGTGTACGTGCTTACTGCTTTGATGTTAACTTCCTTGCTAATGTATGTTTTAGTTGGGAGGAGAATCTAGACCTTCTGAAATGGTGTTTATATACTGTATTCATATATTAAAAAACAATGATCATTTTCATTCCCAAAATAGTCCCTAGCGTTATACACTGTTTTTTCTGACCATTTTAATTTCCAAAGAAAAAGATAAGAAACTCAAATCTAAGGGATAGAAAGACTTCTTTTTCAACTTTTGCACTGGGAACAAGTAGTAACTCTTTCACAAGACTGAATGAAACATTTCCCACTGGTCCTCTGCAAGTTAAAAGTGGTTCTTTGGACATTGGCGTTTTTAATATAAAAAGACTGGCAAATATGCCTGAATGAATTTACATAATGGAAACTCAGATCTCTCAGATTAAGGAGGAATTAGATGGGACTATATCCATATGTATGTATTTGGGGAGACTTACCATAAGAAAACTCCTTAAGAATGGAAAACCTGAAACTAACTAAATAAGAGTAAAAACTGGCCCCTGCAGAGTGCCATCTCATCAAATATTCCATCACTTCCAATTCATGGCCCTTCGTTTTGCCAACAATCTCAGAATGACAGTTGTATTTATTATAGGGGCACCTGGGTGGCTCAGTCAGTGAAGTGTCTGCCTTCAGGTATGGTCATGATCCCAGGGTCCTGCTTAATGGGGAGTCTGGTTCTCCCTCTGCCCCTCCTCCTGCTCATGCTCTCTCTCTCTCCCTCTTGTTCTCTCTCAAATAAATAAAAATAAAAAAAAAATTTTTTAAAACATATTTCTTATAAAGCATCTTTTGAAAAAGAATGTCCAGAGTTTTGCAAGCCAAATAAAATGCATATTACATGTGTGAAATAGTTCATTTACTCCTACTATCTGTACAAGGAAGTCAAGTTTCAGGCACTTTTTTTAAACCAAAGGACAGCTGAGTTAGTGCATGAAAATAAGCACACCAAACTCTCAGACTACAATTATGTGATATATTTGCTACAGGCCATATGGATGAATCAGTGGCTCCAGGAGACATGAGTAAAGAAGCTCAATCAGCCCTTGTCTGTCTTGTTCATCACTTTGTAGTCACTCCAAGGATAATGTGGGGAAGAGAGTTGGTACCTACAAAAATATCTTTCGAGTGCATGAATGAGCGAATGAGTACTTTGCCTCTGAATCTGAATGTAAAGTCGTTATCCTACTGTGCCATCTCCTTTCCTATCAACCCGTACTGGCCTCCATCTCCCATTTGACACTCCCCTTGACTACCACTCCTTGAATTCAGGACCCACTCTTCAAGAGCATCATGTGACAGATATGGTGGCTCAATTATTACAGATAAGTATACATTTTCATATATGTCCCTGCTTTATACCGTTCATGAACATGGCAGTTTGGCTATTAAGATCATCCCATATATCCCCTTGTCAAAAAATTTTAAGTCCCACCTCACATACGCAAAGGAAAAGCAAGTGGACTCCGGACTATTTCCCAAAGAAATTGCTCGCTAGCTTAAGCAAGAGGAAGGATGGTCACCTACCTTCTCTCCTGAAAATCCTCTTGTTCCCTAAAGTTAGAAAGTAATAAAAAGAATTGAGCTTGAATAAGATTTTTAAACCTTTGTTTCACTTAGGAAACCACATATTCCTGAATTCCAAGAAAATGCAATGAGTAGACCAAAATGAAGTTTTCCTCTTCAGCAACTATAATGACCATCACAGCAATCTGATTATTACCACTCCCCTTTGCCTGTGACTTGGAGAAATTCATACCGGTAACTCCTCACATAGTAGGGGTGAGCAGGAAATGGCAATGTCCTGCGACTTATTAATAGCACAATCATATGTTTTCAAACAAAAGTGAGAATACACTGGCTAGGAAGCTTAAGAAGGCTCCCAGGAACAATAGGAAAAATTAATTGAAGTGTAACTTATTAGAATATATAAAATATTGTGGCTATGGTCAGAAAAATTCTCTATAGGACTCAGAGATTATAGAGAAAATTTTCTAGCCTTATTAAAGGAGATTCTCTAATCCTGGAAGGTTAAGAGACATTTATGAAACCACCGAAAAAGTAGCCCCACCCTTTAGTTCTTTAGGCTTTGAAATTTCAGTATTTTCAAACCCCCTACCAACTGCCAGAGCTATGACTTGTCCTGAGGGCGTTTTCTGGTACCAGAGCCTATCCACATGCAATGCAGCTCAGGAGTGCTGAGGAATATAATACCCACTGGGAGCAGCTTGCAAATAATACCTGATAGGATTTGGGGTATAAGTACCTCAGCTCTCTCCCCTTGGGTGGGACCACATTGAGGTACATGTTCAACATTGGTTCACACAGTTCCTCAGCAGGATTAGGCTCTATCTACCCACTGTGGACATCTAATTGATACCATACCCTTTTTAGGTCACCTTTCTTCCTTAACTTCTCTCATGTCTTGCTAGTATTTACTGAGACCTCCTAAGAAACTATTTGCACTTGATTCTTTTCCTTAGGCTCAACTTCTGGGAAAACCTCAGTCTGAGAAAGAGCTAAGACACTATGTTGAAAAAGTAAGATGCTCCTCAAACTCAAGGGATAAAACCGGGACAGGGAAAGAATTCCACAGCTTGAGGTCTATACTCACCTTAGGTCCTCTCACACCTAGGCAACCTTCCACACCTCGGGGTCCAGGAAGGCCTTGGGGGCCTCTTTCTCCCTATGGAATAAAGACACACAGAGACAGTCAAGCAACTATCTTCATCATCACCCAACCAATAAAGACCATCAGAATGATTAAAATATGACACTGTCCTTACAATTACTTCTATAGCCTCAAAGACCTGATCAGATCACCTACAAGACAATCAGAACGCTCATCTGTCAACTACCCATACTGATAACCCCAAATCTTACAAATCAGTATTATCTATATTTTTTGACTAATTCATTCAAGCCACATGGACAAAACTTCAGTACCCACGCAAAACTGAAGGTGTGTCTGAACATTTCCTTCTGGAAGCTAGAACTGGATAAAGTTTTCCTTGTGGTTCTACAAACAATCAACCATTATTTAACTCCTTTTCTTCTAAGTGAAATCCTGCCCATTCCTAAGGTATAGATCATATGTCACCTCCTCCTCTGAGAAGCTTTTTCTGTTACATTGTGTGCTATTACCCGTTTCTGTGTTATATCGTTTCCTGCTATTTTGAGAACTTCTAGGAAACAAGGACATGTATTTGGTATTTATCTCTGGGTTTCCAACCCTAAGTACACTGTGTGGCATGTAGCAGACATATATATACATGAATCAAGATTTGAAGAATGACTTCCTAAATTACATTAGTGAATATAAACTTTTGATCTAGGTATTAGATAGGGAAGGGACTGGTAGATATTATACCTTTGCCAAATTGATTAAATATAAATTGGAAAGCATTGTATATCCCATGAGCTTTCATCAGGAGGGTCTACAAATGTAATCTCACTTTGATTTAATGAGTTCAAATGGCTTCACAACACAAGCTGCCTGGGACAGTAAAAGAGAACACGGTAAAGTGAGAAGCATTTTGGATCAAAAATGAAAGGTCCTAGGATTAAGTCCTAGTTCTGCCTCCAACTTGCTTTGTGAGCTTGGATAAGTACATGACTCTATGAATTACAATTTCCTCCATTTATAAAATGTGGACCTTAGTAATACTGATGCTAGCCATTCATAGGATCATTATATTGAATGCATGAGAATTTGCACTGAAAAGTACTTCACAGGCACCTGGGTGGCGAAGTCGATTAGGCATCTGACTCTTGGTTTCAGCTCAGGTCATGATCTCAGGGTCGTGGGATGGAGCCCTGCATCAGGCTCTGGGCTCAGCATGGGAATGTGCTTGGACTTTCCTTCTTCCTCTGCCCCCCTCCCCCTGCTCATGCACACTCTCTCTCTCTCTCAAATAAATAAATCTTTAATATAAATAAATCAATAAAATATTTAAAAAATAAATAAAATCTTTAAAAAAAGAAGGAAAGAAAGTATTTCACAAATCATACAGATTGGACAAATGAGGTGTTTTGTACTTAAATAGGAAGAGATAATGAAAAAGGCACAGGTTTTGACATCAGACTGACAGGGGGTTGGGCACAACTCTAAAATTCTCTATCTGACCTTATAAGTCACTCTCCCTCTGAGTTTTGAGCCCCACATCTATAAAATGAAAGTATCAGTAGAAATGTCACAAAGGTGAAATGTCTTAGTGGGTACAAAATGCCAAATGCAAAGCCTCACACACAGTAGATATCAAGTAAATGTCCATTTCCCCCCCTCTTCCTCATCTGCCTGCATTTTTAGGTTCAATACGTGGTGGTTAAGTTTCATCTGGAAAATTTAATTTTAAGATATCTCTTTACTCTTTTCTCCTACACAGTGTTACCAATCATGAATAATTGGTCATTGCCTTCATTAGGAAATAGTTGCTATATACAAAACAAACGTCCCTAACAAAGGAGCACAAAGGGAAAATTCTTAAAGTTTATTTCTAACAAAACAAAACACTCTTAGGATGGCTATTATCAAAAACAAAAACAAAAAGAAGCTAGTGTTGATGAGCGTGTGAAGAAACTAGAACATTTACGCACTTTTTGTGGGAATAGAAGAGTTCAGCTGCTGTGGAAAACATATGATAATTTCCAAAAAAAAAAAACATATGATCTACCAATTCCACTTCTAGGTATACACCCCAAAGAATTGGAAGCTAGGTCTCAAAGAGGTATTTGCACACACATTCATAGCGGCATTACTGACAACAGCCATAAGGTGGAAGCAAGCCAAGGGTCCCTTAAGAGATAAACTGATTTAAAAAAAAAAAAAAAGTGTCCTTATACATACAGTAGAATACTATTCAGCTTTAAAAAGGAAAGAGATTCTGATATGCTACAATATAGATGAATCTTAAGGATACTATGCTAAATGAAATAAGCCAAAAATACAAATATTGTATGATCCTACTTAACAAGGACTTAGAGTAGTGGAATTCATAGAGACAGAAAGTAGAATGGTGGTTGGCAGAGGCTGGGGATATGGGGTCATTGGGAGTTAGTGATAATGAAGACAGGGTTTCAATTTTGCAAGATGAAAAGTGTTCTAGAGATGGATGATGGTGGTTGTTGGCAACAATATTAATGTACTTAATAACTGTACTGTACACTTAATAACTGAACTGTACACTTGAAAATGGTTAAGATGGTCAATTTTATGTTGTGTGTCGTTTGCCACAACTAAAAATTTAAAAGAAAATTGTGAAGAAAAATTTAAAAACCTACTCTCATGACTTCTATCCCCAGTTTCTAAAGTTTTGTTTGTTATACAGACATAATTAGGTATGAGTTCTCCCAAAATTATTCTTTAGAAAAAAGGATATTTTTAAACTTGAGTTTTCACAAAGATTCTCATATTTCAGAATCCTCTGCCCATTGCTTAACCTTGAACAGCATAGTGTTGACACCCAGGCAATGTTAATATTTGATTATTTATGGGATCCTCAAGGATATCACCTACCAGATTAGTTAAAAGAGAAAAAGAATAGAGGTTAAGTAATCTAAGAGAGATCACTTATTTATCGTATTTGACCGTGAGGTCTCACAATTTCAAATGTTAGATGCCATGCAAGCAAGATTTTTCAAAATCACTTTTCAAAGCAATAGAACTCATGATTATACTGTGAAGACCATAAAAATATTCTCACAAGAAAAATGAGGCAATCGGTTTTTGAAACTGAAAATAAATTTTCAGTGACAGACTTTATAAGCAGATCTAAAAAGCAGTTTATCTTAGAGATGCCTGGGTGGTTCAGTTGGTTAAGCATCTGACTCTTGATTTTGGCTCAGATCGTGATCTCAGGGTCATGAGATCGAGCCCTGCTTTGGGCTCCATGCTGAGCGTAGAGCCTGCTTAAGTTTCTCTCTCTTCCTCTCCTTCTGTTCTCCCCCTGTTCTCTCCACCCCCCTTACACACACACACACACACACACACACACACACGGTTTAACTGAAACAATTTAGACAGAAATTAACAAAATATACTCTAGAAAACCAGGTAAGGTGTTTCCAAAACAGTCTCCAGTAATGCTGGGAAAACTGATACAGAAACTCTGTGGGAAGAATTTTTAACACACTTGTTAAGCCAGAAAGATTATAATAAATAAAAAAATACACCACAGTGTTCTTGGGAAGGTTCACAAATGGCATATGAAGGAGGGAAGGGGGAAAGGTGGCAAATATTTGGATAAACACTTGTTAAAATTAATAAAAATATAAATAATAAAAAATTACTTGATAAAATATGAGAAAGAGAAAAAAGCAGAATTTCTTATTACATCACTTTACATAATGAAAGACTTTAAAAAAGTTAATGAGTAATTAAATAAGTCAAATAATATAAGTATACATTTGTCACCTATCCTTCAAAGTTTATATCTTCTAATTGGGCAAAAGAATGTTTTAGATTATTCTCATGAGAAAACAAGAATCACTTTATAACGGGTACCTACGTCAAATTGTTTTGAAAACAAAATTTGGGCTTACAGTGGTTTTCATTCAAATACTAAGCTCTACCCTGTTTAAAAATTGGTCTCCCATTTGTCCACACTAGTGGCTGAAAGCTATGAACTATAGCCATGATTCTATGGAAAGAATAACACGATCATAAACTGTTCAAATGCTAGGCTGGTTCAAGTTATTTTTGAGAAATGAGAATAATAACATTAGTATCTTATTTTGTAGATGAAATGAGGAAATGTATACAGAATGTTTAGCCATGCATCCAACACATATGAAGTTTTCAATAAATGTCAGCTAGTTTTGTTCCTACAGAAGTTACATAACTGTTTTGGGGGACCCTAGATAATCTAATTTGATATATAAGGCTTTGATAGGTAACCAATGCATATTTAAACCACCATCTCATATGAGGTATATTTTGAAAATATATAGAATTCATGAGTCAGGCAGATGGTCTTTTCCAAAGATGGCCACGACAAAATCTCAGTGCTCTTCTGGAACCTTGTCACACCCCCAATCGAAAAGAAGGGTCTAATCCCCACCCCCAGCCACTTTAAATCCAGTCTGGAGTTAGTGACTTGCCTGTACAAGTTACCACGTGACTTCTGAAGCTTCCTTAGAAGATTTGAGCTTAGCCTTGGTCTCCTGGAATCCTCCCTCTCAGGATGGACCCTGCATAGTGGGAGCTCCCTCTCAGACCCAGCAGCCATACCAGTCCTTGGACCACCATGGCCCATCCTTCTCCCATCACAACCAAGCTCCAGAGAGTGAGAGAGGAAGTCATCTCTGCAGGGGGCTCTCCAGCTGCCTAGTCAGCCCAGCTGAGACCTCAGACACCTAGGAGACAGCCACCCACTCTTCCGGTCTTAGCTCCCCACCCCCACATCGCACCCCAGAGCCCATGGATATAATAAATTGATTGTTGTTTTGGCTTTGTAGGGGGTAGGGAGGAGGGGGGAGAAGAGGAGTAATAGATAACTGGAACAATGAATTAGCTCTTTGTCCTTATACGCTTTCAATTTGAATCTACAAATTACAGCCCCATTCTGAAGCTTGCCATCTGCAGAGAGATGTCTCAGTCATTACGCAGACTAATTTGACCTACTCTGGGGGGGAACAACATTAAAAGCCATTCAGGAGACAACATATTTTGTAGTTACCTTCTCTTGCAAGAAATGCAGGAAAAAGAAAACGACACATGCTAGAGCCCTACACACCACACAGAGCTACTGAACCCTTGCAATGTGTCTAGTCCAAACTGAGATGTGCTATAGATGTAAGATACACACAGGATTTCAAAGACATTGTATTTCTAAAAAATAAAATACTAACCATTTTGATATTAGTTACATGTTGAAATAATTATATTTTGGATAGGCTGGGTTTAATTGTTAAAAATAACTTCACCTATTTCTTTTTATTGCCTTTAAGATGGCTACTGTGAAATTTTAAATTCTATAAAATTATATGTATCACTCACATTTTATTCCTAGCTCTGTACTGGACAGTCTTTATAAACCACCATGGTTAGGATGTTAAGACAGCAGAAAAGGAGGAGAAAATTATCTCTTACTCTAGACATACAAGGGCTTGTTTATGTTATTTGTCTGGAATTGGTGTCAGTGTTCCTAATAGGTTGGTAAGACTCTTAAATTTGGCCAGGCTCGGGGCACCTGGGTGGCTCAGTGGGTTAAAGCCTTTGGCTCAGGTCATGATCCCAAGGTCCTGGCATCAAACCCTGCATCCAGCTCTTTGCTCAGTGAGCTGGATGCTACCCCCTCTCTCTCTCTGCCTGCCTCACTGCCTACTTGTGATCTGTCTGTCAAATAAATAAATAAATAAATAATCTTTTAAAAAAATTTGGCCAGGCTCACTGAACCATAGGCCAAGCAGGCAGAAATAAAATAACATTTCTAGGACATTTTAAAACATCATAAAAATGGAAAGGAATATTTTCACCATACCTGAACAAAATAGCAAAAATTCACAGCCCACACTTTTGAATGTATTTCTAACATCAAAGACTATAATTGCTGAGGCAAAATAAAGACAGAAAAGTTGAGCGATTCTCCCACAAATATAATCAGAGAAATGAATTGGCTGATATAGCTCCCAACAGCTGCACTTCTTTTTCTAATTTCTGATGATTTTCCAAGTTCCAGCAGCCTAAATATTCAGAACAGTAAAACAATGTGCAACTCTGAGGGGGCGATGAGAACATTAATGCTTAGATATCCCAGCAGTTTGAAAAGTGTGGTCCAAGGACTCCACAGGTCCCCAAGACCCTTTGGGAAGGGGTGCTCACAAAATTAAAACTACTTTTCCAATTACACAAAGATGCTATTATCTTTTGTAACTCTTATTCTCTTCCAAGTGTACAGCAGAGTTTTTAAGAAACCACAAAGCAAGTGATATCACAACCGACTGAACACAGAAGCGGACATTTGAATCTAGTTATCTTCTAATAAACCAGATATTGAAAACATGTAAAACAATGCCACTCTTCTCACTTATTTATTTTGTTTCGGAACATATAGTTATTTTTCATTAAGGTATGTCTCATTTATATTAAGGTCTTGTTTTTGTTATTTGGGAATAAAATAAATAAATATTTTAAAATTATTTCCATTTGGGGGCTCCTGGTTTGCTCAGTTGGTAGAGTGACTGACTCTTGATTTTGGCTCAGATGATCTCAGAGTCTTGAGATGGAGCATGGTGTCAAGACTATGCACTGGGCATGGAGCCTGCTTGGGATTCTCTCTCTCCCTCTGTCCCAACCCTTCCCCATGAGCTCCCTCTCTCTCCCTCTCTCTATAAAACAAAATAAAATAAAATAAAATAATAAAATTCTCTCCTTTTTAGTTTCTAACATAGTAAATATCAACAGACAGAAACTACATCAACAGATGTTTTCTCATCATCCCATCTAGTTTTTAGTGTAATTTACTCTTTATCAGGAATTGAGTGAAATGTTTCATATACATATTCTGTAATGTTTATGACATCTCTGTCAGGTACATACTATAAAACTTATTTTATCAGCGGAGAAATGGATGAGAAGATGGTTGAATATCTCGCCTTTCTTTCCACGTTGTGTAAGTGATGTACTGACTGTTTTAATCTAGGCAACCTGAATAACCTTAGAGAGAGTAAAGGTGCCCTGATCCCAAAAGTTTGAGGACCAGTGGTATGTACATATCGACTTTAAAATAGACACCTGTGGTAAAGTGGTTTTCCACAATTAAAAATTAACTGAAAACTATGGCATTTAAAAATCCTTTTGATATCATATGTTGTAATAAAGATGGGCCCCGTCGCATTCCAGTCCCTTTGGTAGCAATTCTCTCTATAATATACATTTTTCCGCACAGCTAATCACACGATGACTAACTTTCCCGTGCCCAGGGATATATCCAGGGTTGTAAACAAACTTTTGGTGAGTAACTATAACTCTATCATCTTTTTGGTCACTCAGAAAGGCATCTGAGGGATCTTGTTATAAGAATGGCCTTAGTTCTCTTCAATTTATTTTGTTAAATTACTTACAAACACAGATATCTCATTAATAGTAACAAATTACCTGTAATTCAGCTCATAATTAATAATTATTATTACATATATACCCACTAGACACAGCCCACATTTTCAATTATCTCGAATTCAGATTAAAATGACCACCTTTCACCATTAAACACATTTTAGAGCCTGTATCTACAAAATTTGTCCACCTAACATTTGTTATAACAAATGATTATTTTTATATAGATATTTAAGCCCATTTTAAATGGCATAGATTAGAAAAATCTTCATGACTTAAGTGCAAGTAAGTATTTCTAATATTTGACCCATTTTACCATATTCCTTCAAATAAAAAAAAAAAAAAAGAGTCAGTACTTACATGTCTACCTTCTTCACCAGGATGACCAGGTAATCCATCAGCACCTGGCTTTCCCTGAGAAAAAAGGAAAGCAAAGGAAATAACTTGGATTCTAAATCCTTTTCTTAAATCCACATGAAATAAAAATTGTTGTTAGTAGGGTCCTGGGTGGCTCAGTTGTTAAGCCTTCACCTTCAGCTCCTGTCATGATTCCAGGGTCCTGGGATCGAGCCCACATAAGGATCCCTGATAGGCAGGAAGTCTGCTTCTGCCTTTCCCACTCCCCCTGCTTGCATTTCCTCTCTTGCTGTGTCTCTGTCTCTGTCAAATAAATAAATAAATAAAATATTTTTTTTTTTTAAAGTCTAACTTGATTTCAGCTCAGGTCATGATCTCACCATCATGAGATCAAGGCCCACATCCAGCTCTGGGCTCAATAAAGCTTGAGATTCTCTTCCTCTCCCCCTCAGTCCCTCCCCACTCAGGCTCTCCCTCTAAAAACAAAAATAATAATAATAAATTCAAAAATTTTTTAAAAAACTGTTACTAATAGATACCTTTTTCTTGTTGAGTTGGCATTTTATTGAGAATCAACTAAATGTTGAGCACAATGTGTAGGGACATGAAGAAACAAATACTTTTGGCCTCTTTTTTTTTGCACACAAGTAGTTTTAATTTATGGAAAGTTTTTTGGGCCATTTTCCTTAGAAACCCATCTCCTGAATGTATTCTTCTAATAGAAAATCAGTCTGGTGATTATCATGCACAAAAAAACCTTGAATTTTAAATGAACATATCTTTATTCTGTTTTTGGTTTGTCCTGAAGTGAAAACTTGAATACCTGTTTGTCTTAATAGCTGGCGCGTCAGCCTATTTTTATTTTTCTAAAATACCATTTTACCACTCTATTCTGAAAATCCAAACCAAAACTAGTTTCTAGTTAAATGTTTTAGGAACACTGCACCTCTTAAAGAGAACTTTGACCTCGTTTTTCAAAATGTCAGTAAGCAAAGGTGTTACCGTCTATGCTACTTATGAAAAATGGTTGTTTATTTCTGTCTGACTCAGCTGTTTAGTCTCTTCCAATCTCTTTCTCTTCCTCTTTTTTACTTCTTCTTAGATAACCAAACACACAAACCATTTCCTCTCAGGGAACTTTGGCTTGCCATGTCTAGCCAGATATGTTTATTTGATTTAAAAATGGTCAATAAGATATGGGAGCCATATTCTCTTTGGGATCAACAAAGACATGAACATCAATACAACCAACCACTGAATTCTTAGAGACAGAAAGAGCAGAGAAGTCAATTATTCAAAACATTCCTATTTTGGGCCTTTGTGGCTGAGTCCTTGAGTTACAAAAAAACATGTCAAGAGGTTCCCAAGCTTGATTTCCTGATTCTCCAGTCTGATATTTAAGAACAATGCAAGGGGGAAAAATCTTGTGCTAAGGCATATCTACAATTTTTCTCAAAAAGTCATTATATACCTTATACTCTTCTAAATCAAGATTGATGTGCAAAGTCAGTAAGAATTCCAACAACCTCACAGAAAACCATACAAAGAGAGAATGTGAAAAGATGGGAAAAGCCAATGGGTTTGATTCAACCTTACATGAGGATTTGTGATGATCCCACCATCATAAAACTGCAGTTCATGTGTGAAGGGTACTCGTGTCCCTGCATAACTGAGGACCATTTTTAATGAGATTTATTCTCCCTTAATAGTGGGATGTGGTAATTTTGCTATCGATTCACTGTGGAGTTAACAGAAAGACATAAAGTGACCACTCGTGAACCAGCGATTCATCTCTCCACAGAGTTTAATGCCACAGAATGGAACAGTCAGCTTGGAGGGGAAGAGGCAGTAACCCCTGTAAAGAAAGAAGTTGGTACACAAGGGAACATTTTGTAGACAAGTGAAAACCTCTACGCAGCAGGAGAGTGTGTGAAACTTGTCTGTGAGATTATTTATCAAATAAATGTGAGGGGAAAGCAAAATATAATGGAAAGAACGTGAGCCTTGGTGTTAGGTAGACACAGGGGCTTAAGTCCCAAAATGGCTCTTTGTACTTGTGTGACTTTGGGAAAGCAATGTCCCCTCTCTAAGCCTCTATGCCACACCTGCAAAGTAACATTCACCTCGAAGGTTTGTTAGAGGGCATAATTAGCAAAGGTGTGTTAAACACAGAACACAGGGCTTGGCATGCAGTTGGTGTTGAAAAACCCTCTCTCACCCCCACCATCCACGTCTAACAATTCTCACCTTGCTCCCAGGGTTCCCACTATCGCCCTGGTACCCATCTTCTCCAAAACACTTTATAAATATGTTGCAGCATCTTCTTTCCACAATTGAGTCCTGAAAAGCAGAATTCATGTAACATGACTTTTTCTTTTCATCTCTGTTAACCTGTGTCATATGATGCACTAAAAAAGACAAAATTCCCTCTGGTTTTTTAAATTATTAGGGTGAATAGACCTAGCGAAGGACGGTGTTAAAAAGGAAAAAATACTTACAAGTTGCTTCAATAAGATGCTTGGGAGGGACTGCAGTGTAACGCTCAGGGGCTGGTTATATATGAATCCTCTGCCAAATTCTAGCTCCTGGAGCTCTTCTAATTTATGCACACCTTCCAGGCCAATGAAGAGGAGCCCAGAGAGTCCTTCAAAATACCGGCAGGTGGGAGAGTTACTTGCACATCTTTTGAACGGTCTTTGTCCTGGCCCTAGACAGTCGTGTATCATCTCACCCTTCCTATATTCATCACCAGTCTTGTCTCAAACTGTATTTTGGACCAATGAAATGGGAGCAGAAGTGGCATGTGTCACTCGCTGGGAGAAATTTTCAGAACAGTGCATAATTTGCCCCATTTCCTGCCCCCTGCCACAGGAACAGACCCTCTTTCAGCCTGGGTCCTTAAGGGATGAGAATGAGACACAAACAAATGGTCATAAGACCTAAGATAAATATAGCTAATTTAAGCCACTGGGATTTGAAGGTTGTTTATTATTGTGGTGTGAGCCCATCCTACTGAGGAAAGCACTAAAACATCATGAGGATTTGCCCACATAACAGAAAACAAATGGACGAGGACACTTTTCAGATTGGCTAGAAATCACCATTCATAGAATTTCAGAATAAATATTTGTTCATATTTTGAACAGTAAGTTCACACACACACACATACATACATCAGCTTTTGGCTATTGTAGACAAGCTACTTAACAATCTTGTGGTTAAAAAGTTGTTTACAGGTTCTTAATTATTCCTCAAAATAAATTTCTAGAAATGGAAACCTGATCTAGCACGTAGACAAAGTTTGCCGTCTTTTGTCAAATGCTTCAAATTCCCTTCCAGAAGATACACAACATTTTAAACTTCTTGTGTGGTGAATCCAATTGGGAGCAAGTTATCACAGCAAATATTCCAGCACCTTGTTAACCAAGGGAAAGCATCATCTCAAGAGGAATACTCTGGACATACTCTATGGAGAAGGGAGAGGGGCACAGGGAGCTCGAGTGACTGTTGTTCACCTTGAGTTGGCCTTCGAGCTTTTATGACACAAAATGGGAACAGAAGAGCAAGGGCATACAGGTCCACAGGTGGTACTGCCCAGCTGAGGGAGTTGGGGAGCCCTGAAATCCAGCCAGCCTACTGCTCTTCAAGCCAAGTGCCCAGGCACTGGGTTGCATACAACCAGAGCATTGGCATCTTGTTCTGATTTCACCAAGATGCCATAGAGACTAGTAGCAGCCCTTGGGGGATGGAGAAAGAGGAAGAATTGACGAGCAAAGGAGGGAGGAAGGGCAGTGGAGAAAGCAAAGCTCAGCTTGAGGATTATTCCAGAGTTTAAGGAAAAGAGACGTAAGGACCGCTTGGTAGCCTGCAAGAGCAAATGGGACCCCATTTATCAGGAAGTAGGAGTTGCACATTCAACCCTCAAAAGCAGATGCCAGGCTGGTAACTGGTCAGTCCTGTCTCAGTCAGTGACCCTTGGTCAGTGTCGGGGATATGGGACCCAGGGTTCTCTCAACCCTGATTCATACAAAGCAAAAGCCTTGTGGGCACTGATCTCCAACCACCTGGGTTAGTCTGTGGAAGGCTTAATGGAATCCAGTACCATCCGGAAATCTGAAAGAGGATTTAGACCCTCAGCTGTGGGAGGAACACCCAGAGCAACTACAAGCACTTACCTTTGCTGCGGAGAAGCTCAGATGTTATCTTCAGTCTCTGGAAATTATCATCCAGTCCATCTGTAAACACTAAAAGGATCTGTTGTTTATGAGGGAGGGGGAGGGGAGGGTGGAGGGAGAACAAGGATGGCCGGGAGGAAGAGGAGAGGGGAAAGATAAATGCTGGAAGTTACACATTTTGTAAAAATGCAAGGATAAGCTTAGCTTTTCTTGTTGTATCCAGCCTTTCACCCTGTTTCATTTCACCCATTTATTTATTTGTTATTTTATTACACATTCACTTTTACTTCAACATTTCCAAAGACAGCTGGCAAAAAAAAAGAATTTGAACCAGCTTAATGTGTTCCCTTAAAAATACCTTCCAAAAATGGTCTTACAATGTTCAGCTTTATCAATGCAAAATACCAAAATTTTAACGCAGTTTTATAATTAAAACAGATTACATTTACTCACAGAAAATTTTAATTTAAAAGTGAATTCCATATTTTAAGAAAGAAACCCACTGAATGCATGATTGAAGGAAAAACTAAATGTAACTTGCAAAGTCTGGGGATGTCATTTCCTAATAAACATCACATAAGACCTTTTCATCTCTGCAGTCTTTAGTGGGGTGTAGTTCTTGGGCACCAGGAAGGGAGGACCACTGACAAGCCATTAGCTAGTTACTAAAGATAGTTCAAAGACTGGAAAAATAATGGGCCCTACTCAACTTGATAGTCAGTGATGATAAGGAGCTGATATCTTCCAGGTTGTCTTTGGAATGAACTTGTACCATGGAAGAATCTGGATCTCCATGTTGTGAGCAACTTGAGGGTAGGGATTTATCCTTTTATCTCTACTAGCATTATTGAGCACAGAACCTCTAGTGCTTAGTAAATATCTGTTGATTGAATGAAAACATATCCTTTGTTGGTCTTTACTGAGTAAGATTATGGTTTTCCTCTGTGTAAGTGATTCTACTGGAGATTCTACACAGAGTTTATTGGCTTATTGGCCTCAGTTTATTGGCTTCAGTTACAAAAGCCTTATCCCTCCCACCCTGGCAAGTGGTGCCAAATCACAGGTTCTCAGCATTTATTACCTTCACTTTAGCAGAAGAGGGATGGATAGCATGATCTCCAAGGGACTGTAAAAAATCCGCATCCATATAGTTGCTTGTGGCAGTCTGATGAATTAAGAATGTCTGAATAATATCATTACTATACTTTTTAAAGCCTGAGTCAAAGATAAGCTGGCCATTTGAGCCAGGGACCAAGTAGCGGAACATCAAGTCAAGGCCACCAGCATCACTACAGCTGATGTTGGAAAGCAAGGCCAACTGTTGCATCACCTCTGGCAGTAACCATTGAAGCTTCTGCTGAACTTGTGTTGTGGGAGTGGAAATATCAATTCCTATGGACAAATCTATGTTGCATCCTTTAAAGGTGGAAGAGAAGAAAATCAAATTAGTCATCAATAGATTCATGACAGAGCCCAGAAGACATTAGCCAACCCTGAAAGAAGAATTTCCAGCCAACCCACAGAAATATAAGCCAAACAATGGCAGTGATTGTTTAATTTGGGGGCTGGTTTGTTACACAGCAAAGCTAACTGATACAACATACATACAACAGAGGTGTTTCATACCTCTGTTCCTCTGCAGATCTTATTCCCTCCACCTGAAGTGTCCTTTCCCATCTCCTCCACCCCAATCTGGCTAACCCAAACATGTTCTTCAAGTTGCAGTTCCAAAGACAGCCCCTCCTTAAAGCCCTCTCTGACTCATTTTCCTAGGTCCTCAGGTTGACTTACCAAATGCCCCTGTATGACCATGCTACTTTACTTGAACTTCTCTCCTACTAACCAAAGATTGCTTCATAGTAGGGATTACATCATCTTACTTTTCCAATGTCTAATACAGATAGATGTTCAGTAAGTGTTTGATAAATGAATAAAGAAGGGATTATAAATGAGCTTTGAGTCTCTTTCAGCACATGCTGTACTCTTTCCTTCTTCCCCAGAAGTTTCTTTTCTCACTCACCACCTCTGGACACGTCTTATTTCAGGGGAGCATATTAGAAAAGATCAAGACTTATGTTTCTTCTATCTGAAAATTGTTAAGCACTATAGGAAGAGTGTTGTAAGAATCTGAAAACCCACTGATCTTTCAGGCTATACACACCCGCCCACTGGTGAATAATAAGACCGTGCACAGAATTCCAATGGGGAGGCCAAGTTGATCACAGATGCACCTGAATTAAAATCTGGACAAATAACTTAAAATGTAACTTAACAATCATAAAAGGGCCACATTATTAACTACTTCTGGACAACAAGCATAACATGCAATTGTCTGGGGCAAGCCAAGACATGTGGACATTTTCTCCTTAGACCAGCACACACTGGAGTATTTGGCTCAGAATCAATAAAAACAAAACTGCAGATTTTAGGGGAGAAATTTGAAGAAAATAAATAAATACTGGCTGGACCCTTAATCAGGGAAAATGGTCATAAACAATGTCTCAAAGTTTCTCCCAGATCTGAGATCCAGGGTTGAGCCATTATTTTTCCATCCCCTAAATAATACACTCTGTGCTAGGTGACCAAATGCTTCCAGAATTACCAAGACAGAAAATGCGCTCCTTTCATATAAAATCTTGATTTTGTTTTGACTTTTAAATCTCTAATTGAAATTCACCAAAAGGAGTTTTCACAGATGTAAATCCCATTTCTACATCAGATCTCATTTCAGAAAAAAAGGAATTTCCTTTCTGCAGTATGGTATGTCATTCCAACTCTTCTAATTTACATTTTCCCCCAGAAAATGTCAGTTGGCTTTATTCTGTAAATGCAAGAATATGCAAGCATTTTTTTTCCCCCTTGTTAATGGAGAGGGTTGAACCTTGCCAGGTAATCTCTAAGGTCTTTATGATTCAGGTTTATGATTCTAGAATTCTAGAATTAATTAGGTTCCAGCCATTATTGAGGTGCTCAGCTAATTTTATCAAAAATTTAAAAGACAAATCTGAAAATGAATGTAAATCCTAATTTACTACGTGGTACAAAATAATCTGAAAAGAGAAGTTAGAATCCTGTATTTCTTAGCCTGCCTGGAATAATTCCTAGGTACATATAAACAAACAAACAGAAATGGATTTTACCTCCTGAAAAATCTGAACTACATAATGCAGGACAACCCATAATCCATGCTTATTTAAAAAATAATTTCACATATCCACTCTTTTCGATTGATCTCTGAATTCAGCAAGGACACGGCAAAGTGATATCCTTTATGCAGTAAAACAAAAATATCAATTTAATACTCAAGAAAATTAGCTCCAGCTTTCAACACCAAACTTCTGGAAAATCCAAACCCTGGACTCCCATTATTTCCTATCGGCATTTCTTACCTCTTCCTTGCTTTTCTCATTTGGTAATTTGGTATCATAGTAATAGTATCTGCGTCACATGGGGTTGATGTAGGAATATTAGGCTTAATGGGTTTCATTATACACTCCTTTATACGATTTCATACTATAATATGCTTTATTATACTATATTACACTTTACTATGTATTACTATACTGTATTATACCATTGTATACCATCCTATGTCATTCTATACTATATCATACTATATTAAACTCTTCTATACTATACTACCTTTCGTGTTGCCTTACAATATCATACAATACTGTACTACTACACCACATTACACTATACTACACACTATACTATACTACCCTCCTACTCGAAGTGTAATTTGAGTACCAGCAGGATCAGCATCACCTGGGAGCTTGTTAGAATTGCAGAATCCCACCCTCACCTACTGAATCAGAATCTGCATTTCAATGAGAGCTCCAGGTGATTCAAAAGCATATTCAAGTTTGAGAGGCCCTCTTCTGCTCTACCATGCTGTTCCAAAAAACAGTATAGAACAATACCTAGTATACAGACTCTAGAACAAGATGGCCTCAAGTTTAAATCTCAGCTGTGCTATTTACTTGGGCCAAATAACCTGATTTTGCTGTGCTTTAGTTTCCCCAACTGTAAAATAGTATCTATTTAATAAGGTTATGTGAAGATTAAGTGTTTTAATATGTGGAGCCAATGGAATAGCTCCTGGCACCAAAAAAAGACCATCTAAAGGTTAACCATTCTGATTATAATGTGAGTTGCTGGAGAATCTCACTTCCTGTGGATAAGAGGGAGAGTTGTCCATGAAGATATGCTGCGGGTCAATGGCATGTTGTATGGCAAGTCTTGGAGGAAGAGCAGACCTAGACTGTTGGGAGGAAGAACACCTGTCTCTGGACCTTATTGTTTAGGATAAAAACTTGAGGAGATAAGATGGTGTTGAGGACGATCTCAGCCATAGCAAAGCTTCCTGGCAACAAAGTGGAGAGGCCTCTGTACAAAGCCATGTAGGAAAAGACCTGTTCAAAAGAGCACCTATGTACCTGCTATTATTCTCTGCTTCTATTTTCCTTCTGGTATGCCCAAATCTTCAGTAAATTGTGTTTACATATTCTAGTCTGGTTCTTCTATCTACAAGGAATAAACCTAAGAGTTGTAAGGATATTCTAGAGACAGAGTTCTGAGAAGGTTCAGGCCCCTGGAGTCCAGAGTGGTGACAGCCATGAAAACAATTGAAAGAAACCCTAGGGAAAAGTGAACCACAGCATCCGGGGTTCAGGCCCACTCTCTTCCCCTCAGAGTGACCCTCCCTCCCTCCTCCAGCTAGAAGGATCAGTTTCATTTTATGAATAGAGACAACAGCATCCCTGACACGATGGGCTCACAGGTCAAATAACAACCCTCTGTCACTCACCTTGTGGAAGGCAGACCTTAAGAAGAATTTTCTTCTCCAAATTCTGCAGGGACTCAAAATTTTCTTCATAGTATACTTTCTGTGGGTCATCAGTAATCTGCAAAAGCTGAGCACTTTTGGCTTCTCCCACCCCAATGGCAAAAATAATGATGTTCCTGTCCCTGAGAGCCTTGGCTGGCATGACTACATCATCCTGGGCAACCCCATCAGTGATCACAACCAAATACTGTTGAACATTGGGTCTCCCTCCTCTTGAACTGTCAAAAAAAGGCAGAGTGAAATTCAGGGCTTTCCCAGTGCGGGTGCCGTCATTCATCTGCTGAACATTTGAGATGGCTCTGTCGATGTCCACTTTTGAGGAGTATTGGTCAAGCCTAAATTCTTCCCGGGGGGCCGAGCTGAACTGCAAAAGGCCAATCTGAATTTCATCAACACTAATATCAGCTTGGTTCACCATCCTCTTCACGAATCCCTTCATCTTTTCAAAGTTTTCTGGGGAGATGGATTCCGAACCATCTATCAGGAAGATAATATCAGCTTGCCTATTCTTACAGGCTGGGGACAAAAGGGAGAACAGAACATTCACTCAGAGTCTGAAACCAATAAACTGTAAGTCCCCAGGGACAGTCCAGGGTGGCATATAGACAACATGAAAATATTTTTAAAGGGGGCGGAAAAGGAAGTCAATGAGATATATTTTCTGTGACCCAGCACAAAGGAGGCACAGCTGATAAAGATAGAATCTAACCAGCTTACTTCATTCCAGGTCGTGGTCACTCTGTGTCCAACATTCACTTTTGGACCCCAATGAGTCCACACTTTGAGAATGAAGCCTATCTAATTAGATTTGATACATACACTTGGAGGGAAAGAGAGACTAGAAAGAAACGACGCTTACTCTCTGAGGAGCAGATGTCTTGTACCACGTCTTTTTGGATGGCCTTTAAGGAATCAAACTCAGGCGTGAAAAACATCTTGTCTTTAGCTATCTCCTTGAGCTCCATAACATTAGCATTTTTTACTCCAATAGCATAAATGGTGACTCCTTCTCTCCTCAATGCCTCTGCAGGCTCAGCCACAGGGTCCTCAGATTTACCATCTGTGATGATGATGAGGTACCAAGGTACATTGCTGCGAGTGGTATTCGCAAAGACCTGAGCCATGCTGCTCAAGGCCTCACCAGTCATGGTGCCCCCTTTCTTCTGCTGGATGTCATCAATGGCTGCCTTCAGCCCTGACACACTGGAATACTGGTTGAGGATGAAATGAATATCAATTTCATCCGAGTACTGAACAACTCCAAACCGTACTCTGTCAGGCCCAATTTGGAACCTCTTAATGGCTTCATTCATGAACGTTTTCATTTCAAGAAAATTGTCGTGGTTGATGCTGCTAGAGCCATCGACGAGGAAGTAAATATCGGCCTTCTCCATGTGTACACAGTCTAGACAATAAGAAGGTGCGACCTATTAGAATGGGGTGTGACATAGCCCGTAGCCAAAGCTATTCATCCTGATCCCCACCCATAGGCCCTCAGCTCTCATTGTCCCCTTGAGAGCCAACAGCTTTCTACTGAAAGTACCAGTGACTGCCTAGGGATATTGTTTGACCAGAAGCAAAACCAACTACATAGCAGGCAGACCGCAATGCCTGGGAGTGAGTTTGGAAGCACCACCAACTAATGACTGAGAGGGGAGTAGTGGATACATACCCAGCTCCCTTGCCCTTTGGGTGGGACAGCTCTGAGGTGAACTCTACGCAATCTCCCTGAGTCCCCAGCAGAACTGAGCCCCAGCTGCCTACAGCAATTACCTCATTAATTCAGCCTCAGTTGGCTGCCTTCCTTTCCTTTCTCAAATCTCCACCCCCCTACCATATTCCCAGGGGGCACCTCCCAGATAAATCACTTGCATCCGTATCCTTGTCTCAGAGTCTGTTTCTCAGAGTCTGTTTCTGGTGAACCACACTTCAGATGTGAAGTAAGTAGTACTTGATATTTCTCAAATGGGGAAGTTGAGGGGTGCCTGGGTGGTTAAAGCCTCTGCCTTCAACTCAGGTCATGATTCCAGGGTTCTGGGATCGAGCCCCGCATCCGGCTCTCTGCTCAACAGGGAGCCTGCTTCCTCCTCTCTCTCTGCCTGCCTCTCTGCCTACTTGTGATCTCTGTCTGTCAAATAAATAAATAAAATCTTTAAAAAATAAAATGGGGAAGATGAGGACAAGCCAGAGTAAAATATCAGGACATATTTGAAGTTAGGAATTTTCTGAGTATCCAATATTCCTGTGTCCCATGCAAGTCAGCCTTCTTAAAATATAGGCAAAAGAGTATACTTTCTGAAACCTAATTAATTTAATATAAAGCTTTCTGTTTTAAATGAGCCTTACTTAAGTGAATCACTCTGTATGAAGGCTTAGACTCCAGAGGGCAAAATGTTTCTACGTTTAGATCCTTTCTCAACCACTTGGTATCCAGGCTTGCCCCTTTGCGTCTCAATTTCCTAACCTGTCAAACAGCAATCTTAACACCTACTCAGTAAGATTATAGTGAGGACTAAATCAGATCATAGAAAAACAGCAGAGCTGAGTATTAAAAATGAATAAGATCACCCATTGTCACACAGCAGATTCTTTAAAAAAAAAAAAAAAAAAGACACATGATGTTCTTCTTGCACCACTCAGAAAATGTGGTCCAGCCTTGTGTTTCTAATCTCTAGACTCCCTTGCCCCAGGGAAGAATCAGGAGACTTTCCATGTTTCCTGCCTGAATGGGAGGTGGTCTGAGGTGGCAGATGGGCTCCCTTGGTCAGGCCTTTCACTTGGAAGGACCTTGGTCTGCATGATACATGGGACACACTTATAAAGTATTGTTTATCTGAATGAAGTTCAAAGGCAACTGGACATCCTGCACTGTACCTGACAATTCTAGTCTAGCAGGGCAGATCCTGGAAGGCAGTGTGACTTGGAAGGGTGTGGAAAATAGTTATCTACCTCTCTGGTAGAGTGTTTGTTGAATTCTTGGAGACTCAAGGGGAAGTTATAGAAAAAGAAGGCAGAAATGCAGACCTTACCAGAAGCCATCACCCACTGATGACAGCTAGATGGCTTGCCCAAGTCTGCAAAAAAGATTATTGGGCAGGAAGAGGCATCTCTGGAGCCAGCCCCACGCAGCAGTAGTCCAAAGAGGATCCACTGCAGTGCAGGGCCTTTGCACACTCCAAAGGATCCCAGAGCCCTAAAGAGTGTCTGGCACTATACATTCATGCCAATCTTGGCAGATGGAACTTTGAGGCAAGAGGGAAAAGAGAGAGAATAACTTTTATAGTCTGGAGACTGTTATGCATCCATATCTATCACATATACAAAATGCTTAGCAGAGTCTGCCATAGAGCTGATGAGTAATAAATGGCAGATATTATAGTCATGATCTTATAAGACATTGTAAGTCATGGTCTTATGGTCATCTGGGACTGATTTCTGGTAAAATTGCCCCAGCTTCCATTTACCTCTAACCACTCTAGATTTTGGACTGATTTTCCTGATCTCAGGTTTCATTTTAGCTGTTTTGCAGTGTGGGAATGAAATCTATGCTGTCTATGAATTAGAAAAGAGAAATGGAGGCTTCTTCTGGTAAAATTGCCCCAGCTTCCATTTACCTCTAACCACTCTAGATTTTGGACTGATTTTCCTGATTTCAGGTTTCATTTTAGCTGTTTTGCAGTGTGGGAATGAAATCTATGCTGTCTATGAATTAGAAAAGAGAAATGGAGGCTTCTTCTCCCCTTCTCCCCTACAGATTATAGGGAGTGGGTGCCCAAGGAAATGAAATTCATAACGATTTTGTTTCTCATTCCCATAACAGAGAAAGGGACCAAAAATACATGCCAAAGTGAAAGATGGGAATTTATTTAGATATTTTAAATCTCTAGACCTCGGCACAAGTAATACAAGAAATTACAAGATTATTTATTGATTGTTTAAAAAAAAAAAGAAAGCTAAGTGATTTTCCCCTGAAGATACAATCACAGCCTTGAATTTTAAGTTAATTATCTACATTTCAAGTAGTCAACTTCTTTCTATTATCCTGATTTGAATCTTAGAAATATTAGCATGGGTGGACAAAAATAGACAAATGAACAGACACAAAGATGCTTAGGATAGCTGGTAAGTGGAAAATTAGGGACTTAAAATTCAGGCACTTTCACTCCAAGGTGCATATACTTAACTGCTATGTTTTCTCTGGTGTTTTTTTGAAACTGCATACATAGCAGGAGCTCTCCTACAAACTTCCTCTTAAGCAGCTCACCAGGTAACTGACTTCTTCCCTTCCTCCAGTCACACATGTGCAACTGCCCCTCAGAACAATGTATTACTTAAAATATAACCCCTGGAAGATTTTATTAGTTACCAAGCACATTTAGATATAGCTTTAAGAAAAACACATATTGGCAACAGGCCTTTGGGGGAAAGGACGATATACAACCTTGAAGCTGAGCAGCTGGGAATGCCCAGCTGGCTCAGGGCAGAACGCTGCCTGCTTCCCTTTTCTGTTATCTCCCCTTTCTCCTCCCAAAAGTGCCTATTGTTAGTTAGATGAGTCTTTTGAATGTGCTTGTTTAACTATAAAGTTTGCCCTCCTTCTTGTTTGTCCACAAGACATGTGACTAATGTTTGACCTTCATTGGCTCTTTTGTTTGTTATTGTTTCTATCTAATAAAAGTGAGACTGTGGAGTTGCTCGGGGCAGCAGTCTTTTCGACTGTTGTCCCCTGCTCCCTTTCTCTTGCAGCCTACTTGTTTGTGCCTAATTCTTCTTCCATTCGCTGACTGAAAGAGGCACACATGAATGATGCTCCCACAATACACTGAGTGCCCTCCCCATGGGACCTCCAAGGGTAACACAACACAGTTCTGCTTAACTCAGTGGAAGATGTGAAAATTAATAAAGGGAGACTTCCCTAAAATGGAGATGGGAGAGCAGAAAGGGGAACTCTCATGCCCTACCACTTGTCCATTTCAGTCCCCCACAGAAGAATCCTCAGCAGGAAAGAAACTATTATAGCCCCAACAGGAAAAGAATGAATACTGTATCTCCTATAAGAAATCAACTATCCCAGCAACTCAGCCAAGGGGAAACTGCCATCACTCTGAGCTCCTGCATTTTTCTAATGGACTTTCATTCAAAACAATCCCTCCCAATTTCTTCCTTCTCAATAAAATAATATTCTTCTCCTTTGTTTGTTGGACTTGCCTACTGTTATTGCTAGAGCTTGCTGTCCCGAATCACAGTTCTCTGCCATTCCCAAATTAACCCATTTTCACTGGTGAAGTAACTGACTTCAGTAAAGTAAACAGTAAAGTAAACTGGTACTTTATTTGTAAAGTCAACAAAGAATAAGCCTACCAAGAATAATGTGGGTTTATGCTCAGCCTATGTATGGCAGTTTTGTTACTACAATTATACAACAAATCAAATATTGTACAAATCAATAGGATATGAGTGTGAATAAAAGGTTTATTATGTCTATGAAAACCAGGTTAACTGCTTAGACAAGATCCAACAAAGCAAATTATTTTAAAGGAAATTGTTGGTGTACCAGATAGCACTACAAAAACTGAATTTTTGAGACTATGAAAAATCAGGATTCTATATTCAAATTGTTTCAAAAGTGGCTAAGTTTTCTTCCCACTCTAAAGAAACTAGAAATTAGGGGCACCTGGGAGGCTCAGTGGGTTGAGTCTCTCTGCCTTAGGCTCAGGTCCAAATCTCAGGGTCCTGGGATCAAGCCCCGCATCAGGCTCTCTGCTCAGTGGGGAGCCTGCTTCCCCCATTCTCTCTGCCTGCCTCTCTGCCTACTTGTGATCTCTCTCTGTCAAACAAATGAATAAAATCTTTTAAAAAAATAAAGAAACTAGAAATTACACAAACTATACTATTGGATGTTTGATGAAGAAAACATACGGAAATCCAATCAGCAGGGCTCATTTTCAAAGAAGCCTTGGCTCTACACAAAAGACTGGCAAATTAGGGACGCCTGGGTGGCTCAGTTGGTTAAGCCGCTGCCTTCGGCTCAGGTCATGATCCTGGAGTCCTGGGATCGAGTCCTGCATCGGGCTCCTTGCTCAGCGGGGAGCCTGCTTCCTCCTCTCTCTCTGCCTGCCTCTCTACCTGCTGGTGTGTACTCTCTCTCTCTGACAAATAAATAAAATCTTTAAATAAAAAAAAAAAAGACTGGCAAATTAATGTTCATTTACATTTTAAGTTAAAGTTTTTTTAATTTCAAGAATATTCTTTTCTTTTTAGAAATAATGTTCTACTTCAAGAAAGTTAAGATTTAGTAAATCCATACTTACATCCCTAAGGCTTCTACTGTAAATTACATATTACATATATTTTCATCAAACTGATAAAAAAGGGGCACCTGGGTGGCTTAGTGGATTCAGTTTCTGCCTTCAGCTCAGGTCATGGTCTCAGGGCCCTGAGACTGAGTCCCGCACAGGACTCCTTGTTCAGCAGAAAGTCTGCTTCTCAGGCACCTGGGTGGCTCAGTCATTAAGCGTCTACCTTCGGCTCAATTCATGATCTCAGGGTCCAGGATCAAGCCCTGCATCGGGCTCCCTGCCCAGCAGGGAGCCTGCTTCTCCCTCTCCCTCTCCCTCTGCCCATGCCCTTGCTGTAGTCTCTCTCTGTCTCTCTCTCACATCCTTCTTCCTTTCTTTCTCCCTCTCTCTCTCTCTCTCAAATAAATAAATAAAATCTTTTTAAAAATTTTTAAAAAAAGAAGAGAAAGTCTGCTTTTCCCTCTCCCTCTGCCTGCCACTCCCCTTGCTTGTGCTCTCTCTCTCTCTCTCTTTCTGTCCAACAAATAAATAAAATCTTTTTTAAAATAAAAAATAAAAATAAATTTTAAAAACTAATAAAAGGGATGAAAGCTTAGATAGGATGAGGGAGGAATATTCACTTTTTACTTCATATTCTTTTGCCCTGTTTGGAATCAAAACAAAAATAAGTTTTGTGGAATTTTTTTAAAGATTTTATTTATTTATTTGACAGAGAGAGACACGCAAAAGAGGGAACACAAGCAGGGGAAGTAGCAGAGGGAGAAGCAGGCTTCCCACTGAGCAGGGAGCCCAATGCTGGGCTTGCCAGGACCCTGGGATCATGACCTGAGCTGAACGCAGACACTTTACCGACTAAGCCACCCAGGCACCTCCTGTGTTCTTGTTTTTTAATAAACTGACTCCAAAATCTTTCCTTTGTTGAGGAGTAGAGGAGGCAGGTATGTGGAACAAGCAGAGTGAAGATATTAAAAAAAAAAAAAAAAAAAGATCAAATTTGGAAAAGGTTCTCCTACCTTCTTGCAGATCCTGGCCCATCCCAGAAATGGAAACACTTCTGTCCACAGTCTCAGGGCAGAGCTGGTTCTTAATCTTGTTTCCCACAACAGAGAGTTGCAGAAAGGATTCCAGCAAGATGACATGCTTCCAAGGAGGATATGACGCTATAGTCTCCAGGTCCTTACTCTCTGAGGCAAGGTGGGTGCCCACCCCGTAGATGATAACCCCTGCCTTGCGGAGGAGTGAAGCTGGCTTGGACAACTCATCTTGGGAGAAGCCTTCTGTGATAACCACCGCCATCTGCTGCACACCGTGCTTGGACCGCCTGCCCTTTTCCTCAATGAAAACCTGATTCCTTAGGAACTCCAAAGCAGCTCCAGTCTGAGTCCTTCCACTTCTTCTCCGGTAGGTTAATTTGTCCAAATACTCCAAGATTTGGGCTGGGTTCTGAAATGCATCCAGGGAAAACTCCAGTCGTGGTTTCTCACTGTAAAAGACCAAGCCAATTCTCACACCATCTGGATGAACATTTAGAGAGCTGACAGTGGTCTTTAAGAAGTTGACAACTTGTTGGAAATTTGATTGCCTGTCCCAACTGAATTCCTCAATGAGAAAGACCAAATCAGTGGGGATAGTTGTCGGACATGCTATAAACAAAAACAGAAAGAAGGACTTTAGCATGAGAACAGAGTAATAAAGACAATATACTCATTTGGTGTCATGTTATATTTTTATGTTGTACTATGCTATCTTTTTATATACTGTAATAATATATTTAGTATTATAAACTCTAAAAGTATATCATACTAATTTATATGAATGGGTTTTAGAATTTAGTGGAAGTTTTATGAGCAGTATTTGGCATGATGGTCAAAGAACATCACAGGTTTCGTAATTATCACAGAATTTTTCACTGGGAAGAGTATTCACATCACTTGCAAAATATGTAAATACGTGAATATCCACAAGAAGTGCTTTAAGATCATTTTTTCAATTCATCAATGTCCATTAGAAACATCTGAGCCTGCCTCGACTAGGTTTTTTTTTTTCCCTTCATTTTTCTAGTTGTAGGAAACACTGAATCAAATTCTCTATTATAGGCCTAAAACCTCCTTGACTTAATAATTTTCCTCTCAGTACAGATGCAAATAAGAGATTGTGACTATTAACTTGTGCATCTTTCTCTGATAAATCTCATTCAACAGAGGCAACCTGAAATGTTGCAATTGCCTATGAAGTCTTTGTCCACAAATTGGGCTAACTGGCTTTTTCATTCTGCTATAAAAGAGCCTTTGCCTGAATCTACCTCAAATGGGAGCATGGAGCTGTACCTGCCTAAACTCCCTTCCAAAAAGAGTGCAGACCCTCCCTCCAAATTTAAGATTTTGCCTGCCTAACGCAGGGAAACCCACTGTGTCCACATACATATGAACCTATGTCCTATGTCCACATACATACGAACCTAACACAGAACCAAAATCACCCATGCAAAAGGCTGAAGCCAAGGTATAGAGAGCGGCGTCCTGTTAAATAATGTTTAGAGAGAGGGCGCCTGGGTGGCTCAGTAGGTTAAAGCCTCTGCCTTCGGCTCAGGTCATGATCCCAGGATCCTGGGATAGAGCCCCGCATCGGGCTCTCTGCTCAGCAGGGAACCTGCTTCCTCCTCTCTACCTGCCTCTCTGCCTACTTCTGATCTCTGTCTGTCAAATAAATAAATAAAATCTCTTTAAAAAAATGTTTAGAGAGACAACAATCACCTTTTGACTCACCTTTGGCCTCTCACGATCCTGTGATTTCCCTTTTTTATAACGACCCTCAAATAATCCTAGATTTAAAGAGTGTTGCCCCCTGATTTTGCCAAGTCTAAAACATGTTCTATAGAAACCCCAAAGCATCTTTGACTTCTCCCTTCCTTCATCTGCTGGTACCAAGTGCTATTACAGATGACCCTCGACCAACATGGGTTTGCCCTATGATGGTCCTCTTATACACATGGGATTTCTTTTTAAGAGTTGGCACCAAAAGCCACAAGGCATTTATTTACAACTGCTGACCCAAGTCTCTATGGACAAAATCAAAGGTGCCTACTAGCTTCTGAGTACGAGGGAGGCCCGCCAAGGCTGTCAGCAGCCCCTGAGGCCCTGGGACTCGGTAGGGCTGCAGATTGCCCTGTGTGACCATGGGGTGGTTGGGTAAAGTGCCAGGGTTGGGGCAGGAGACTGGGCTGAAGCAGAGGAACATGCCTAGAGGTCAGGGACAGCACTGGGTAGGAAGCCCTGAGCTCCTGGTGTACCCACACCCTCCCACTTGGCTCTCCACTCACCAGGGTCTCAGACAGACCCCTTTCCATTGTGGTGCCCCTCCCCTCCACCTTCCAGAAGCCAGTGCACTCATGGCAGGCCACATCTGCCCATGTCCACAGGCTAGTGCTACAGCCCCAGGCCAATAGGGCAGCTATACTACACCTCAAGGTTACTGCTACCAGGCACAGGCCCACCTGGCAGCTGCCTCCACCAACTGAAAACCACCAGGCTGTAGGACATCGCCATCTCCATGCCAAGCCTAACCTGTGCAGCCCTGGCTCAGCCTGCCTGTATGCAGATTTGTTGCAATAAATGTATGTACAGTACTATAAAAGTATTTTCTCATCGTTATGATTTTCTTAATAGCATTTTTCTCTTCTCTGGCTTACTTTATTGAAGAATGCAGTATATGATACATATAACATACAAAAATGTGTTAATCCACTGTTTAAGCTATCCGTAAGCTTTCTGATCAACAGTATGTTATTAGTAGTTATGTTTGGGGGAAGTCAAAATTTATATGGAGATTTTCAGCTGTGGGGGTGGGGTAAGGGCCCCTAACTCCTGAGTTGTTCAAGGGTCAACTGTATTTTTCTTTCAAGTTGTCTTCAAGATTCATTCCTTTTCCTCATTATCAGAGCCAGCATTGGTCTTGACCCAGGTAGCTCCTCCATATGTGGATAGATGACAGCTCAGCTTTACAGTCTTTCTGAGTCTGAGGTGTTGTGTGGAACTCAGCCTGCCTCTTGAAGCCTTCCTTTAAGATCATTTCGGTCATGTTATTTTTCCTGCCTAAAAGCCTACAGTTACTTCCCCGGGACTTTAGGACCCTTGGGGTCCATCCTACCTCATCAGTTTCATCTCTCACTACCTCTCATTACCTCTCACTACCCTCCCCCTCCTCCAATCGGCTCCATTTTTTCATTTTCTTCCACATTTATCCAGCCTATTTCCACTTCCACTTTCCACTTACTGAAGGTCTTCCCCTTCCCAAGAAGGCTCTTCCCTTTTCCCTGTATATTAAGACCATACCCATTATTGATGGACCAACACAATTCTGCCCAAGTCAGATTCTCCATTACCCAACCCCCTTCTATTCTACTTCTACTTAATGTAATGTTTTTAAGGTGCTTCTTAGTTCCTTATTATCTGTGCTTGGATTTTCCTCATCTTGTCTCACATATGTTGGTCTCTCTGACTATAAAATGCAAAGGACTTTCAAGCTCTACATGTTGAGAGGTCTGGGCAGAGCTCTGATAATTCAGAGAAAGAAGGGATTTATCATTTCTGTTGTGAAGATCAACCAGAAGCTCTGCCAAGAAGATAACAACTAAAGGATGAAGTTTTGCCTGTGGGCATCTAGGCTGGTGGTCCAATGCATTCAAGGACAGAGACAGTGGTGGGAAAGTATGGCACGTATATAGCAAATGGTGAGTAGTTCAGCTTTGCTAATGGTTATAACATATAAAGGGACTTAGCAGGAGATAAGGTTCAATGGTTCTCATCCCCAGGGGACATTTTGAAATATATGAGAATGTTTTGAATTGTCATTGGAGATGCTGTTGGCAGGGACCAGGAATGCTAGACCTCTGACAGTGCACAGTACAATCTACACTATGAATGTCTCCCTCAAAATGTTAATAACACCTCCCTTAAGCATTTTGAACACCAGCTTCTTTGGGGAGAAGTCTGAATTCTCCTTCTCCTAGAAAAGGCATATGGTAACTTGAATTATTGTTCAGAGATATTAACTCCCTACATCTCACTTCCATGGGAGAAATATACTTTATTATTCCATTGATGATGACATGACTATATGACTTGCTTGGCCAATGGGATGAAGCAGAGGTTTTAAAAGTGCTTATGTAATTAGGTTTTCTCTCTTGCACCCCTGCAGTTACCATGGAAATAATGTGCCCAGACTAGTCTAGTAATTACAGGAGGAAGATGAGAGCTATGGAGCAGAGCCAAATGTAGATCAACCAACCCTCAGCCAAATCTCAAATCTGTGAAAAAGCCCAGGGAAGATCAGCAAAACCATTCAGTTGAGCCCAACAAAGATCAGTTGATCCCCAGCAGATCAGCAAAAATAAATGATTCTTTTTGGCCACTGACTTTTTGGATGGCTTCTTCCACAGGCTCGCTGTGATCGTAGTTAACTAATACATGATATGTGCCTGAGGAAATCCCATGCCGCCTCCTCTTCCCCATCCACTGGTGCTGGTATCCCAGTACTGAGGAATCCAGAATTCTCCCCTTCTCTGCTCTTCCCCAAAGTTTCTTTTTTTATTTTCTCCCCCAGAGTTTCTGAGACCTCCCAGTGCTGACACATGTAGGGACCAAATCTTACCTACTACAGGCTCCTTCTCAGATGCAATCCCAAACCCAGGCTGCCTGGTCCCTTGGATCACCACACCCACATCCTGCATCAACTGTCTGACTCCATCTTGTCCTTCCATCTCATATACAAGGGGTGGAGTTGCCATCCCCTCCAGTTCTCTCCTGTTGAAGTCCTGGACACCCACAGACATGACTTTCACGCCTTTCTCCCTCAATTTCTGTGCGGCATCCCAGACCTCATCCTCAGATTTGCCTGAGGTCATGACCACTGCATACTGGGGAACACCCTGGAGAAACCGGTTTCCCGCTGCCTCCTGGAAGAAGGTCTGATGAAGGTATCGCAGGGCTTTGCCTGTCCTTCTGGAGCCACCTCGGGGCAAAAAGTGGTCACGGATGTGAGCAGTCATCTCATCCCGGGTCTGGTAGGTATTGAGCAAAAATTCGGTATGACCTTGACCACCATACTGAGCCAGCCCAATCTGGTACTTGTTCCTGCCAACATCTAGGAGGTCAACCACTCTGGAGATGAAATTCTGCATCCACTGGAAACTGGCCCATGATGTGCCCTGTGAGGTGTCGGCAAGAAAGACCACATCTGCATAAACCTGGGAGAATTCTGGAATTAAAGAGAGGAGGAAGAAGGCAAAGACATAGAAGAGAAAGTAAATCAAATCAAGATCTCATGAAAACTGAATACAAGGCTGCAGGAAATATAAGAGGGAGAGTACTGTATTTATGTAACAATGTACATATTCTACTTCACCTCCTCAATGTGAGCCTTTCACAAGACTCTCCCTCCTGCACCCTGCTGCCTTTGTTGTCTGTTTTATTACACTAAAGCACCTCTTGCCTACTCTTCTTCCAGCAATGGAAGAGGCAAGGGAATGGACATATATGGAGGAGTTATTTTGTGTTAGCTATTTTTATACTCATTTGATTTAGTCTCCAAAAACCATCCTACTAGGCAAGTGTTATTATCTTCACTGTACAAATGAGAACATTGATGTGAAGAAGTAAAGCTGCTCCACACTCATCTAACTAGAAAGTGGCACAGGCAGGATCAAGAACATAGGTCTTCTGGACTTCCTCTGGACAACATGGCAAGACGTCCTTTTCTACCCATGAAAACTGTGCTCATTGTTCAACCCCCAGCTCTGAGGTTCCTTCACTTAGGAAGTTCCCCCAGGTTCTCCAGTGATGGCAGTCAGCTCATTCTCCTGCCCTCCCACTACACTCAGTGTGTCCTAGCTCATACTGTATTTAGGTGTCCTGGTCAGAATATTAGGCTTTGACACCCCTTCTTACCTCTTATCTTACCCTCCACTGTAGAGCACAGAGTCTGAAGAATGCTTCCTGAGAAATCCTGAAGGGTGTTAAAGTTTTCGATGTTGAAGAGATACTTTTCAAATGGCTCACTAGCTATTTTTTCCAATTCCTGGACATCCTGAACATTGACCCCTACCACATACACAACCACTCCATCTTCTTTTAATTTGTTGGCTGCCTCCTGGACTTCATCATTTGACTCCCCATCTGTCACCAGGATAACTATCTGAGGAACCCCATCCTTGGCCCGGCTGCCAGCTGCCTCAGTCAAATAGTGTATCCTGATAAACTCCAGGGCACTTCCTGTGTTTGTGTCTCCTGTACGGTAGGGAAGATTCTGGATCTGCTCCAGGACCACACTCTTCAGAGGGTACTGGTTCAGCTGGAAGGCTGGGTATATGTTGTCATTATACTGAGCAAGTCCCACTCGGACCTGGTCACTGGTGATGTCAAGCCCCAAAACCACAGAATAAAGGAAGTTCTTCACTTTCTGGAAGTTCTGGGGTCCAATGCTGGTTGAGCTGTCTACTAGGAAGACAATGTCTGCTAGGACTGCCTCTCTGCAAGCTGCAAGAAAGAAGACAAAATCTTAGAGTCACTCAAAATGCTTGGAACTAATGGGGCAGAATGGTACACAGAAGGGAGAGTAGGGCCAATCAGACTATACTCTGTGGACTTCAGACACCCTAAATGACAGTGCTCAGAGAAGTAACAACATTCCCTGTGCCTTTCCTTCCCTCAACTCCATCATCTCCCAAGGGTTCTGTCTTGTTCTACTGATATGTCCAATCTTGGAACTCACTTGGACATCCCTTGAATCTCATAAAGAAAAAACCCCTTCTATAAAGGGGTATGTGTAGCAGTATGCTGAGAAAGGAGTTGTCCTCCTTCCAGTGATAATAAACTTCATCTCTACAAGTGTGCTGGTACCAACAGGTCAGAAAGCTGGAATGTGTCCTGTGTTTCATTATATACATCATTGTAGCTCCACCACATAGAGCCTTGTGATCTATTTATCAACCACCTTTCAAAGACTCAGTTTTCTTCTCTGCAGCACTGAAAACTTTATATCAGCCCTCACACTCTCAAAGGGTTTTTTTGAGGATAAAATAAGATAATCTACTGTAGCAGACATTATTTGTGCTCTGCCCAGATTCTTTTGAATTCCTTTTCACCATTTCTGTACACTGTTCATTGGAGGACTTCCCTTCAGCTGCTGGAGCTGCTTTGCCTACTATATATGAAAGCCTAGCTGAAGCATAATTTATATTTCTGAGTTCTCCTCTAGAATCAAGCTAAAACTACCCTCTGATTGCCTGAGATTACATTCCTCCTTTCTTTCCTCTACCTCTCTGTCTTGCACCCCCCCACATCCTTACCAATCTCTTGGGAGCTCTTCCATAATAAATAATGTATATCCAAATCCTTGCTTCAAGCTCTGCTTCTGGGGAATGCAATCTACCACACTTGTCCTATTGGAATGGATCTGGTCTTAAAAACCTGGGACCAAATCCTAGCTGTGCCATCCAGTTATGTTACCTTTGCCCTCAGTTTCCTCACTTAAAAAATGCAAATAATAATACCAGTTGCCTCACATATCTATGTAAAAGTAAATACTAATTACCCTACATATCATACATATCCCCATGGGTCTAACAAAGAATCACCTTGCATATGTATCTATCAGTCAGAAGGGCAATGTAAACAAGTTTTTCAAATAGTATAGTACCAAGCAAATGCTGTTTAGTATTACTAGGTATTTAAAACCTTTTTGTAAACCCTAGAGTGATACACAAAAACAAGGTATATGATTTGGCTGTACAAATGCAATACTACCACCACACACCTGCAGCATCAGATGGGTAAAAAGCTTCAACACTTCTTCCAATTTACCTACCTTATGTAGAAATGCCAAAATAATGAGTAAGTAATGAAGGCTCTATCCTCTTATGCATTTTGATGAAAACCACCAGCAAGCTTCTCTTCCTCTGCTCAAAGTTCCTTGTTTTCTCATAGAATTAAGTAATAAACTCCTAAAGGATTTCTGCAAGTCTCTACCCCATCACCACCAACAGAAGTACAAAGCTAATGACAGATCATCATGGCTAATGGCCATAATGTTATCACCTCTGATGGGCTGAACACTAGGATAAGCACCCGACCTACATAATTTTATTTAATGACTTCAACAACTTTCTGAGGCAGGTACTACCATCCTAGGAAGAAAATTTAGATTCAGGGAGATAAAGTAACTTGTTTGAATTGACACCATTAAGAAGTGGAGGCCTGGGATTTGAGCCCAGACCTTACTTTTCCCTAAATTCATCCTCATAACCAATACTTTATACCAACACAGTGGCAATAAAATAAGCAAGCTTCCTAGAGGATCTACTGCTGCTCTCTCTTCCTCAGTCCCCTACCGAGGCAACATGGATAAGTTAATCCAGGAAGAATATCATTCTAAGAACAAATATTCTTCCTCCAAAAACAACTTCCATTACATCTGCTTAGAGAACCAGCATATGGCCCACAGGATTTATTTAAAAAGTTGCTAAGTCTCGGGATGCCTGAGTGGTTCATTGGGTTAAGCCTCTGCCTTCAGCTCAGGTCATGATCTCAGGGTCCTGGGATCGAGTCCCACATTGGGCTCTTTGCTCAGGGGGGAGCCTGCGTCCCCTCTCTCTCTGCCAGCCTCTCTGCCTACTTGGGATCTTTCTGTCAAATAAATAAATAAAAATCTTTAAGAAAAAAAAAGTTGCTAAGTCTCTGGTCAATGATTGGAGAGGAGATTTGGACACAGATAGTTTAGTGAGATTGTAATATTAAAATTCAAATACACACATAAGGAAAATAAGGACAGAGGGAGAGATGAAGAAGAGATAAAGCTTTGAGCCCTGTGACTTCTAGATCAGAAACAAGAAGGAGAAATTCTCTGTACCTGGAAAGATGTCATCAGCAGGTTGAGCTGCCTTTGCCAAAGTATCGCACAGCTGTTGCCGCAGCTTCTGAGCGTGACTGCCCAGATCAGAGAATTTGGGAACAAAAGAAGCGAACTTCTCCTCCGGACTGCTCGCAATCTCCTTGAGCTCCGCCAAAACTGCATCTTTGACACCAACGGTAAAAATGTGGACGCCGGCCCTCTTCAGGGCTTGGGCAGCTTCCCGCACACGGTCCTCAGCGGGGCTGCTGCTGATCACCACGGCCACCTGAGGCACGCCCTGGGTTGCCCGACTCCCTGCTGTTATCTGGAAGTGCTCATCTAGAAGGACCTGCAGGGCCAGGCCCAACCTGTGGCCCCCAGGCCTAAATTGAAACCTCTGAATTTGTTTCAACACATCACTTTTGCGGGGGTAAGAGGAAAGTAGGAATTCAGAATGGAGCTGGTCACCGTACTGAGCCAGCCCCACGCGGACAGACTCTTTGCTGACATTGAAGCTGTTTACCATGATGTACAAAAAGTTCCGCACGCTGCGGGTATGTTGGGGGTTGATGTTGGCGTCCACTAGAAACACGACATCTCCCACGGATGCCTCCCTGCAGACTGGGGAAGAGAGTCAGTTCAAGATAAAACAGCACAAAATTGACAGCTACCAGCTGTGACTCTATCTCTCCCCACTTGTTGCCTTCACAGCCCACAGATCTGCCTGCACAGCTCTTTGACAATAGCTAATATGCACAGCCTAAGCATATCGTCATCTTCCTTTGCCTCCTCGTGGCCACCATCTACCCTTGTTCACCAGCCACTCTGTTTCATTCCAACAGATATCTGATCCCTACAGTGAGATCCCTGACTATGGCCCTCCACCCATCCCTTAAATTTAATAAAAGAAAATACTTTCGACCAGTAGAGGATGTGTTGTTGCCCCACCTAGATCTTTGCTGGCTGGCACACCTGTGCCCCAGCTGCTTCAAGTGCTACAGTTAACTGCTTCCCTCTGACACTTTGTCTAGAGACCTGTCCGTGGCTGTAGTGAGCAGAGAAACCACATATGGAGACACCTGGAAATTTATACCACCTTGGTGGCCAATGGTCGATCATATGGTGTCACAAGTACCTGGCCCCCTTGCCTTGACTGAAACAACTCCAGTGCCATTTACGTTCCAGCATCTTCCATGGCTCAGGCCAAGGCTGGATGTTACCTGAGACTACGACCTTGCTTGGCTTCTTCACCCCCAGCCTATCTCACTTCTCTTATTCCCTTACAGGTTGTTCTAAAGAGTATTCCCTCACAATAACATGTTCACCAAATCCCTTCCAGGCTCTGCATCTAGAGAACCTGACCTAAGACCTCTGCTTTCTAGCTTTGACCCCTGGCATTCCTTAGCTACCACCAGCCCCTTTCAGTTTTATCTTCTGGCATTACCGTAAGTGTGGCTCCCACTTGTCCGTTGGCTCCCTGAACTCAAGCCTGCACTATACAGCCACGTCTCCCAAACCCAGTTCTAACCCCAGAAACCACAACCCCAACAGTGACCAGAGTGAGTGTCACTCCAGCTGGGCCCACCCTGGCCTCCAGCATGGAAGGGATCAGACACCAGGTGGCTGCAGGACCAAGAGCTCATCTTTCTGCTTCTCAGATTGCATCTCTCTATGATAAGGGTTTGACCAGATGACCTGGTCTCTTCCAACTCAAACATTGCACTGCTGTGGCAAGAAGTAAATGCATGGATTGAACACTGTGCTTGTGGGGACCAAAAGAAGAGAAGAGGTGATTATGATCTCCCTGTTCATCAGTAACTGGCATGACTTTTCCCCCACACTTGGCAACGTGATTGTCCATAATGATGGTAGGAGAACCCATGAATCAGCGATAAGAGAGAAGAGAAACAAAACAGAAACTAGCTGAAGAGGATGTTAGTTTCAAGTAGTTCAACAACCAGCGGATGATTATCCCACACTGATTAAATACATCTTATATTTGATCTTCTGTCTGGAGGGTTAAAATACTGGCTGGGCCTGGCCCTGTACATACTGTCCCCTCTCCACTTGGCTCTCCATGGTCCAGGCTCCTTAGTCCAAGTTCTCACAGCTGCCATGTGGCCCCTACATGCTCTTTCATCTGCTGAGTTTCTTTCTCTCTCTTTCTTTTTTTTTTTATAAATTCTCATAGAATCGTGTTCATTTTTCCCATTTTTTAATGTAACATTCATCAATGTGCTTATTCAACTAATAGCAATCTCCCCAACTAGACAGTGGGCTCCGTGCAAACTGATACCCTATCTTTTGTTTGTTTGTCCATCACTTGGGTGTCTAGCATAGTCACCCAGAAAAATATCCAAGGAAGGAAATATTTGGAAAAGAGGGGAGGAGAGAGGGAGGGACAAAGGGAGAAGATATCTCTTATAAGAATGGAAATATTGAACATTAATGAAACCAAATAAGGGAATCAGAAAATTTTAGAGCTAGAAAGAATCCTATGAGATTATATAATACAATACCATAGCCACTAGGTACATGTGGTGATTGAGCACTTGGAATGTAGCTAGCACAAATGAGAAAATAAATTTAAATTTTTACTGAATTTTAATCTAATTTAAATAGTCACATATAGCTAATGGCCACCATATTGAAAAATGCAGGTATAGGGGTGCCTGGGTGGCTCAGTCTGTTAAGCATCTGCCTTTAGCTCAGGTCGTGATCCCAGGGTCCTGGGATCGAGTTCCACCCACACTGGGCTCCCTGCTCAGCAGGTAGTCTGCTTCTCCCTCTCCAACCCCCTCTCCACTCCCCTCCCTGCTTGTGCTCTCTCACTCTCTCTCTAATAAATAAATAACGTGGGTTTTTTTTAATGAAAAATGCAAGTGTAGAAGAATGAATCCAGTTTGTCCACCTCACAGATAAGGACAATAAGACCTAGAAAGGCAAATTACTCACATAAATCAGTTAGAACAGACCAGTTAGAAACCAGGTCTCCTGACATCCAGGACTGCCATAAAGAAGATTAAATTAAAAGTCTATATTATAGAAAGACAAAGACCCTATAAGAGTTTAGGCAGAGAAGGGCTGACAAAGAATGGTGTGCTCCAGGGACACTAAATCACTTTAAGTTTCCAGAGTCCCACTTCTCAGAAGTTTGCCTAATCTTGGTCATAAAGCCATGTGGAATCATGATTATTGAAAAGGCAGATGGACCTTTAAGCGTTATTTCCCTTTGGCTCTCCAGAATGCAATGCCGAGTAGGGAAGACTGAGTGTTTTGTCCTCTTTACAACTCTTTCAGAGGAGATAAACACAGACATGAGAGTGTTGCCCTGATCTTTCCAATCAGGAGAAAATTCACAGTTGTGGAACGGTTTTCCAGGCAAATAAGTATGGGTTCCAGATGTACACCTGGAGAGATGTATTGCATTTTCATACATCGTTCCTTTTCTTAACCCCTCCACCAGCCCTTTGTCATTTTAGAAGGTGTTTGAAACATGAAGAGACAGATTGTCACAGCTTCTGTTCCCAATAGCGGGGAGTCAGAACTGGAGGGAAAATTTAGAGAGCTGCATGTGTTGTTCCCCGCCCCCAACAAATAGTCTGTGTAATATATATAAATATTTAAACCTCAATATTGTCTCAGTGGGGCTTCAGGCTACTCAAACAATCTTTTCTTCCTGAGACTTTCATCGTGAAAAGTCACAACAATCTGTTAAAATGACTGCAAAAAAAATACAAAGGTGTCACTGGCGTTTAGTGAAGCGATCCATCTTGTGACGACAATTACGTCTCAGAACAGCTCTGCCAAAGGAGACAAAGCAAAATGCAGAGTCAAGAGAATAGGTCTGTGTTTACAAAAGCATTTGAGAGCCTGGAAATGCATTCAGAAGTATAACATTTTTTAATAGCTTTTTTTTTGGTCATTTGAGGCTTAGCTTTGAAAAAAAAAAAATCATGTGCCCACTGCTCCCTAAAAGCTTCTAGATTCTAAGCTCTCCTGAAAAGAAGCATTTTTCCCTTCCATTGATTATAAAGCTTCTGTACTATTTTCTTTTAAGATAGTCACTACGATAGGTCCCCAGGAAGGTCATCATTTCTAGCTTAGAGAATCCAATGCATTACCAATTCTCTGTGACTTGATGAAGCCAAAACTAGCTGCAAGAAAGATGAACTCCCAAAATGCCTTCCAAGTCTCCATTCTGGATATGGACCTAGGGAGGGAAAAAAAAAGAAAAAAAAAATCTCATAATTAAAATTCTGTCTTCATATGTTTAAAATGAGTGCATCATGTCATATGTTAATTATATCTCAAAAAGTTGAATTTTAAATATATATATATATATATATATATATATTTAAAAACATGTCTTTCCCCAGACTAATGGAAACTTGATTAAAAAAAAATAAATAAATAAAGGGCTTGTTGCTACATTGTTTCAATTATGCAAGGAAGATGGTCTCGCTGACCCAGCTCAGGAAGAGTTTTGTAAACACCTGGCATGACTACCTCAGACTTCACTGTTTAAAGTTGTCCAGATATGACCTGAAAAGTCTGAAACATATGGGGCATGGGTAGAATTTCTGTCTCACACACTGAATTCATTCAGTGGAACATAAACATTTCTGGATGATTTTGCTTGTATTTGTATACAAGCATTGGATGACCTTATAAATATTTGTGGCATGCAGAAATATTCAAATATCTTGGGAGCACATTGGCCTGATAAAATCAAGATAGCCTGGAAATATTTTATATGTTCCCAGAAGAAGCTGAATATCAGACTTGAATTCGTTTCTGAAGGCCTCAGTGAAAATTATCCAGTCCCAATTCCATTTCTGTTTTTTTGACTCTAAAGAAGTCCACATGTTTAAAAATAAGAAATTCGCGGGGCGCCTGGGTGGCTCAGTGGGTTAAGGCCTCTGCCTTCAGCTCAGGTCATGATCCCAGGGTCCTGGGATCGAGCCCCATATCGGGCTCTCTGCTCTGCGGGGAGCCTGCTTCCTCCTCTCTCTCTCTCTGCCTGCCTCTCTGCCTACTTGTGATCTCTGTCTGTCGAATAAATAAATAAAATCTTTAAAAAAAAAATAAGAAATTCACGTTGAATGAGGTTTCAAATGGAACAGGGAATACCTTCTCTTTATATTCTTAGCCAGCCATCCTCAGCATCCTCAGGGAGCTGAAAGTAAGGATTCTTAACAGACTGTCTGAGTTTGAATCCCAGACCCACTACTTAGTAGTTGATCTTGGCCAAGTTGCTTCACTGTCCTGTGCCTCAGTTTCCCCATTTATAAAATTAGAAGCAGAATGGCATCTACCTCAGAGTCTTGCCATCAGGATTAAGTGAGCTCATTACTGTAAAACGCTTCACCTATGCCTGGTACATAGAAATCACTCCTTAAGTGCTTGTTAAATAAAATAAGTCTTCTTGGCTACCCACTATGAAGTAAAGAAGTATTGCCTCTAACCTGAAACTCAGAATCTGCAGAAGTAGAGGAACAGTAATACTCTGCATTGTGCACTCATAAGGAGGTTATTTTGTGTGTGTGTTTTAATTTATATTTTTTACTTAATTCATTTAATTTTCACTCAGTTGATTGCTATTTTTTAAGTTACTATGCTGATATCTCCGTGTTCCTCACCTCAAACCTGGGAAAGGCCAACAGAGCAGAATTTACTCCGCTCCTCTTGTTGATGGAAATGAAGAAATGGGGCCCCAGCAAGGCTAAGTAGCAAACCACAGCTACAGGGCCATGGACTGCCAGGCTTTGTTCCATGTAACCCCGCCCTAGGTTCAGTGCATGACAGGAATTTCTAACCCCTCAGTGAAAATCCCCAAGTCCAGACTGTCACTCAACTCTCCAGAGCCCAACTCATGCAAAATGAAGACCTGTGAACAATTTACCATGGGGTAAAAATGCGAACTCAAGCCCTAAGTTCCTGTATCCACCTATTTGTCTTCAGAGAGCACAGTTTATCTACAAAACGCTGTGTGGGGTGCTCCAGAGAATGGAATTACAAACCTTGCTTTTATGTTTAGAAAACTGAACAATCTATTTGAGGGGAGAAACTTTACATACTGGAAACACTAAGAAATTCAGGAAATTTTAAACGCATACTTTAAATGTATCAAAGAGTTTAAGCAAGTATCTCCTTGTGTCTACATCACTTTGCAGTCTTGGGCCCTTTAAGGGGAAAGTTGTGTGGAAATCATAGCATGATGTCTAGAAATCCCAGCTATCCAACAACTGAGGCCCTCTTTCCAGAAAGCCTAAGTGGAGCCATCCTGTTTCCCTAAGGACACATTCCTACTGTGCATGCTTAATTTACTACTTACAAATGACTCAAGGATATGGGATAACCACATCTATTTTTATCACTTTATGGTAACAAAATACTGGGAGAAGCCTTGACCTCAAAAGAGGCCCACAGGCCTTAATTCTGGTGTCAGTTTGACCATTTGCTTTGTGGACTTGAGCTAGCCAGTTCCCCTTCTGAGGTTTATGTGATGACTCTCAAGGGCTTGGTACTGATTTGGGACATCTACTACATTGCCCACTATATTGCAAACACTCCAGAGGGTGTTGGGCCAATAATATTCCAATAATAGATGTGAAACAATTGGATTTCTCGGTTCCTCAGAGAAACATCAACTTCCCCCTAATGCCTCCTCATGGAGGCTTATAGGTAATTTGAGGGAAGATACTTTAAGACTGTAAATATCCTATTCCCTAATAAACTTTTATCTAATGGCAAGTAAACAAATGCACGATCACAAAGAATAGAGCTCAAGAGTAAAGAGCTTGAGAGTTTGAAAGGGCCAAGAAGAATGAACCAAAATAAATTCAGATGTTATTTTTATGATTATTATTATTGTTATAATAAAATACTATACTGCAACTTTTTAACTCTTAGATTAATAAAGTTGGATAAAATAGAAAACCTTCAAGTAGGGTATCTACATCTTCATATTCGGTTATATCCTAATTATTAGTATTAATGCAGCTAATGATAAGAAATGAGGAGTATTTTTAGTTAGTTATAAATAAAGTATCAGAGCTGTTCATGGAAATCCAGTGGGAAAGTTGGAAGTTTATGAACATTTTACAGCTGCACATATGTGTATTTACATTAATGAAGAGAAAAAGTCCTATAGATTAAGAACTTAATACCTATATTGTATATACAATTTCATGAGGATGTCTATATCTAGTTTAAGTTTCTGAAGGGGTTTTGCATTTGAACATATAGAGTTCATTGTGGAGGGAAAAAAAAATTGAGCCATTTATGAAGTGCCATTAGGTAGGGCTAGCATAGAATACTGATTCTTTCTGGAAAAAAATCTAATGGGTGTGGAGTAGAATGACACTTCCCTCAAAGTATGCTAGAGAAGTCAAATAGTTCAATAGTCAACTAGGACCATCTATCTTCTAAGACTGATTCATTCAGCTACAAAAAATTACAAGCAAAAAAATTACAAAAAATTGGCAAGCCACCACCATGGTAATAACCAATTGAGGGAACAGTCATCAAATGAAGCTACCATTGGGTAGACACATGTTGGGGAAAAAGGTTTTAACACAGTCTCAAAGTATCTCCTAACACATTATTTGTAAGTTACAGCGGGCAAAAATGTACCTTTACAACTGAAAAACATGGTAGACATGATGTAACCAACAATGGTAGGCTATACCAATATTACATACTTCCTGATGTGATGCATGAGAAAACTACATCACTTATATAGTAGTCCTCCTCCAATCCCATGACTTAAGTCTAATAGTGAGGAAACAATCATACAAAACAAAAGTTGGAGACAGTCTAAAAAACATCTGACCTGTGGCTCCTCAAAAATATTAGTGTCATGAAAAAACAAAGAAAACCTAAGGAACCAACTGAGGTTAAAACAGTCTAAGGAAAAGTAGCAATTAAAGACAATGAACAATCATGGATTGGGAAAAAAAAACGCCTGTAAAGGACATAAAGGGAGACAACAGGTAAAAATTTAATATGGACTGAATGTTACATAATAATTGTGTATCAATATTACATTTCCTGAGTTTGATCATTGTGTTGTAGTTATGGAAGAGAAAGTCCTTGTTCTTAAGAAATATACATAATATGAGGCAGAGGGTCTTAAGGTCACCCACTTACTCTCAAAGATTCAGCAGAATTATAATAATTCAGAGAGTGAGAGAGGAAAAAATATTGTAATACTTTGCAACTTTTTTATTGAGTGTTTACTGTTTGCCAAATAATATATCAGGCACTAGAAATAATATTAAAGAAATAGTTCTTCTCTTGAGAAGACTTGGAACTCTAGTGGAGAAAAAGAGATGTATACACTGTAATATGTGACATGAGTAAAACAATATAGAAAACTGTACAAGGTGCTAAGGAACACTTGGGTGAACATCTCCCTTCACTTGGTGACGGCTTCACAGAGCAGATGATGCTGGAGTTGAGATTTAAGGGAGGAATAGAAATTTAAAAATGAGCAAGTGCAGAAAGAGCATTCCAGGTATGGAACAGAACACGCAAGGTCTCAGAAGAGATATTGGACAACCCCAGATTGAGCTCATCCAAGGCCTTGAGAGAGAAGGTTTTGGAGTGCAAGGAAACTGGGTAAGCCTTCTTGGAGCTCACACAGCTGTGCTGTATAAGCTCTGAGGGCATACATCTCATGGAGTCTTTGGTTTTCTGAAATGTGTGAACTCAGAAGGTGGGATAGAAGAGGGAACTGGTAGAGTTTCTCAATCTTCAACCATAAACCACCTTCACTTTATTTAATTAAACCAGCTGTGCTTTATACACTAGTCTCCTTCGGGTTTCCTGTTCTCCCTCTAATAACCCCTCAAAAATAAAATGAAAAGATGCCATCTCTAATGTTCTATGCCAGTGGTTCTTAGATTGAGCATTTTATCAAAATCATCCAAAGGACCTGTTAAAACCCAGCTTCCTGGACCCCATCTTTGGAGTTTCTGATTTAATAGGTTTCTGTGGTAAGAACTTGCATATTGAGTGGATCCAAGGCACCACACTTTGATAACTACTCTTCTCTGCATTTAGCATGCAGTGGTTACCAACTAGACAGATGTCTGCTGCACTTACTTTCAACAGCGTCTTGAGCTCCACATGGAGAAAAGCCAAGTGTCTATTACCCGTTAAGTGGGGAAAAGGAAGAGGTGATCAATTAAAAATGTTTTCCCTTTACGTACCTGACTAAGAGGTAAGCAGAAGCTTCAAAATATTTAGATGAAAGACCCAATGCAAATGTGCAAAATTAACTTAACACAAATTTTCAATTTGTTTTTTAATTATACTCTATTCCCTGAAATAATAAAGAACACTGTTCTTTCTCTCTTTTTTTTTTTCCAAAATTTTTCTGGTCATTTAAATAGGATTATTTTAAGCACTGTATTATTTGGCTTTCTTACAAGACGGTCTTGGAGTGTACCACATCTGGGCCACAGGAAGCTCCAGAAGGCAAACAGCTGGAGGACATGAACAGATTCTTCTATACACATCACATTAGAATCCACATGGCATGTTTAACAGTTAAGAAAAATGAAGGTTAGCCTTAAGCTATTGCATAAACATTAGCATTTGCTTTCTGTGCCCATTCACAATTCCTATGACTGTTTGGATTTATATAAACTTTGTTGTAACATATTTGAGGGAGGCTGTGTCAAACATTTCAATGAAAATTAATGTGTCATGGGGCTCAGAAAAAAAATAACAAGATACAGAATCCTGGAGCATTCCTCCAGGGAAGGATAAGAATTGCAATGGCAGAGTTCAGCAGGGCAGTGTACAAAGCAGGAAATGGGTGCTCATAGCCATGACACTCCCATCAGCTGTGGTCATGTCAAAACTAGCACACAATTTGTGAGCACCAAATAGAATCTCAGCTCTTGGGCAGTTTTTAAATATCCTAGTCCCTTTTCATATACTGATTCACCTAGTTTCCCACTGTGTCTGACTCTTTGCCATATCGTATTGACATTGCTTAATCATTTATCTGCCTTACTGGGCTGTGAACACACAGAGGGAGGAGCCACAATCCGAGAAATCTTTGCAGTGCTGGATTCTTTGTTGAAACTAATAAATCTTTCCCTTTTGTGATCATTATATAAATGTTTGAACTGCTGAGTGATTTAATCCAAGGGAAAAAGAATACTCAAATGCTTTCAAGTTATGTGTAGCTTAGAAACTCCATCACCCCAGCATTTCATGAGATTGGTTCTGGCAGAAATGGGAATAACTACCCTATCTTTCTCAAGTGTTTCATTCAGGAAGAATGCCTACAATCCACTAAATAGATCAGGCCCCTCTAAACACCTGGAGCAGGTCAGGACACTCTGCCACTCCCTACTTCCTATCACCAAGAAACATAGAAGGAGCAGGTCATGGTAATAAACAAGGGCACAGTGGCCCTCTTCAATTGTCTAGGGCTTCATACACCCAATCCCTTTTTTCTTTGATGTCCTTTAAGAAAGTTGCTCCAGAATCTGGAAAGAAAGTGTAGCGTGGAGCAATAAAAATTGCATGGATCTTGACTTCGAATTTTCTGGTTCAAGAGTCAACCCTACCACATTCTTGTTATTTGGCATCTTGGAAGTCTCTTGAACTCACTAAACCACAGCTCTGTCAGCATAAAATAGAGGTAATGATACTGTGCCATCACTGTTTGGAAGGGTTATTGTGAAGATAGCATAAGCTAATGCAGTAGGAAAGACTTTGTAGGAAGCTATAAAACTTGAGAGGTTACCATTACTTTTGTCAAGCAAATAATCTACAAAACACAATTCCAAAAACTGAACCCTTTCTCACTGATAGAACCAAGCCTCAGAATTTTTTTATTCTAAGAGGAAAGAATGCATTGCTTGAATCAAAGAGCTGTGGCTACATTTCTGCTTCATTATGTCTAGGAAATAATCACACTATGATGAAACCATATAGGGACGGACGTGCTATAGCAGAGAGAAAATTCCCTAAATCGGAGAAGTCGGGCACCAGGTGTGACAGCAAGCTGATGGTTACCTGGATGAGATAAGCTCTTGGAAATCTTATGTTAGGAAATCTTAGCTATGTTCTTCGGGTTGAATCTTTCACTTTTGTCTCCAGGGCCTCAGCTTAAAAATAACAAGTGCCATTGAACCGTTCTTTGTATCTTTTGTGCATATCTTAAATAGTGTATAATAAAATTTTTACAGACAAACTGAAAAACTACCCACTAAATTCAGCAACACAAACCTATTGCCCCTTGGAAAGGTAATGATATTTCTTTACAGATTGCAAGAAGTGTTGACCACGCTACACTTCTTTCTGGAGCCTACAGAATTATAAGTCAGTGTGTTTTGCCAAGTCCACTCAGACTTGGATGACTCAGAGTATGTCTTATTCCTTCCCTCTGCCTAGAAGGTGGCATACTACTCCTTGGCCCCAGTACACACATGCTCATGCACACACGCACACACACACACACACCTGCAGGCTCCATTCACCGTTCAAAACTCAGCTTACATGTCACCTTCCTAATCCAAGCCTGATGGCAAATCACTCCCTGAAACTTGTACATTTATTTCAGTGGATAACTGGGATTTATTAAAACTGTGTCTTTACCATTAATACATGCTCAACACCTAGAACAGTTCCCTTTGCTCTCCTTTGTTCTTTCTCCCTCCCTTCCTTCCACTTCCCTCCATCTGTTCATTTCTCTCAGTTCCTGGCAACTACAACCTTGACCAAAAACCATGGAGTTACCATTAACTCCTCTCTCATACGCACCCTACATCCAACCTGTGAGGAAATCATGCTGGATCATGATTTAAAGCTGTTTACACAGAAACTGATCCTCTCATCATTTCTCCTGCAAACAGGTTGGTTCAAGCCACCATCATCTCTCTTGCTTGGTTATTAAAACAACCTCCATGGCTCTCCCTGCTTCTAACCTTTTTCTCTGAAGCCTATTCTCAACATATATCCAGCAAAATCCTTTTAAAACTAAAGTCACCTCTGCTCCAAGCCTTCCAATGGCTCCCTGTTTCATTCAGAGTGAAAAAACAAAATAGGCTACAAGGTCCTATGTAATCTGGCCCCCAGTTTTCTTTAACTCACCTCTCAACCTTGCACATTAGACCCTGATTGTTTTGGTCTACTGGCTGTCCTTCAAATAAGCCAGTTACACTCCCTGCTAAGGGTCTTTGTGTTTACTGTTTCCTCCATCTGAAATGCTCTTCCCCATGTAACACCATATACCTACAAATAAACCTATATAGTCACACACATCTACACATATCCACAGATAACTACATATATCCACAAATACCCATATATATCCTATATGACCATCTATGTCTACATATATCCCCATATATCCACATATGTCCCCATATACCTACACACATCCCTATATGGTCCCATATATCATATATATCCCCATATATCTGCATGGCTGATTCCCTTGTCATCTCAGTAAGTTCCACCGTAGCCGTTCTACTTAAAATTGCTACTCATCCTTGTACTCCCAGCACAAAACCCCATTTATCCCCCTCTGCTTTCCCTCTTTTCTTCTTTTATCACCTTCTATTATGCTATGTAATATTCATCATGGTTTTTATGAATTACCTGTTGCCATGCCCCATCTTTAACTAGAATAGAAGTACTATAAAGAATTTTGTTTTCCATGATATATCCCCAGTGCCTGACATATAGCTCAGAAAGAATTTGTTGCATAAATTCATTTTTTCAGAAAAAAAAATTTTGATCCTTAAGACAGAATGTTCTATACAAAGACTCAGAGGCATTCTTGGGAAGATTGGTGCCCCCTAGGCCATTATTTTTTGGCAAGTAGAAGACTCAAAGCCAATTGGGCTCACTTTTATATTTTAATTATAATTTTATTTTTAATTCATTTGAATTAAAAAATATATAATCAGAACAAACATCATAAAACTAAACATTTGGCAAGTTTGTAGAATAAGTAAAACCAGATCACAGGCACAGTATTAGAAGAGACTTGGTTTAAGATCTCTGAGAAATCTAAAATGGAGCCAGTCTATGACTATACGCATGCCCAAGAAGGCAGGGGAGAAGTGCAGCCAGAGGTGAATCTTTTAAAACTCACAGCCACGGGGCACCTGGGTGGCTCAGTGGGTTAAAGCCTCTGCCTTCGGCTCAGGTCATGATCCCAGGGTCCTGGGATTGAGCCCCGCATCGGGCTCTCTGCTCAGTGGGGAGCCTGCTTCCTCCTCTCTCTCTCTCTCTGCCTGCCTCTCTATCTACTTGTGATCTGTCTGTCAAATAAATAAATAAAAATTAAAAAAAAAACTCACAGCCACAGAAGTTCACTTATACGGTGAGTTGCTCAAGCCTAAGACATAAGATTAGGTTGGAATGTTGGGGCAAAACAATTTCTTGTAGAATCTTTTTAAAGGACTCATGGTGTTTTGTTTCAGGCCAAAATATCAGGTAGATAGCATCCATTATTTCACTTCCTAGTGACTCTCTAATGCACTATAGGTGCTATTTTGGCAAAAATGTAGACAAGGCTTCATTACTCTTGGTCAGTGATGGAATGAACGCATCCATAGACCTCTCAAAGCCCATTTCTATAAGTCAGAATCTACCAGACAGAATATATGTGATGGCAGACTACTTTCAAAGGCCTGCGACATACACACACTCAGGGCTGAAATAAAAAGGACTCTTCTACATTTGTAAGTCCCTGGGCCAATTTCTTAGCTTTTGAAGATCAATACAAAAGAGAACAAAAAGATGCTAGATTGTTCTCCTGTAGTCCCGTGGAATAATTCTCAGTCAATATTTGGTCCTTTCACCCCACAGAAGTCATCCTTAATAGCTGTCACCATCCCTATCTTTGTCCAGTGAATTTAAATGTGTAAGTATTAACCCCAGTCATCAAAAAATTGCCCGTAAAATCTGAATCTGGTCAATTTTACATTAACTTTTCCTGAGGTACTTTATTATCATTTTCCTGAACTCTAGTAAATGTTATGCATGCTGATGTATTTAGGGAATTTGCTGATGTTTATAATTTACTTTAAAATGCATTTAAAAATAAGAAGGATTAACAGATGGCTAGAGGGATGGATATGTGAAAAAAAACAACTATATTAAAATGTTCACGGTGAATCTCAGTGGTGGGTACGTGTATTCCCTGTGAATTCTGTGACTTTTGTTCTATGTTTGAAATTTTTCATTAAAATTTTAAATAATCATCTAACTTATTTCTTAAAATTTTGTATGGTAGTCAAATGGAAAGGAAAATGAGAGCCTAATTCTATGAATCCTGGCAAACTAGATAGGAGAAAATTCTATTTCTAACTCAAAATTGTCTCTAGGATTGTTCCAAGAGAGTCATTTTTACCTGAGTTTTATAACTCTACTAAAGCTTTATTTATTCCCTGAGTCTTTAGTGTTTTCTTTCTTCCTTTGGCCTTACAATTCTAACTCTAATCTCCATATTTAAATTCTCCCAAAGATTCTCATCAGTGAAATAATTCATGAGACATATGTGAATCCCCATAAATTGGTTTCCCCTTTCCACACAGATGGTAAATTCTAGGCCCAATCTTCAAATATTTCACATCTTCCTACTCCACAAAAGTTCAGAGTTACAGATCTCCTTTCATCATACTTTGAATCTTAAAGGTTACCCTTCTTCTGTATATCTAACAGAGATACTCTTTGGGGTTTTTCCTCCCATCTTCATCCCCATCTCATTTTCTCTCCATCTCTTTGCTATGCAAGGTCTCTCTGCATCACCTCTCTGCATCTACTCTTCTCTCATAAGGGAGAAGTTTGCCATCTTCATTTGAGTTCCTCCAAAAGCAGACCCTGAGAAAAGGACTTGGAGGTATGTCATTTATATGGAAAGCCATCCAAGGAAGGAAGAGAGGGAATATGGAAAGTTAGACCTAAAAGAATAAAAGCCAAAAAGCTTGCCCAACTTTTCTGTTGGTCTATGTGTCCCTGTCTCTCTCTGCCCGGAAGTGAAAGAGAAGCAGGGCATTTGCAAAAATACATGGAAACAAAGTAGGGTTCCCACCTACCAAACTCTCCCTGGGAAAAGGCATTTCCTCCTACCTGGCAAAACCTTTCGGACTTGTTCTTTTAATTCGTCCTTCTGGTCTTCATCCCTTAAGAAGCTGTTTGAGCCCTGGGAATTCCCTAGAGTACAGGAAGGCTCAAGGGTACAGTGACACATCAGCTTTTCCAGTATTTAATCCTCTCCTGGGGGAAAGGAAAGGGGGGGGTGAGGGGAGGAGCAAAATCGGTGTTTATGGTGACTGATGCATTGTTTTTTTCTCATGCGTGTTTTATTGCCATTAAATATAAAGTGTCCTTCTGTAAACACTGGTCTCAAAAATGCATACAAAAACTTACCAGGAAGAGCATTCTCAAAAAATAGCAGTAATAATAATAAGATAATAGAAATAAAACTAGCTTTTTTCAAATTTAATTAAAAATTCCTAGAATAAAAATTTATCCTAATTATCCTTATTTCAATGATTTAGTCTCCACCTAAAGTCTCTGGACTATGAGCCTCTTGAAAGCAGCAACTGAGTATAATTCATCTTTGGGTCACTCATGTTCCCTGGATATCCCCCAGCCAAGGGTCTTATACATACATACTTATACATACTTATACATACAAATCATTTTAACACAGGTCTCAAAATAGTAGGCATAAAGGTTGGATGAATTGGTGGATGGATGGGTGGATAAATTCATGAACTGGCCAACGACAAAAACTGTCTGCATGGACAACATTTACCAACTGTCTGTACTCATCTGGGATGTTCTAAACCAGCCCACACCAACCAGATTACAGATCAGGATGGAGTCAAAGGAAATATATAAGTATTTATAACTATATATACATGAGTTAAACTAAGCATTAAGCAGCTACAAGAAACCTAACAACAAAGGTCATTTCCTTCTCACAGAGTTCAGTCCAAGGTGGGTATTCCAGGTCAGCAAGCTGCTTTCCTCCACATGGTCATTTGGGGACCCAGGCTAGTATTCAACATGTGGCATCTAGGGTTTCTGCAAGTACCATGATGGTAGCCAGTAGGAAGGGTAAAAGAGCTAACCCTACAGACTTCCTCCTAAAAGAGCAAGGGAGAGGCTGCTTACATTGCTTCCACTCACATTCCACTGGTCAGAGCTCAGTGACACTGTCACATCCAAGAGAAGGGGCGCCTGAGGTTTGGTTTCCCACCAAGCAACCATGTGCCCTGCTCAACTCTGTCCCCATAAAAGGAGGAGAGGGAGAATGGAGATGGAGGAGTGGTTCGTCAGCTACCATCTCCATCACATTTTGTATACTTGTCGTTCACCATTATCTCAAAATCTGAAGACCCATACTTGGACCCATTTCTGGCATAAGTATTCAAGGAAATGGGGTCAAGTGAAGTTTCCCAAAAGAAATTATTAATAGAAGGATAATGTATCATTAACATTTGAATTCAGGCTTCTCCATGTTTTTCCAGGATTGCTAAATTTGACCTAAAACCTAGAGAGCCTGCTACAGAGAAGATAACTTCCAAAATGATAAGTTAGCTCATTCTTCATCAAGTCTCCCTTAATTATTCCTGATGTGGGGATAACAGGAGCAGAGCTTTGCTCTACCTGGAAATAGAGTAGCTTCATATACAGCTAAGAAGCTGTAAGTGCTCACTAACTCTTCTTGATTCCCTAAGGGAAATAATCAAGCCATCACATGTAAAATTCTTCAGTAAAAACAGTGTTGTTCAGATATTCAATGCCAACCAGCACTTTCAGTCTTTTGTGCCTTCCTGCTCAGCAGGTCATGTTTCCCCCTCCCCACTCCCCCCACACCTCATGACTCACCCAACTCACAGCATCCCCCACTTCTGTCTCCCTTTCATTACCCAAAGCAGTAGGTTAGACCCCAAGATAACTTTAGGTTCAAGATCTTAAACTCTTTAACACAGACCCTGGTTAAATAGCAAGGTCCTTATTTTTTCTGTGACTTCAGAACGTTCACCATTCTGTTCTGCTCTATACCCTCTTCTTGACCTTCAAGCAATATTCCTACTTCTTGTCTACTCTTCTCTCATAAGGGAGAAGTTTGCCATCTTCATTTGGGTTCCTCCAAAAGCAGACCCTGAGAAAAGGACTTGGAGGTATGTCATTTATATGGAAAGCCATCCAAGGAAGGAAGAGAGGGAATATGGAAAGTTAGACCTAAAAGAATAAAAGCCAAAAAGCTTGCCTCGATGTGTATGTTACTGTGGTAGGCAACTGAGGTTCAATCTCTCTGGGAACCCTCTGACAAACTCGGAATGGCCCTGAGAACAATCCCAGGGAGATATAGTTGGGATTTAGTCCCTGAAAGCCATCCCTCAGTGGTTGAGAACTGAAAGGGGGGCGGATGTGAAATTCTCAGCACTTCCAAGCTGCTCTGTGAGCAGACTGAGTAAGTAAACTCTCTTGGCAACTGAGAAAACTCTCAAGTGGAAGATCATGGTAGGAAGATGAGCACATGGTCAGAAACTGTCCACAGCTGCAAGGAGCTCAGAGATGCACTGAGAGGATCTGGGGCATGGATCAACAGCCTCTGCTACATGTGCCAACTTCTTCAACTCGAAGTTTCCTCACCTCAAAAATCTCAGATTCTGCCTCCCCTTGGCTATTCTCCCCATGAGTTGAGCTAAATTCTAAGCTCAAAGTTCACAACTTCTTCCTCTTTGCTCTCGAAAATGTCTATGCCAAAATGCATTGTTGTCTTCACCCTTACATACTGGGCTTGTTTCCTTCTGCAATGTTCCCATCACTAAACTGTGAGCTGCTCAAGGATAGAAATTCTATCTCCTTTGCAAATATTAGTCCAAAGTAGGAGCTCCACAAATATTTGCAGAGTGAATAAATGGCAAATAATTGCCTAAATAATATACATAAACTTCAAAAGACCTTTAACTTCTCTTTGTGACTGACATGACATTTTCACTTTAACTCACTCCTTGATGTTTGATTACAAAAGCCATGTTGTTATTTCAAGGGAGACTCTGATCAACTGTGTATCTGATGAGTAGAAGAGAATCTCCTCTGTGAAGCTTTGGGGAGGTTGGGGGAAATGTTTTTGTTAATTAACAAAAGGACATGAGAAAACTTGTTCTCTAAAAACATAGACTGTCAAAAACTGATGTTTGAAATAACATTTAGTGAGACTGAAACACCTCTCTTTTGCCTAGAGGATCTAAATCATTTTAACACAGAAAAACAGATTCAATTTCCAACCCAGGTGCAGAGCTTCAGATAAGAGTTTTGAACGCAACATTCCACATTTATCTTAACTTTGTGGTTTCCAAGGAAACAGGACCCTGAGTTCTCATCTCAGCCCAGACATGATGTCAACTCCTTTATACAACCCCCTGCTTCACTTTGAGTGAGCAGAACACTGCTTTGTTGAAATTTTAGTTAAGCGCCACCACCACTCTAAATACTACAACAAGCCTGAGTCTTCCTTTGGTGAAGTGCCCCTTTGGTGTGTGGTCCCTTAACCCAGCAAGTAACCTTATTGGATGACAAGTGGCTCCTTGGTGGCTTTTATCAGATGGACTTTATCGCCTCTGGCCAATTTGTTTGTAGCACAGACAAATAAATCAAGGTTGCTAGTCATTACCATGAAAAGCACTTAGAGATAGACACTGAGAAGACCTGGCAGGCAAACTCTGGTCAGGAGATAAGCCATAATTTTTTTTTAAATACCTAGGGGCTTTGAGTCTATAATGGACTTCTGAGAAGGGCAAATTTATATGGTAGACCCAAACCTAGAGTTGAAGGGATAAAGAAAACACCAAAACAAGATGAAACACTCCTTTACTCCTCACCTACCTGGAATGAAAGCCTCCTTATGAAAAGCTTCCATTCCACCCTCTGCTCCAGTGGGAGCTGCAGTCCCCATACTATGACTGGCCCAGGAATCAGCATGTGACCCAAGCCTGACAAATGAAAATCCTTCCTTAAAATTTTTCCCCAACATCTCTGGTTATGAAGCTGTAAAGATAAAATGTTGAATTTGTCTGTCGCCATGGTTTCAGCACTGTGGGGCAGGCAGCCTGACCCCAGAATAGAGGAAAGCAGAGATGAAACTTTGAGAACATTCAAGTACCTGCCCTTCCACTGTTTTGGGGGCTTTCTTGGTTTTGGTTTTGGTTTTTGGTTTTTGGTTTGTTTGCTTGGGGATTTGTTTTTTTGTTGTTTTGTTGGGTTTTGGTTTTGTTTTTTTGTTTGTTTGTTGGTCATTTTAACTGAGAATTATCATTATGACTTTTACATAGACAATCTAAAACTTTTTTCAGGGCCCTAAATTATACTTTCTTACTTGCATTTTACTCTATCTCTGCAGACACAGCCTGTACTTCTGTTCATCAATGAACAATGGATAATTCAATATCTCTTCCAATTTTCTTTTGCTACCAGGAATTCTAGAGCCAAATACAATATACAGCAGCAGCAAATGCTTGTACATTTTACAAAATTTAGCCCTGGAAGGGATCTTACAGATCATCTAGTCAAACCTCATTATTTTACAGAGAAAACTTGAGGTCATAAAAGGTGATACAATTTGCCCAAGAGACACATAAACAATTAACAACTGTATTCGCCAGTAACTGATCTCATCTACGCACTCTACTGTCTTTATATTCTCTCTGTTCTTTTATCTGAAAACTGCCTTAAGTAGGCATATCCATTTTCCTCCTTACTGATGGGAGGGCAGATGGCAGAGGATGAGGGGATGATTCTCAGAAATTAGGGAGGGAAAATGGCAGAGATAATGGGATTTAACCAAGGAATTAATGCTATTCAGATCTGACAAAACCTGGACATGGAGTTCACAGTAATTCCAGAAAGGGAAGGGATTATTGAGGAGTGAGGAGGGGAGTTTAAAGACTGTCAAGAGAAGACTCACGCTTCATGCTATGGGCAGGAATTCCTAAAAAATATTTATAGCTATAGTTCTCTAAAAATTTAAAGACATTTCCTCATATCTAACGGAGTGAGTTAGGCAATGCTAGTCACAAATTTGTAACTTAGAGTATCCAATTAGAAATATATAGCAGCCAGCCTGTGGCAGAATCTTGGATGTAAGCCACCCCTCACAAGCCCTTCATGGATAAGAAATAGCAAGAGGGGAAATGATGCAACAAATGTTATCTGTGATTCATAAGAATGAAGCCTTCAGGAGTTAAGATGTTAGCAGCCATGAAGAAGAGGGATAATTTTCAAATCCGTGAGCCAATATGAGACCCTATTTAGAAAAACATGTACATATCAGTGTATAAATTAGCTTCCATTGGTGACATCTGACTTGCCTCTCTCTCAAATTCCTCTTTTAAATTTTTTTAAAGATTTTCTATTTATTTATTTGAAAGAGACAGAGCACAAGTGGAGGGGAGAAGGAGAGGGAGAAGAAGACTCCCTGCTGAGCAGGGAGCATGCCACAGGGCTCGATCCCAGGATCCTGGCATCATGACCCAAACTGAAAGCAGATGCTTAACCAACTGAGCCACCCAGGCACCCCTCAAGTTTCTCTTGATCCAAAAGCTGGAAAGCATATGCAGGACCACAGTCTTATTCCGTACCCCCATCCCCTACAAACAGAGACATAAAGGCCTTCTTCATTTTGGGCCAGAGAGGAAGGCATTGGGATTTTTGGATTCCCAGAGACATGAAGAATCTCTATTATCACCCAAATGTTGGCTGAGTATTCACAGTTGGAATGGAACTCACTGGCTTCTTGGAATCCAGACTAATCCCAAAAGCTATGTTCCTTGGAGAGATAAGATATCTGCCCCCCCCACAGAAAGGGATTGAGAAACCAAACATAAGCAAATACCCAAACTTCATATAGTCAAAGCCTGGACTTTTGGTCATTCATATAATATCATTTTTAAAACTATATCCAGTATATTCAGTAATTCTCTTACACAACTTCATAACTTCATCAGGCTACAGGGCAAGAGATCCAAACCCACCACAGGAGAAAGGGAATTTGCTTTGTGTCTTTATCTACTAAAGTCACATATTTAATGTTTATTTGGATAGCATATGTTCAAAGACTTCCTCAAAAAAAAGTCATAGCATAAATTTTCATGCTATGACTAGTGATTTAAAAGAAAAGAGATCATTTAGATCTGGCAAGATGATGGAGGAGTAGGAACCTAAATATTATCAGATCCCAGGAGTTCAGCTAGATAGTTACCAAACCATTCTGAACACCTACAAACTCAATAGGAAATCAAAGAGGAGAAGGGCAGCAATTTTAGGAATAGAAAATCGACCACTTTTCAGAGGGTAGGACATGCAGAGAAGCGAATCCAAGGAGACATACAGGAAGATATACCACGAGGGGAGGGGGAGTCTCCCGGCAAGTGAGAGAGCAGCAGAGCACAAAATCGGAACTTTGAGAAGTCAACTCCACTGAGGGACATCGCTCCAGATGCTAAGGGGGGGTGGGGCCCTCCCAGGGACAGTGTGGTCTCAGGACCCCGAGGGTCACAAAAAGACCAGGGGTGTCTGAGTGTGGTAGAGTTCCCGGGTATCAGAGTGGGGAAACCGGCTACAAAGACAGAGCCAAGGAGGGGGTTCTCAGCTCAGGGTTGCCATAAACTGTGATTAGGGATACAATCAGGCCACTTCTATTTGAGCAGGGACCCCACAAGTGGCAGATCCAGGGAGACTCACCTTCCAACTCTGGGAGGAGCAGCATGGGAGTGTGTTGCAGGAATCTGCTGGGTTTGGAGACTCCAAATGGGGCCGTGCACCAGAGATAAAATGATTGGTCACAGGCTGGGTGAGCACAGAGAGTGGCCAGAAACCAGAGAGATGGGAGGGATTAACTGTTTCTATCTGAAGGCTCACTGAGGGGTGGGGCCCTGAGCTCTCAGCTCCTATGGGGCCAGAGATTGGGAGGCCACCATTTTCATTCCCGTCCTCCAAAGCTCTATAGAAAGCATTCAGGGAACAAAAGCTACCAAGCACAACCTGAGCAGATTACTTAGCCTGTCTTCTGGCAAGGGCAGTGCAATTCCTCTTCAGGCAAAAACATATGAGAATCACTGCAACAGGCCCCGTCCCCAAAAGATCAGTAAGAACATCCAGCCAAGACCAAGTTCATCGATCAATGAGAACTGCAGAACTCCAGAGCTGGGGGAAAGCAACACATAGAATTTATGGCTTTTTTCCCATGATTCCTTAGTCTTTCAAAGTTAAATTTTTTTAATGTTATTGTTTTCTTATTCTATTTTTTTAATTTTTCCTCTTTCCTATTTTAATGTTTTTTTATCCATTTTATCTTATCAATACCTTTCAAAAATTTTTTAAAATTTTCATTATTATAGCATTATTATAGTCATATTCTGTCCCTTCATTGCATTTAACCTAATTTTTTGTATACAGATAGGGGTTTTTTTGTTGTTGTTAAAATTTTGGGATACAGTTTCTTCTACTAGATCAAAATATACCCTAAATCTAGTGCATGGATTTGTTCTAGTCTCCAGCATGATCACATTCTTTCCTCCCCTTTTTTACCTTTTTTCAACCAAATTTTTATCTTACCAATTCCTCTTTCAGAATCTTCTTTAATTTTCATCTTTACAGTCATATTCCATCCCTTCATGACTGCCAGCTATCTACAGATATTTTTGTACATATAAGGTTTTTGTACATAGATAAGGTTTTCTTTATTTAAAATTTTAGGAGGTAGTTTCTTCTAACAGACCAAAATACACACAAAATAAAGTGTGTGCTTTTCTACTCACCAGTCTAATATATTTCTTTTTTTCATCCTTTCTCTCCCCCCAGTTTTGGGTCTCTTCTGATTTGGTTAGTATATATTTTTCTGGGGTCATTTCTACCCTTTTAGTATTTTGTTCCCTATTTTGTTCACTCATTCATCTATTCTTATCTGAATAGAATGACAAGGCAGAAAAACTGACCACAAAAAAAAAAAAAAAAAAAAAAAAAGAACAAGAAACAGTACCAACAGCTAGGGACCAACTCAATATGGACATTAGTAATATGTCAGAACTAGAGTTCAGAATGACAATTATCAAGGTGTTAGCTGGGCTTGAAAAAAATATGGAAAATACTAGCAAATCCCTTCCTGGAGAAATAAAAGAACTAGAATCTAACCAACTAGAAATCAAAAAAGCTATTAATGAGGTACAATTAAAAAAATGGAGGCTCTTTTTGCTAGGATAAATGAGGCAGAAGAGAGAATTAGTGATATAGAAGACCAAATGATAGAGAAAATAACCTGAGAAAGAGAGATATAAACAACCACTGGACCAGGAGGGGAGAATTTGAGAGATAAGTGATAACATAAGACAAAAGAGTATTAGAATAATTGAGATCCCGGAAGAAGACAGAGAGGAGCAGAAGGTATTCCAGACCAAATTATAGCAGAGAATTTCCCTAATTTGGCAAAGGGAACAAACATCAAAGTCCAGGATGCACAGAGAGCTCCCCTCAAAATCAATAAAAATAGGTCCACATCCCATCATCTAATAGTAAAACTTACAAATCTCATTGACAAAGAGAAACTCCTGAAAGCAGCTAGGGACAAGAGGTCTGTAATGTACAATGGCAGAAATATTGGATTGGCAACAGACCTACCCACAGAGACCTGGAAGGCCAGAAAAGACTGCTATGGTATATTCAGAGAACTAAATGAGAAAAATAAGCAACCAAGAATGCTATATCCATCTAGGCTGTCACTGAAAATAGAAGGAGAGATAAAAAGCTTCCAGGACAAATCAAAACTAAAAGAACTTGCAAACACCAAACAAGCCCTACAGGAAATATTGAAAGGGGTCCTTTAAGCAAAGAGAGAGCCTAAAGTAACAGACTAGAAAGGAACAGAGACAATATATAGTAACAGTCACCTTACAGGCAATACAATGACACTAAATTCATATCTCTCAATAGTTACCCTAAATGCAAATGGGCTAAATGCCCTAATCAAAAGACACAAGGTACCAGAATGGACAAAAAACAAGACCCATTGATATGCTGTCTACAAGAAACTCATTTTAGACTCAAAGACACCTCCAGATTGAAAGTGAGAAGGTGGAAAATAATTTACCATGCTAATGGACATCAAAAGAAAGTTGGGGTGGTAATCCTAATATCAGATAAATTAGATTTTAAGCCAAAGATTATAATAAGAGATGAGGAAGCTCACTATATCATACTTAAAGGGTCTGCCCAACAAGAAGATCTAACAATTTTAAATATCTATGCCCCTAACGTGGGAGCAGCCAACTATATAAATCAATTAATAACAAAATCAAAGAAACACATCAGCAACAATACAGTAATAGTAAGGGACTTTAACACCCCTTCACTGAAATGGACAGATCGTCTAAGCAAAAGATCAACAGGAAATAAATGCTTTAAATGACACACTGGACCAGATGGACATCACAGATATATTTAGAACATTCCATCCCAAAACAATAGAATACACATTTTTCTTTAGTGTGCAAGGAACATTCTCCAGAAAAGATCACATCCTGGGTCACAAATCAGATCTCAAACAGTACCAAAAAGACTGGGATTCCCTGTATATTTTCATTCCCTGCATATTTTCAGACCACAATGCTGTCAAACTAAAACTCAACCACAAGAGGAAAGTTGGAAAGAACTCAAATACATGTAGGCTAAAGAGCATCCAACTAAAGAATGAATGGTCAACCAGGAAATTAAAGAAGAATTTTAAAAATTCATGGAAACAAATGAAAATGGAAACACAACTGTTCAAAATTTGTAGGACACAGCAAAGGCAGTCCTGAGAAGAAAGTATATAACAATACAAGCCTTTCTCAAGAAACAATAAAGGTCTCAAGTACACAACCTAACCCTACACCTAAAGGAGCTAGTGAATCAATGGCAAAAAAGCCTAAACCCCAAAAAAATAAAATAAAATAAAGCCTAAACCCAGCAGGAGAAGAGAAATCATAAAGATCAAAGCAGAAATCAATGAAATAGAAACCAAAGAACAGTAGAACAAATCAATGAAACTAGGAGCTGGTTCCTTGAAAGAATTAATAAGATTGATAAACCCCTGGCCAGACTTATCAAAAAGAAAAGAGAAAGGACATGTTTGGTGTTTGCAAGTTCTTTTAGTTTTGATTTGTCCTGGAAGCTTTTTATCTCTCCTTCTATTTTCAGTGACAGCCTAGATGGATATAGCATTCTTGGCTGCTTATTTTTCTCATTTAGTTCTCTGAATACACCATAGCAGTCTTTTCTGGCCTTCCAGGTCTCTGTGGATAGGTCTCTGTGGATAGGCCTTCCAGGTCTCTGTGGATAGATCACAAATGAAAGAGGGGAGATCAAAACCAACACCAAAGAAATACAAACAATTATAAGAACATATTATGAGCAACTATACGTCAGCAAATTGGGCAATCTGGAAGAAATGGATGCATTCCTAGAGACATATAAACTACCACAACTGAACCAGGAAGAAATAGAAAACCTGAACAGACCCATAACCAGTGAGGAGATTGAAGCAGTCATCAAAAATCTCCAAACAAACAAGAGCACAGGGCCAGAGAGCATCCCAGGGGAATTCTACCAAACTTTTATAGAAGAATTAATACCTATTCTCCTGAAACTGTCCCAAAAAATTGAAATGGGAGGAAAACTACCAAACTCATTTTATGAGGTCAGCATGATCTTGATCCCAAAACCAGACAAAGACCACATCAAAAAGGAGAATTATAGACCATTATCCCTGATGAACACGGGTGCAAAAATTCTCACCAAAATACTAGCCAATAGGATCCAACAGTACATTAAAAGGATTATTCACCACGACCAAATGAGATTTATCCTGGGCTGCAAGTTTGGTTCAATATCCTCAAATCAATCAATGTGATAAAATACATTAATAAAAGAAAGAACAAGAACTATATGATACTCTCAATAGATGCTGAAAAAGCATTTGACAAAGTACAGCATACTTTCTTGATCAAAACTCTTTATAGTGTAGGGATAGAGAGTACATACCTCAATATCATCAAAGTCATCTATGAAAGACCCACTGTGAATATCATTCTTAATGGGTAAAAACTGAGAGCTTTTCCCCTAAGGTAAGGAACACAGCAGGGATGTCCACTATCACCACTGCCATTCAACATAGTACTAAGAGTCCTAGCCTCAGCAATCACACAACAGAAAGAAATAAAAGGCATCTGAATCAGCAAAGAAGAAGTCAAACTCTAACTCTTTGCAGATGATGTGATACCTTATGTGGAAAGCCCAAAAGACACCCCCCAAAACTGCTAGAACTCATACAAGAATTCAGTAAAGTGTCAGGATACAAAAATCAATGCAGAGAAATCAGTTGCATTTCTATACACCAATAAGACAGAAGAAAGAGAAATTAAGGAGTTGATCCCATTTACAATTGCACCAAAACCCATAAGATACCTAGGAATAAACCTAACCAAAGAGGCAAAGAATCTGTACTCAGAAAACTATACAGTACTCATGAAAGAAATTGAGGAAGACACAAAGAATGGAAAAACGTTTCATGCTCATGGATTCGAAGAACAAGTATTGTGAAAATGTCTATGCTACCCTAAAGCAATCTACACATTTAATGCAATCCCTATCAAAATACCATCCACTTTTTTCAAAGAAATGGAACAAATAATCCTAAAATGTATATGGAACCAGAAAAGACCCTAAATAGTTAGAGGAATGTTGAAAAAGAAAACCAAAGTTTGCAGCATCACAATTTCAGACTTCAAGCTCTATTACAAACCTATAATCATCAAGACAGTATAGTTCTGGCACAAAAACAGATACATAGATTAATGGAACAGAATAGAGAGCCCAGAAATAAACCCTCAACTCTATGGTCAACTAATCTTCTACAAAGCAGGAAAGAATGTCCAATGGAAAAACGACAGTCTCTTCAACAAATGGTGTTGGGAAAATTGGACTGCCACATGCAGAAGAATGAAACTGTACCATTTCCTTACACCACACGTGAAAATAGACTCAAAATGGGTGAAAGACCTCAATGTGGACAGGAATCCATCAAAATCCTTGAGGAGAACACAGGCAGCAACCTCTTCAACCTCAGCTGCAGCAACTTGTTCCTAGAAACATCGCCAAAGGCAAGGGAAGCAAGGGCAAAAATTAACTATTAGGACTTCATCAAGATCAAAAGCTTTTGCACAGAAAAAAAAAAAAAAAACAGTCAACAAAACCAAAAGACAACTGACAGAATGGGGGAAGATATTCACAAATGACATATCAGATAAGGGCTAGTATCCAAAAATCTCTAAAGAACTTATCAAACTCAACACCCAAAGAACAAATAATCCAATCAAGAAATGGGCAAAAGGCAGGAACAGACTTTTCTGCAAAGACATCCAGATGGCCAAAAGACACATGAAAAAGTGTTCAATATCACTTGATATCAGGGAAATACAAATCAAAACCACAGTGAGATACCACCTCACACCCATCAGAATGGCTAAAATTAACAAAACAGGAAAAGACAGATGTTGGCGAGGATGTGGAGAAAGGGCAACCCTCCTACACTATTTGTGGGAAAGCAAGCTGGTGCAGCCACTCTGGAAAACAGTATGGAGATTCCTCAAAAACTTGAAAATAGAGCTACCCTACAACCCAGCAATCACTGGGTCAGTTGTTACCCTAAAGATACAAATGTAGGGATCCAAAGGGGCACCTGCACCTGAATACTTATAGCAGCAATGTCCACAATAGCCAAACTATGGAAAGAACCTAGATGTCCATCAACAGATGAATTGATAAAGAAGATGCGGTATATATACACACACACACACACACACACACACACACACACACATACATACATACACTGGAGTACTATGAAGCCATAAAAAATGAAATCTTGCCATTTGCAATGACATGGATGGAACTAAAGGGTATTATGCTAAGTAAAATAAGTCAATCAGAGAAAGGCAATTATCATCTGATCTCTCTGATATGAGGAATTTGAGAGGCAGGGCAGGGGTTGTGGGGGGAGGGGTAGGCTGGGAAAAAATGAAACAAGATGGGATCCAGAGGGAGACAAACTATAAGAGACTCTTAATCTCACAAAACAAACTGAGGGTTGCTGGGGGCTGGGGGGTGAGGGATAGGGTAGCTGGGTTATGGACATTGGAAAGTGTCTGTGCTATAGCAAGTGCTGTGAAGTGTAAGCCTGATGATTCACAGACCTGTACCCCTGAAGCAAATAATATATTATATGTTAATAAAAGTTAATTAATTTAAATAAATAAATAAATAAATAAATAAATAAGAGATCACAGTCAGGGGGTCAATGACCTCAAAGTTAACCGTAAATTCAATCTTCAACAAGAAACCTAGCTTTCAACTTCAAGTGATAAACACTGTTGTCTATAATAAATAGTTCAATGGATGTAGTTCCTCATAACACAAACTCATGATCTCAAGATTACTAATCAATGGTCTTTCCAAGGTTTATATTAAGTAAACTTTTGACTATTACAGGAAACTGGTTTTCTCTAGACAACTAACTTAGCCTGAAAATCAACTTTATGATAACATGATACAGGTTAAAAACATGTTGAACCCTATTTTTTTGCAACTTCCATATAAATCTTATCTAATCTTCATAATTCATGTAAAGCAGTGCTTTGCATTTTCAAAGCACTTACTATTCTTTCAAATTTACTGCTATGGAAATTATGAAACTTAATTTTAATCAAGACTGATTCAAAAATATTCTGGCTTAATTCCCACACAAGCCAGATACAGCACAGTAAATGTTCCCATATCCTGAGTGGTATGTGGTTGGTAAATCTTTAAAACACTTCTCCACCATATGGCAGGTAGGTTTTGGTTTTCACCTATGCCCTAGAAGTGGATTGCCCTAATCTGGAAGGTCAAGCAGGATTTAATCAAAAAGCCACACACCAGAGATGGCTACCATCAGTTCTTCAACCGTCCTTGTCCCCAGCTAACACCAGGTATTTTGTTAATTAACATGACCATTGGAAATGTGTTCTTTGGTCAAATCAGTGATGTTCTAGATGCATGCATTGTCCAGTTATATTATGGATACTACCCATCATTATACAACAGGATATAAGAATGTAACAAGCCCAGTGTATTTTTGGAAATGCTGCCTGAGACTTGATTCTCAAAAGTTCTGGTGTCCAGCCCCTAATTTGGAAGGATTTGTGGTTACCTCACTTACCTAATCGGTGAGCCAAACCATGCCCCTAGAACCCTGTCACTTGGGAGAGACTTTCTTTCATGCAAGGTGCTCCTGCAAAAAAAGAATTAGCAGTTTTTCCATTTGCCAAACTGGTGGTCTGTAAACTAATTCTTTTTTTTTAATATTTCATTTATTTATTTAACAGAGAGAGAGACAGAGACAGAGAGATCACAAGTAGGCAGAGAGGCAGGCAGAGAGAGGGGAAAGCAGGCTCCCTGCTGAGCAGAGAGCCAGATGTGGGGCTTGATCACAGGACCCTGAGATCATGGCCTGAGCTGAAGGCAGAGGTTTTACCCACTGAGCCACCCAGGTGCCCCTGTAAACTAATTCTAATCCTAACCCTACTCTGCCTGTTTGTTCCTGCTTAAGTATAAATGTCTAGGGGCGCCTGGGTGGCTCAGTGGGTTAAGCCGCTGCCTTCAGCTCAGGTCATGATCTCAGGGTCCTGGGATCGAGTCCCGCATCGGGCTCTCTGCTCAGCAAGAAGCCTGCTTGCTTCCCTCTCTCTCTCTGCCTGACTCTCCGTCTACTTGTGATCTCTGTCTGTCAAATAAATAAATAAATAAAATCTTTAAAAAAAAAAAAAAAGTATAAATGTCTAACTGGATAAATGTAACCTGCCACTTGCTCTCTTCTAACTTAATAGTAAAGACCTATATCTAGACTTATAGCTCCAGCTTCAAACTATTGGACACTACAGATATTAACCAAAAATTAAAACAAAATAAAAACAAAGGGCCTCATAATTGTGAACAACCATGTCCACTTAGGTCAAGTTGTAAGACTACCTTTATTTTGTTGATCGATTTTTCTCTGCTTAGCTAGAACAGGAATTTCAACAGCTTATAATAAGACGGTACCTCAAATAACAAACAGGAAAAAAAAGAAGGAAACCAAGTAAGAAAAAAGTAAGATGGAGGAAAATGAATCAAAAACTCTGGGCTAAAACTATGGAAAGAACCTAGATGTCCATCAACATATGAATGGATAAAGAAGATATGGTATATATATATAATGGAATACTATGCAGCCATCAAAAGAAATAAAATCTTGCCATTTGCGATGATATGGATGGAACTAGAGGGTATTATGCTTAGTGAAATAAGTCAATCAGAAAAAGACAACTATCATATGATCTCCCTGATGTGAGGAAGTGGAGATGCAACATGGGGGTTTGGGGGGTAGGAAAAGAATAAATGAAACAAGATGGGATCAGGAGGGAGACAAATCATAAGAGACTCTTAATCTCACAAAACAAACTGAGGGTTGCCTGGGGTAGGAGGGTAGGGAGAGGGTGGTGGGGTTATGGACATTGGAGAGGGTATGTGCTATGGTGAGTGCTGTGAAGTGTGTAAACCTGGCAATTCACAGACCTATACCCCTGCGCCTAATAATACATTATATGTTTATTTAAAAAATTTTAAAATTATAAAAAAAAACACACAAAAACTCTGGGCTGGAGAAGGAAAGAACAGTTGAGCACAGGACTTAGCACTGAGCTTCCTAACAGGGCAAGAGTTGTGTGACTGGTCTAGAATGGTGCCTCAAAACCACCCTGGTCCAGCCCCGTGACACTGCACCCAAACAGTATGACACTTGAGAGCCTTGTCATGTTCATGACCTTCATCTTAAACTGCTCACCTCAGCTCTTCCAGGGCTCATCCTTTCAGTTGGCATCTGATACGTGTAACTCTTAGCCCATTGACTGGTTTCCTATTCACTGCCTCAGACCTAAAAACACTCAGTATGCTTCGCCAAAACATTATTTGAAGGTTATCATAACTCTCCTATGAATAGATAACAAGCACACTCAACATTTTATTCAATTCATTAACATGCAAACCGGCAGAAAGAGAAAGCCAGTTCCATGAGGATATGACAAATTTCATTTATATAGTCAGCGGAGAAAATGAATGCTGAATAAGAGTGCCAACTCAGATACGATGCTGATTCATGCCCCACGAGGCGATAAAATCTTAATGTCCGGGTTATCTTCCCTACTGGTCAAGAAAAATAAAAAGTTCCTTCTTAGTTTAATGCAAGTTAATCTCTAACTTTTCAAAGCTGTAAAATAAATGGGATCTAATCAATTTGTGAAGAGCAAATCAAACAAAGTTATATTCCCTGAGATTCAGATGACCCTGAGACAGGCTTAGAAAATGTTCTAGTGTGGCATTTACAATGCCAGGCTCATCTTTTTTACCTTATTCCTAAGTTTTAGATAACTCTCCTGAACACTTTCTTTTTTCTCAATGTCAGTCAACAGGTGATTTGTTTCCCTGTGGTGGCATAGCCAGAAGCAGCCCTCATACTTCCATTTGCACATGACCTTGCCACCCATGACAGCTGAGGGAGAGCCATGATGTTTGCTCTAGTTGTCCTGATGCACAACAGTAGAATGCCAGTTCGTGGGTGAAATGAAAGGTTTCCAGACACTGCAGACCAAAGGATCTCAAACTTGAATAGTTATAAAATCCTCTGGGGGTTTCTGATCCCATTAACTTGGAGGGGTGTTCAGGTTTTTTAACAATCATCCTCAAGAGATTCTCGCCTTTCCACTTCCCACCTCTGCTTTCTCTCCCGATTCGTTTACTTCACATGTTAGCTTATGGTTTGCAGGAGGATAAATGATTTACAAATGTATACATGTTATTGGTCTGCCCTTTCCCACTTCCCACTTTGGTAGCGGAGATCTGCACTAAGATACCTTGCTCCCTCCTTCAGGCAACCTCGAAAACTAATAAAAAAATCCTTTGTTTCAGCACAACAGAAGATTCGGCTGGGTGTTTGCAAGAAGATATGACTGCTTATGGCTCTGTCGTTATTTGGGTTGAGAAAGGAGGGAGAAATGTCCATGAGACTACCCCTGGAGTGGGGTTTGGGGTCCCCACGCAGGACAGGCCCTGGGCCTGCATGCCCACTGAGCCCCAATAGATAAGGGGCCATGCAGGGTCATGAGATAGCCCCAAACTGGGCTCTGTGTTCAGCATGGATTCTGCTTGTCCCTCTCTCTGCTCTTCTCCCCTCCCCAAATCCCCACTCCCTCTCTCTCTCAAAAAAAAATAATTAAATCTTTTTTAAAAATACAGATAAGCCTGGGGTACCTGGGTGGCTCAGTTGGTTAAGCATCTGCCTTCAGCTCAGGTCATGATCTCAGGGTCCTGGGATCTAGCTCTGAGTCAGCCTTGGGCTTGACATCAGGCTCCCTGCTCAGCCTGATTCTCTCTCTCCCTCTGTGTCTCCCCTGCCCCCACTCGTGCACTCTATCTCTCTCTCAAATAAATAAAATCTTAAAAAAAAAAAAATACAGACAAGCCTAGAGAAAAAATAAACATCAACCATAACACAACGCATCACTCAGAAACAACCTCAGGGATCCCTTCTAAAAAGGAAAAAGTGCCTTGCTTTGTTCTTTGAAGGTGGTTTTCCTTCTTGTGTTTGGGAGTGTTGTGAGATAAGCTAGGTACTGCCCAGAGAAAGAAAAAGAACTCCTGCCCAGTGGGCAGAGATGAAGACACAGTTTGGCCACATGACCACCAGCAGCTGAACTCACCTCTCCCTGATCTACATGGCCCAGGCCACAGGCAAGTTTTTCTTGTCAGATCTTTTCTGAATCCAAAGGATAAAAGCTGAACTTTCAGCGAATTTTTGCCTCTGGTTTCAGCTTTTGGATACAATGCTGGAGATGTCAGTCCCCCTGCAAAGCTCATTTAAAAGCTGGAATGAAAGAGATGATTGCCAGAGGAAAGATGAAAAATCTGTTTCTCCATCTATCTGATCAGGGCTTAGACCAGAATTCAGGCTGCCAGGCACATCTACAACACAAGAACAATGGTCCAGACACACTCCTGGCAGAGATGTGCACCTCAGGTCTGTGTTCTCCCTGAGTCCTTTCCTTTTTTCTAATCTGGAGAGAGGTAAGTTAAAGCAGAGCCTTTAACACAGCAACTTGGAGGCCGGTGATTAATTTGGAAGGTGAAGCCAGGAAACAGAAAAAAGGAAGACAGGGAGGAAGGACAGGCAGACCAGAGGCTGTGTTTTTTTTTTTTTTTTTTTTTTAAGATTTTATTTATTTGACAGACATCACAAGTAGGCAGAGAGGCAGGTAGAGAAGTGGGGGGTGGGGGGGGAGCAGGCTCCCCGTTGAACAGGGAGCCTGACTCAGGGCTCGATCCCAGGACCCTGAGATCATGACCTGAGCCAAAGGTAGATGTGTAACCCACTGAGCCATCCAGGTGCCCTTAGAGACTGTGTTATTGAACCAGGTGAGAGCTTAATCCTGTTGTAGCCTCCTGAGAAGTAAACTACATTGAATGCCTCTGTTTTCTGTAAGCTAAGGTTTGTTCCCAACACTGTCAACTTTAAGCAAGCTCAATAAAAGGCCCAATGGACCACCCACCCCCACCCCACCCACCCCAACTCAAAATGGATTAAAGACCTGAATGTGAGACCTGAAATAAAACTCCCAGAGGGAAACATAAGCAATAATCTCTTGGTCATCACCTGTAGCAGCTTATTTATGGATATGTCTCTTCTGACAAAGGGAAAAAGCAGGGCAACCCTCTCACGTCCCCTCTTTCTTTGGGAGTTTTGTACTATTGCTCAATAAACTTTGCTTTGCTGCCCTCCACTCTTGGTCTGGTCTACTTCTTCATTATTCAAAGAGGCATGACCAAGAACTATGGACACTAAAGAAAAAGAAATGCTGTAACAAAATCTTTAGAGGCATGTATATGATTGTTAAGGCCAGATAAATTAAATGGATACAGTTTTTGCTTTACACTGGTGCTTTGTGAAAGTGCTCCTGCAAAAGTACGTCACCTTGAAGGAGATTGAAAGAAAGGTCTTTTGACAAGTGCAGGCTTCTGATAATTTCAAGATTATGAAACTGGGCTGGATTTAAGGAAATCTCTTTTCTCTTAAGCTATCAAAAACGTGGTAAGATGTATCTTTGTGAACAAAGATGAAACAACCTGATCTGATCCCTCCAGGATTTGGAAACACAGTCTCACTTTGGAAACACATCTGTATAACCACCTGCTGAAACGAGACACCTTATTTAACTGAACTGACCTGTTCTCGGGACTAAGAGACCAGTTCAATGAGATGAAGCACTCTACCAACTCAATGTATGGACTGAAACCTCTTGGGGAAGTTTCAAAGGTATGAATGAGGAAGAGCAAAATACCTGACCCCAAAATAGGCCACTTTAGCAAGTGGATTATTTTGAGCTGAAAGCAGTCAAAACCCAGCAGACTTAAAGCACCTGGGTGGCCCAGTCAGTTAAGCATCTGCCTTTGGCTCAAGTCATGGTCTCGGGGTCCTGGGATTGAGCCCCACATTGGGCTCCCTGCTCAGCAAGGAGTCTGCTTCTTCCTCTCCCTCTGCCCCTCCCCCATGCTGGTGTGCTCGCTCTCTCTCGCTCTCTCTCTCTCTCTCTCAAATAAATAAATGAGATCTTAAAAAAATAAAGACTCATCAGACTCAAACATTTTACCTCTTCCTTAACTGCCTAAATGAATTTAGATAGGGTGCCTGAACCAAAAGGAAAGTTATTACCAGAGATAACTTCTTATCTGAATGACCTATCTGTATGGCAAGGCAAACATCTACTATGAAACATCTGTTCTTATTGTCCTGTGAATTACCCTCCTCCCCTTTGAAGAGAATAAACTGATTGTTGCCAAAAGGGTATTTGGTGGGGGGATGAGCAAAACAGATAAAGGGGATTAAGAAGTATGAACTTCCAGTTATAAAATAAATAAGTCACAGGGATAAAAAATACAGCATAGGAAATATAAGCAACAATATTGTAATAACACTGTATGGTGACTATACTTACCGTGGTGAGCACTGAGTAATGTATAGAATTGTTGAATCAATATGTTTCACACCGGAAATTAATATAACATTGTCTGTTAAGCATAATTTAATTTTTAAAATCTGGAAAAAGGATTTGTAAAAAACATACGCAACCTAACTCACTCTTTCCCAACTTTCGCCCTTTCTGTTCTACTAAGTCCAGTCTCTGATAATTCTACAAACACCAAATCTACATACAAATTCTACAAAAACCAAAGGTTCGGAGGGAGGAGTCAAGATGGCGGAGAAGTAGCAGGCTGAGACTACTTCAGGTAGCGGGAGATCAGCTAGATAGCTTATCTAAAGATTGCAAACACCTACAAATCAATGGGATATCGAAGAGAAGAAGAACAGCAATTCTAGAAACAGAAAATCAACCACTTTCTGAAAGGTAGGACTGGCAGAGAAGTGAATCCAAAGCGATGGGAAGATAGACCATGGGGAGGGGCCGGCTCCCGGCAAGCGGCAGAGCAATGGAGCACAAAATCAGGACTTTTAAAAGTCTGTTCTGCTGAGGGACATCGCTCCAGAGGCTTAACCGGGGTGAAGCCCATGTGGGGTCAGGGTGGCCTCAGGTCCCGCAGGGTCACAGAAGGATCGGGGGTGTCTGAGTGTCGCAGAGCTTACAGTTATTAGAACGGGGAAGCCGGCTACAGAGACAGAGCCGAGGAGTGAGCTCACAGCTCGGGGTTACCTTGAACCAGTCACAGGCTCAGTCAGCTCGGAGCGCGGCCAGAGGCCAGGGTGATGGGAGTAATTGGGCGCTGTTCTCTGAGGGCGCACTGAGGAGTGGGGCCCTGGGTTCTCGGCTCCTCCCGGCCGGAGACTGGGAGGCCAACATTTTCATTCCCATCCTCCGGAACTCTACGGAAAGCGCTCAGGGAACAAAAGCTCCCGAAAGCAAACCCAAGAGGATAGGGCGGTGCAACTCTGCCTGGGGCAAAGACACTTGAGAATCACTACAACAGGCCCCTCCCCCAGAAGATCAACAAGAAACCCAGCCAGGACCAAGTTAACCTACCAAGGAGTGCAGATTCAATACCAAGGAGAGCAGCGGAATCCCAGAGGAGGAGAAAGCAAAGCACAGAACTCATGGCTTTCTCCCCATGATTCTTTAGTCTTGCAGTTAATTTAATTTTTTTTTCTTTATCAATTTTTTTTCTCTTCTTCTGCCAATTTTTTTTAACTTTTACCCTTTTCTTTTTTAACGTTTTTTTAACTAGTTTATCTAATATATATATATTTTTTCTTTTTTATATTTTTTCTTTATTCGTTTTCTTTTTTTAATTGTTTCTTTTTTTTTTCTTTTTCTTTCTGAACCTCTTTTTATCCCCTATCTCCCCCCTCACGATTTGGGATCTCTTCTGATTTGGTTAAAGCATATTTTCCTGGGGTTGTTGCCACCCTTTTAGTATTTTACTTGCTCCTTCATATACTCTTATCTGGACAAAATAACAAGGCAGAAAAATTCACCACAAAAAAAAAGAACAAGAGGCAGTACCAAAGGCTAGGGACCTAATCAATACAGACATTGATAATATATCAGATCTAGAGTTCAGAATGACGATTCTCAAGGTTCTAGCCGGGCTTGAAAAAGGCATGGGAGATATTAGAGAAACCCTCTCGGGAGATATAAAAGCCCTTACTGGAGAAATAAAAGAACTAAAATCTAACCAAGTTGAAATCAAAAAAGCTATTAATGAGGTGCAATCAAAAATGGAGGCTCTCGCTGCTAGGATAAATGAGGCAGAAGAAAGAATTAGTGATATAGAAGACCAAATGACAGGGAATAAAGAAGCTGAGCAAAAGAGGGACAAACAGCTACTGGACCACAAGGGGAGAATTCGAGAGATAAGTGACACCATAAGATGAAACAACATTAGAATAATTGGGATTCCAGAAGAAGAAGAAAGAGAGATGGGAGCAGAAGGTATATTGGAGAGAATTATTGGAGAGAATTTCCCCAATATGGCAAAGGGAACAAGCATCAAAATCCAGGAGGTTCAGAGATCCCCCCTCAAAATCAATAAGAATAGGTCCACACCCCATCACCTAATAGTAAAATTTACAAGTCTTAGTGATAAAGAGAAAATCCTGAAAGCAGGCCAGGAAAAGAAGTCTGTAACATACAATGGTAAAATATTAGATTGGCAGCAGAATTATCCACAGAGACCTGGCAGGCCAGAAAGAGCTGGCATGATACATTCAGAGCTCTAAATGAGAAAAACATGCAGCCAAGAATACTATATCCAGCTAGGCTATCACTGAAAATAGAAGGAGAGATTAAAAGCTTCCAGGACAAACAAAAACTGAAAGGATTTGCAAACACCAAACCAGCTCTACAGGAAATATTGAAAGGGGTCCTCTAAGCAAAGAGAGACCCTAAAAGTAGTAGATCAGAAAGGAACAGAGACAATATACAGTAACAGTCACCTTATAGGCAATACAATGGCACTAAATTCATCTCTCTCAATAGTTACCCTGAATGTTAATGGGCTAAATGCCTCAATCAAAAGACACAGGGTATCAGAATGGATAAAAAAACAAAACCCATCTATATGTTGCCTACAAGAAACGCATTTTAAACCCGAAGACACCTCCTGATTTAAAGTGAGGGGGTGGAAAAGAATTTACCATGCTAATGGACATCAGAAAAAAGCAGGAGTGGCAATCCTTATATCAGATCAATTAGATTTTAAGCCAAAGACGATAATAAGAGATGAGGAAGGACACTATATCATACTCAAAGGATCTGTCCAACAAGAAGATCTAACAATTTTAAATATCTATGCCCCTAACGTGGGAGCAGCAAACTATATAAACCAATTAATAGCGAAATCAAAGAAACACATCAACAATAATACAATAATAGTAGGGGACTTGAACACTCCCCTCACTGAAATGGACAGATCATCCAAGCAAAAGATCAACAAGGAAATAAAGGCCTTAAATGACACACTGGACCAGATGGATATCACAGATCTATTCAGAACATTTCATCCCAAAGCAACAGAATACACATTCTTCTCTAGTGCACATGGAACATTCTCCAGAATAGATCACATCCTTGGTCCTAAATCAGGTCTCAACCGGTATCAAAAGATTGGGATCATTCCCTGCATATTTTCAGACCACAATGCTCTGAAGCTAGAACTCAATCACAAGAGGAAATTTGGAAAGAACCCAAATACATGGAGACTAAACAGCATCCTTCTAAAGAATCAATGGGTCAACCAGGAAATTAAAGAAGAATTGAAAAAATTCATGGAAACAAATGATAATGAAAACACAACGATTCAAAATCTGTGGGACACAATAAAGGCAGTCCTGAGAGGAAAATATATAGCGGTACAAGCCTTTCTCAAGAAACAAGAAAGGTCTCAGGTACACAACCTAACCCTACACCTAAAGGAGCTGGAGAAAGAACAAGAAAGAAACCCTAAACCCAGCAGGAGAAGAGAAATCATAAAGATCAGAGCAGAAATCAATGAAATAGAAACCAAAAAAACAATAGAACAAATCAACGAAACTAGGAGCTGGTTCTTTGAAAGAATTAATAAGATTGATAAACCCCTGGCCAGACTTATCAAAAAGAAAAGAGAGAGGACCCAAATAAGTAAAATCATGAATGAAAGAGGAGAGATCACAGCTAACACCAAAGAAATACAGACAATTATAAGAACATACTATGAACAACTCTATGCCAACAAATTTGACAATCTGGAAGAAATGGATGCATTCCTAGAGACATACAAACTACCACAACTGAACCAGGAAGAAATAGAAAGCCTGAACAGACCCATAACCAGTAAGGAGATTGAAACAGTCATCAAAACTCTCCAAACAAACAAAAGCCCAGGGCCAGACGGCTTCCCGGGGGAATTCTACCAAACATTTAAAGAAGAACTAATTCCTATTCTCCTGAAACTGTTCCAAAAAATAAAAATGGAAGGAAAACTTCCAAACTCATTTTATGAGGCCAGCATCACCTTGATCCCAAAACCAGACAAGGATCCCATCAAAAAAGAGAACTACAGACCAATATCCTTGATGAACACAGATGCAAAAATTCTCACCAAAATACTAACCAATAGGATTCAACAGTACATTAAAAGAATTATTCACCACAACCAAGTGGGATTTATTCCAGGGCTGCAAGGTTGGTTCAACATCCGCAAATCAAACAATGTGATACAACACATTAATAAAAGAAAGAACAAGAACCATTTGATACTCTCAATAGATGCTGAAAAAGCATTTGACAGAGTACAGCATCCCTTCCTGATCAAAACTCTTCAAAGTGTAGGGATAGAGGGCACATACCTCAATATTATCAAAGCCATCTATGAACAACCCACTGCAAATATCATTCTCAATGGAGAAAAACTGAAAGCTTTTCCGCTAAGGTCAGGAACACGGCAGGGATGTCCGTTCTCACCACTGCTATTCAACATAGTACTAGAAGTCCTAGCCTCAGCAGTCAGACAACAAAAGGAAATTAAAGGCATCCAAATCGGCAAAGAAGTCCAACTATCACTCTTCAGAGATGATATGATACTATATGTGGAAAACCCAAAAGACTCCACTCCAAAACTGCTAGAACTTGTACAGGAATTCAGTAAAGTGTCAGGATATAAAATCAATGCACAGAAATCAGTTGCATTTCTCTATACCAACAACAAGACAGAAGAGAGAGAAATTAAGGAGTCAATCCCATTTACAATTGCACCCAAAATTATAAGATACCTAGGAATAAACCTAACCAAAGGGGCTAAGAATCTATACACAGAAAACTATAAAGTACTCATGAAAGAAATTGAGGAAGACACAAAGAAATGGAAAAATGTTCCATGCTCCTGGATTGGAAGAATATTGTGAAAATGTCTATGCTACCTAAAGCAATCTACAAATTTAATGCAATTCCTATCAAAGTACCATCCATTTTTTTCAAAGAAATGGAACAAATAATCCTAAAATTTATATGGAACCTCGAATAGCCAAAGGAATATTGAAAAAGAAAGCCAAAGTTGGTGGCATCACAATTCCGGACTTCAAGCTCTATTACAAAGCTGTCATCATCAAGACAGCATGGTACTGGCACAAAAACAGACACATAGATCAATGGAACAGAATAGAGAGCCCAGAAATAGACCCTCAACTCTATGGTCAACTAATCTTCGACAAAGCAGGAAAGAATGTCCAAGGGAACAAAGACAGCCTCTTCAATAAATGGTGTTGGGAAAATTGGACAGCCACATGCAGAAAAATGAAATTGGATCATTTCCTTACACCACACATGAAAATAGACTCAAAATGGATGAAGGACCTCAATGTGAGAAAGGAATCCATCAAAATCCTTGAGGAGAACACAGGCAGCAACCTCTTTGACCTCAGCCGCAGCAACATCTTCCTAGGAACATCGCCAAAGGCAAGGGAAGCAAGGGCAAAAATGAACTATTGGGATTTTATCAAGATCAAAAGCTTTTGCACAGCAAAGGAAACAGTTAACAAAACCAAAAGACAACTGACAGAATGGGAGAAGATATTTGCAAACGACATATCAGATAAAGGGCTAGTGTCCAAAATCTATAAAGAACTTAGCAAACTCAACACCCAAAGAACAAAGAATCCAATCAAGAAATGGGCAAAAGGCAGGAACAGATTTTTCTGCAAAGAAGACATCTAGATGGCCAACAGACACATGAAAAAGTGCTCCATATCACTCGGCATCAGGGAAATACAAATCAAAACCACAATGAGATATCACCTCACACCAGTCAGAATGGCTAAAATTAATAAGTCAGGAAATGACAGATGCTGGCGAGGATGTGGAGAAAGGGGAACCCTCCTACACTGTTGGTGGGAATGCAAGCTGGTGCAGCCACTCTGGAAAACAGCATGGAGTTTCCTCAAAATGTTGAAAATAGAACTACCCTATGACCCAGCAATTGCACTACTGGGTATTTACCCTAAAGATACAAATGTAGTGATCCGAAGGGGCACGTGCACCCGAATGTTTATAGCAGCAATGTCTACAATAGCCAAACTATGGAAAGAACCTAGATGTCCATCAACATATGAATGGATAAAGAAGATCTGGTATATATACACAATGGAATACTATGCAGCCATCAAAAGAAATGAAATCTTGCCATTTGTGACGACGTGGATAGAACTAGATAGAGGGTATCATGCTTAGCGAAATAAGTCAATCGGAGAAAGACAACTATCATATGATCTCCCTGATATGAGGGAGAGGAGATGCAACATGGGGGGTTAAGGGGGTAGGAGAAAAGTAAATGAAACAAGATGGGATTGGGAGGGAGACAAACCATAAGTGACTCTTAATCTCACAAAACAAACTGAGGGTTGATGGGGGGAAGGGGGTTGGGGGGGTTATGGACATTGGGGAGGGTATGTGCTATGGTGAGTGCTATGAAGTGTGTAAACCTGGCGATTCACAGACCTGTACCCCTGTGGATAAAAATATATGTTTATAAAAAAATAAAATACATAAAGAAAAACAAAACAAAGTTTCCCCCAAGAACCTTCCTGTAGTACCCTAACTCATTATACCTCTCCTTTCACCAGTAACTAGAGTATTTAGGACCTTTGGAATTCAACTTACTAGTTGGTTGTCTATGACCTTGTAAACTCTTTTAATTCAGTGGTCCCCAAACACTGGTGTGCATAAGAGTCCCCTGGAAGTTGTAAACAGATTGCTGGGCTCCACTGGGGGGCTTCTAATTCAGGAGGTTAGGGATGGGGCCCAAGAACGTGTATTTCTAACAAGTCCCCAGGAGCTGCTGTTGCTGCCGCTGCTCTAGGAACTGCGGGATTTACTGGCATAGCTCAATGTTTGCTAGCTACTAGAAACTGGGCAAATTACAGAGATGTTCCTCATCCATGGTATCACTTCAAAGGATGATGGAAAGAACTGAAATAATGTCTTTTAAGTGTTTTGTAGTCCTGGTGCATAAAAAGAGCTCAATACATGGGAGCTATTATTTCTAGCAGAAAAAAGACAAACTTCCTGGGGATTACCTATATAACAAAGGCAACAGCTAGACTGCCCCTTAACAAAGCTCTGGGTGCTTGGCTTATTGGAAAGCCTGCCATATCCCTTGCCAGGGCCTGAAAAAGGAACTTACACCAATTTTTACTCACCCACTAATGTAAGTCTTTATCCAGGAAGGGCAATTGAGAATAATATTTCCCATGTTTATAAGACCTCTCTCAAAGCTAAACACCTGTGATTCATTCAAATCTCTATTAAAAAGCCAAGTTTCCACCTTATCGTAAATTCTAGTAACTGTGATAAATAGCAAAATATCCTATAGTTTGTCCCAAGTTGTCTTATCCTTGTTCTTCATTAGGAAAAAAAAAAAAAAAAGAGGGGCGCCTGGGTGGCTCAGTGGGTTAAAGCCTCTGCCTTCGGCTCAGGTCATGATCCCAGGGTCCTGGGATCGAGCCCCGCATCGGGCTCTCTGCTCAGCAGGGAGCCTGCTTCCTCCTCTCTCTCTCTCTCTGCCTGCCTCTCTGCCTACTTGTGATCTCTGTCAAATAAATAAATAAAATCTTTAAAAAAAAAAAGAATAGAATTTTAGGCTTCAGGAATAATTTATAATTACAAGACCAGCTCTGACTACCTTTGTTGGCAAGGATATCTGAAAAGAAGACCCAAGTTTGCAGAATTCTGGGCAATCCTGTTATCTGTTGACAGTTTTTTTTGTTTTGTTTTGTTTTTGTTTTGTCTTTTTTTTTCAATCTGTTATGACACTGATGCTATATGATGACTGTGGTAAATTCTAGAAACTCTTAGTCATAAGAAATCAGTACATGGATAGGCTTCAAATTTGCCTGATAGTGCTATTTTCCCCCATATCTGTGTCAGTCAGGGTTCACTCAGAGAATTGCTGGGAGAAGTATAAATAATAATGGCTGTTTTAAAGGAATGTGGACTTACACAATCATGAGAGCCAGTTAAACAGTTTATACAGAGCTGTTGTCTCCACGTCTGGGACTGGGGCCTGAATCAGCAGGGCTGGCTGGCAAAAGTAAAGACAGATGTGAAGTGGGAGAAAACAGGACAAGCTGGAATACTCAGGTAGAGCAGGAAAGCACAAAGACGAATGGAACCGGGTGGGTCTCTCATGGCCTCCCAGCCTCCGTCTTCAGTGATACAAGCAACCTGAGGCAAAGTTGGTGCCCTTTGTCAGAGAGCTAAACACACAGCTGGCACAGGAGTTGGAGAAGCCATAGAGGAGACTCAGCAGAAGCCAAGACATACGGGCAGGGCTGCTACCCCTCCCCAGCCAGAGGAAAGCAACCCTGAGCACCAGCGGCCACAGCGACGACAGGCAATGCAAACCAACCTTCCGAGCATTAAAGACAATATGGCCACTGATTCATATCTGCCTTCCAAGTTTCACACAAAGTGTCTCACTATGCAGAAAAGAAAACTCTGGAAAATGTCATTCCAACTTAGACAAGTTGACACAATACACACCCACCACATCACCTGGTAGTGTGGCCAGAAGACAGAATCTCTTGAAGGTGAGCCCCCTTGCTCCAGCTCAGAAACGTTCGAAGCCCAAGAATCAGGTGGTCACACTGGAGACCAAGCCTGCCTCAGAAGGTGTAATTCATTTCGGGTTTCGTGCCAGTTAGTCAAGGGAGACAACTCAGAATGGATTCCCGACGAGCTGGTCCTTCAGAGCAAGATGAGAAACAGAATCTAGACTCAGAAACTGGGCTGCATAAAAATCCCCCAGTATGTGGTAAACACACAGATTTCCCTCTTGACCCTGGCACAGCAGGTCTGGAAAGACTCCTGAGTATCTGTGTTTCAACTAACACCCAAAGCGATTCTCACACAGGTGGGCCTTAGTCCACACTTAAGACTTGGAAATTCCCAAACCTATCCAGTCTGCAAAAGTCAGTGGCTGCGGGTTATTTTAATTGAGGGAACATCAGAGAATATCTTTATAGAAAGGCAGCAGTGGGAAATAAAAACCTTCTATTTATTTTAGCATGATGTTCTAAAGGTTATTTTAAAATTCTATTTATTGAGGACTTATAAATGTTACTTGCTCTATTAATAAAGAACTTGCCGTTTGCCACAGCACATGCTCCACTCTGCCTTATCTAACAGCCCCCACGCCTTACCCACCTCAAAGCCGCCAAGATGTGCTAGCGCCACCTAAAGATCACTATGAGCACATGCTGAAGTGCAAAGCAGGGCATCTTCCCGTGGATGTCACAGTGTGACCGTTGTAGTGAACGCAGCAAATAAGAAACTGAACTTGGGGAGTAGCGAATGATCTGGGTTTGACTTTCTAGTCATAAATAGTGGTGAGAATTTGCATGTGTCCTTCCTTGACCGCTTGAGAGAATAGAAAGAACACGGACTTCAGAATTTGGCAGACTTGGTTTAAATCCGTTTCATCCCCTAAATGCCATGCCTAGATTTTATGCCTGACTTCACATGTTGGCTCACCAGCTTCATGCAGGTGTAAAGTGATGACAGCTTGCCTCGGCTGCACTGATTTATCTCCTTGGGTGTTTCCCAAGGCTTCTCTAAGGCAGAGGATGCTTGGGACAACTATGGGAGCCTCTCAGTCTTCACACATAGGAACCATGCCTGAAGTAACCTTAACCACAGGGAGCAGAGCACATAGCAGACTCTCCATTTTTCCTACTCATGCAGACACTTCCAAGTATATTCTACCCAGCTTCCCAGAAGATTCCCCGAGAAAGTTATAGGGAGCCCCTGTTGCCCAGAGTGATGTCCCAGTCAAGAACACCCGCCCTTGCATTCGTGTTTCTTCCTTGCATTCATATTCCCTGAGCTCACTTGCCAAAATAAACTACCTGCACACATGTCCTTGTCTCATATTCTGCTTTCTTGGGAAACTCAGACTAAGACAAAGCATAACGTTAGGCAATTTATTTATCCTATACAGACCCGGGTTTTCTCAGCTGCAGTAAGATTATTGCAAGATACAAGAGCTTCACAAGGACATTGTAAGAAGTAAGTGAATTCCTGTAGGAAGAACCCTTTTACAATGTCTCATCTATAACAGAACTCCATTTCCTGGGGGCTCTCCCTGCTACCCGGTAACTTCTCAGGAGGGGCAGTTTCTTCTTCACACTGGGCTGTCACCACCAGCATCATGTGCCTCATCACCACAGCTCCCACAATTATCACTCAGCCCCCCAGACCACATACCATCACCATGAGCACCACCAAGACCATGATCATCACCATGACCATCACCATCACTACCGCTGTCACCTGTCACACTCCCACATCCACCATAGGTATCACGGTCATCCTCATTCATACTACCTTGCATACCACCATCACCAGCATCATCACCTCTATGCCACCATCACTACATCCTGTAGGTCATTGAGCAGGAATGCTCTAGTCCAGGTCAAACTGATTCCCTTCAGCTAGAGAAAACAGTTCACATGTCTCTGTTATACTGTATATGTCTCCACAAAACCAGCTAATGTCAACACTTCCGGTTATTCCAGAAGAAAAATTTTTTGGCTAATTGAATCTCACAACAGGGACATCTGAATGGCTCAGTCATTAAGCGTTTGCCTTCACAGCTCAGATTGTGATCCCAGATCCTGGGATTGAGCCCCGCATCAGGCTCCCTGCTTCTTCCTCTCCCACTCCCTCTGATTGTGTTCCCTCTCTCACTGTGTCTCCCTCTGTTAAACAAATAAATAAAATCCTTTTTAAAAAATAAATATCAACAGAGTTATCACCTGGCTAAACATATATCTGCCATATGATTGGGTACCTTCTAGGAGTTGGATACAAAGAGGAAAGGATGGAAATCTCATAGTAAAATCGCTGGAGTCAGCAATCGCACTACTGGGTATTTACCCTAAAGATACAAATATAGTGATCCAAAGGGGCACAGGCACCTGAATACTTATAGCAGCAATGTCCACAATAGCCAAACTATGGAAAGAACCTAGATGTCCACAAACAGTTGAATGGATAAAGAAGATGTGGTATATACATACAATGGAATACTAAGCAGCCATCAAAAGAAGTGAAATCTTGCCATTTGCAACTATGTGGATTGAACTAGAGGGTATTATGCTGAGTGAAATAAGTCAATCAGAGAAAGACAATTGCCATGTGATCTCTCGGATATGAGGAATTTGAGAGGCAGGGCAGAAGGTTGTAGGTAGGGGGTAAGGAAGGAAAAAAATGAGACAAGATGGGATCGGGAGAGAGACAAACCATAGGAGACTCTTAATCTCACAAAACAAACTGAGGGTTGCTGGTATGTGGAGGGGTAGGGATAGGGTGGCTGGGTGATGGACATTGGGGAGAGTATGGGCTATGGCAAGTGCTGTGAAATGTGTAAGTCTGATGATTCACAGACCTGTACCCCTGGAGCAAATAATACATAATATGTTAATAAGAATGATTTTAAAAAAGAAAAAAATTGCTGGAGTCAGATGAACTGGATTTTTAAATAACCTTTATTTTTTAGAGTTGTTTTAGGGTCACAGCAAAATTAAGCAAGAAAGTACAGAGAATTTCTACACGTCTCCTGCTCCCATATGCACAACCTTCCCTACTATCAATATCTCAAAGTGGTATATTTGTTACAATCTGTGAACCAGCACTGACACACCATTACCACTCAAATTCCATAGTTTAATTAGGGTTCATCCTTGGTGTTGTATATTCGACAGCTTTGGAAAAAATGCATAAAAGACATGTATCCACCATTATAGTGTCTTGCAGAGTAGTCTGTCCTCAAAATCCTCTATGCTTAACCTGTTCATCCTTTCTTCCCCCAACTCCTAGCAACCACAGATCTTTTTACTGACTCCATAGTTTTCCCTTTTCCAGAATGTGACACTGTTGGGTCAGGTAGTATAAAGCCTTTTCAGATAGGCTTCTTTCACTTAGTAATATGCATTTCAGGTTCCCCCATGTCATTTCCGGCTTGAGAGCTCATTGATTTGCTGTGATAAATGACATTCTATTGCCTGGATATAGCCCAGTTTTTCCATTCACGTGCTGAAGGACATTTTGGTTGCTTCCAATTTTTGGCAATTGTGAATAAAGCTGCTATAAACATCTATGTGCAGGTTTTTGTGAAGATACAAGTTTTTAGCTCTTCTGGGTCAATACCAAGGAGCATGATTGCTGGATCATAAGGTGACAGTATGTCTAGTTTTATAAGCAACTTCCACACTGTCTTCCAAAGTGGCTGTACCATTTTCTATTCCCAGCAATGATGAATGAGGAGAGTTCCTGTTACTCCATATCGTAGCCAGCATTTGGTGTTGTCAGTGTTCTGGGCTTTTGCCATGCAAATAGATGTAGTACAGTCTCACTGTTGTTTAATTTGCCATTCCCTAATAACATGGTGTCAAGCATCTTTTCATATGCTTCTTTGCCATCTGAATCTCTTCTTTGGTGAGGTTCTGTTCAGATCTTTTGTCCACTTTTTAATCAGATAGCTTATTTTCCTCGTTATTAAGTTTTAAGTGTTCTTTGTGTATTTGGATAACTGTCCTTTATCAGATGTGTCCTTTGCAAATATTTTCTCCCAGGGTGTGGTTTGTGTTTTCATTCTCTGGTGATGCACTGGATTATAACCCTAATTATGTTAGTAAAAAAAAAAAAACCTACTATAAATACTATCAATAAACTATAAAAACCTTACAATTAATTTTTTTCTTTCATTCAGTCAGTATTATAGTACTGTTATGTGCAAGTGTCTATGAGGCACTGGCAAACAAGACTGTGGGCCTTTCAGAGTTTTCTGAGTATCAGAGACTGACACATAAAAAGGGAATTGCGATGCAGTGGGGCCAGATCCATGACTGGGGAAGGTGAGGAAAGCCGATCCAGGTGGAGATGAAGAGGGCTCAGGGAAGGGTTCTTGAGGGAGATGACCTAAAGAAAGAGAAGCTAGCCAGGTATAGTTGGGAAGAGGTGGTAACAAGAATTCTGGAAGTTATTAAAGGTTAGTATTTAACCCAGTCACAGGACTGACCACAGCTGTAGGATAGTGTGCAAGGGGGCATTGGGGAGGTGTAGAGTAAGACAAACTGGCCAGATCACAGAGGGAGCATATGCTACACTAAGGATGTGGGAATCGGTTTCTCTACATAAATGGGGTCCCTAAAAACATTTCCCCCCCTGGGGAAAATAGCCTTGGAACAAAGCCAGCGCAAACCAGATGAATGTTTCACAAAAGAAGAAAGTGCTTATTAGCATCTACTTTTCTGGAAGATTCTCTCCACCAAGAACTTAAAGAGAGAGCGTGGGGTTTGAGGGTATTAATATCAGCTTCTTAGCTACTTCCCACATATGTTTTGGTGAGACATGTTGAAGTCATCCTCCTCCGTGGGCAGACATGTAAGGGAATGCCTATATCTGGTACTTTTTTAAACAACTTTCTTCCTCCCCAAATCCGCGAGCAAAGATAGCCAGAACCTTGGTCGCCACTGCCTCCTATATAAATATCTCGGCTCACAGGCTCTGACCTTGGAGTCATAAGGAAGGCAGTGCTGCTAAGACTAAACCCAACCAGCATTTCCAAGAATGAACCTCTTGGCATAACCTTGAAGGTGAACTTGTGCATCACTGGCCCCCAAAGTGAAATTTTCTTTACATGCAAGAGCGATGTTTCTCCTTTTAATCCATGTTTAACCTACTCCAGACAGCCCTGAGGCTGAGCAGTTTTAATAGCTTCTTGGGGAGGGATTCTGTGGGATTAAACAAAACAGCCGATTCAACAAAATCTTTGTCTAGGTTCCACCCTTCTCCTGACTCACAACCATCCCTCACTCCTGCTCCCTGGTCTTGCAATTCCTAATAACATAGCAGCCTGCTCCTGGGGAACCCAAGCTAAGGCATTTGGTATTCACATAGCATTTAGGTGTACTGAGCAGTATGTAAAAGTCCTCCTTGTATACGCCCCCCCACCCAGAGGTGATCACTTTCACTAGTTTTGTATGCATCCTTCCAGTCTCTTCTTTATGCATTTCTGCATACATATTTACTTGTGTATATATACATATATACAAATAAATGTTTACATATACAGAAATATATCTTTATATTAAATCGTACTATTAACATTATTTTGAGTGCTTTGTTTTGTTTTGACTTAGCAAAGGTATCTTCCCAGAATATTCAAATGTGTCAAAGAATAACTCATACAGGGATCCCTGGGTGGCTCAGTCAGTTGAGGGCCTTCCCTGGGCTCAGGTCATGATCCCAGGATCCTAGAATCAAGTCCCACGTTGGGCTCCTTGCACAGTGGGGAGAATGCTTCTCCCGCTGCCTCTGCCTGCCACTCCCCTTGCTTGTGCAAGCTCTCTCTCTCTGACAAATAAATATAAAAAATCTTTGAAAAAAAAAACAGTAACTGATAAATATAGTTAGCCATCTTCACAGTCTTTGGTTGTTTGACATGTAAATTGTTTGCTCATGTTATAGGGAGTTGGTGAAATGAATGAAGGAACAAAAACAAAAACAGGATTTATAAGAGATGGGAGACTACAAAACTTACAATGGATCTTCTTTGCACATTTTCGGGGGCAGGGAAGAAATAACTGTCTGGAAACTGGCAAGGAAGCCAGAACAGCATTCTGTACTGGAATACGCTGACCAGGCATAAGAAGGAACACATTTTCAGTAGTTCGTGGATTCTCCAGAAAATCCTAAGAGTTGTGGTGGAGCCTCATGACAGGCCATCCCTGGGGACGGTCCACAAGGACATACCATCACACCTCCACCTGGGGCCAGGTCTGTGGCATGCACCACAGTAAAATTTGTCCAATGTTAGGGACCCAAAGCTACTCGGTCAAATGCCCTCATCCTGCACTATGCCAGCCCACCCACATGGAAAGCTGGGACAGACCCAGAGATAGGGCAAGCTCCAGAAGGCTCTGGTCTGCACAGAGGCCCCTGCTCATGTTGAATTCCTCACCTCCCTTCCTAAAAATGGCCTCACATCAGAGCAGCCAAATAAAGAAGCAGCAAGAGGTTTGAAATTCAGGCTTGCAGAGGGCTTCTGGGATTAGCACTGGCCTGGGAGGCTGTAGTCAGAAAAGAAAATATTACTGTTAGTAGTAGTCTATTACTCTGTGTCAAGCTGCTAGCCTCATAGTGGAAATTTAGTATGTCAGAGAACAAATACTAAGAATTCTGTGACCAGATATTGTGGATTAGAACAAAGTGACTGGAACAGTTCACACTAGTGAACAGAATGTGCGTAAGCCAGCAACAGTTCAGAGGGCATTTGATCATTGCTAAGGGAGAGTAAGTCAGGGGCTGGGAGAGCCAGAGGGACAGCATCTCGTCAGCCTGGGGAGTCTCACACCTGTTCCAGAGGAGGGCAGAGAAGAGCAAAGCACAGAGGGAGAGGGATGTTTCAGGCTCAGGGTGAGGCAGGAGTATGGAGCCCAGGGCGCAGGGGGCATTACCACCCATTGGTGTGGCTGTGGGGAAGTGATGGGAATGAGACACGAATGAGGCGGCACTCCTCACACTTTGGCTGAATTGGGCTCACCTGGGGCTGGGAGGCTGCTCACCCCACAGTGCTGGGCTCTACCCCCAGGGCTTCTGATTCTGCAGGTCTGGGCAGGGAGGGCCCTTGGATGTGCATTTCTACCAGGTTCCCGGGTGCTGCTGCTGCTGGTGATGCTGGTGCAGAGACCACACTTTGAGAACCACTGGTCTAGATTAAAAAGGGGACATGGGAGGCTGTTCCCAGCCAAGACTCTTGACCATGGCTCCATGGCCTCATGGCCTTGAACTTCTGGTGCTCAGGGACAGCGTGTGTCATGCAATGATGACAAGACAGGGGTGAGCCCCATGTCTGCTGTGCTGGCTCCATGTTCTTGAACTTTCCTTCCTTCCTAGTCTCTTCCTCTGCAACCCTTCAGGCTTTTCTGCTCTTGGTCCTACAGCGCGTTTGAATGCTGTTCTTCCAGACCCCTCTGCCTCACCTGTCTTATAAGGAGACAAAGCTTTCATGAGTTATCTGGTTGCCAGCAGATAACCCTAAAGGGCTCCCATGCTCCCTCCAGATTCCATCCCTGATGCCTGAATTCCTATTGAAACTGCCCAATTTCAGTGACCTCCTTTCCTCCCCACTTAATGGGAAAATGGAGTAATTTCCCTACCCACAAACACTGCCCTGTGATTTCCCACATGGGAAAAGCAAAAATAACTGTTGGTCCTTGGTTTCTTGGTCATATTGTCTCAGTCCGATAAGGGACCCATTTTTCATGTCACTGACAGATTGAGGACATTAAAATTAGAAACTAAGAGAGAAGATTCTAGGGAAAGAAAACACAAGATGAACTTTGTTTTCTAACAGGTATAATTACTTTGGCCCATTTGAAACATTGGGTTCAACCACATAAAACTTCTGTTTTTCAAGGTCTGAATAGTCAAATATTTGTGCTTTTGTCTGGTTCAACATAATTATATATTCTGATTGTATAAATATATAATTCTATATACATATTAATTGTTCATTAATACTGTATATATGTTATATATCCTAACTTCATATATTCCTAATTATATGTATATTTAATAGATACTAGTTATATATATACACACCTTAATTATATAAGAAACCGTAAATGTAGGGCACCTGGGTGGCTCAGTTGTTAAGCATCTGCCTTCAGCTCAGATCATGAGCCCAGGATCCTGGAATCAAGCCCCACATCACGCCTCCTGCTCAGAGGAAAGCCTGCTCTTCCCTCTCTCACTTCCCCTGCTTGTGTTCCCTCTCTTGCCGTGCCTCTCTCCGCCAAATAAATAAATAAAACCCTAAAAAAAAGAAACTGTAAATGTATTTTGATTATACCTACATATTCTTTTTTATATCCTAATCATGTGTATATCCAAACTGTATATACACATATTCATTACATATATCCTGATTATGTGTCTTCTAATTTTAAACATTTTTATTATATGTGCATGTGTATATATGTTTAGATAAAGATACACACACTAGGATATATGTAAAATTACAATGTAGTTATATCATTAAAGAAATGCACACACATTCATAGCAAACAGAAGTCAAATTCTGGCTTGTAAAAAAAAAAATCAGGACTGTGGTGTTTGGTTTCTCTGGTTGGTTACGCAGGATGTATGCGGATTTCTGAGAGCAGACCACCACCTTGTGTCTTTTTGAGAAACTACGTGTCTCCTAGCCTCCTACTCTAGAAGGGACTTAAGGTCACTGGTCCATTTAATAAACATTTAACACCTACTATGAACCTAGCACTAGGATGGATTTCCAAGCAACAATTTCTAGTCTGAAGCTTCTCCGGAATTCTTCGGAGAGCATGAGCTCCATTCCCCAGGCAAAGAATGTCAGTGTGAGAAGCAGGCTGTGTGCAGGAAGCAAGTAGAATGGCATGTGTTCCACATCCCTGAAGCAGTCACTGCTGGGCTCCAGACAGCTTCTCCAAGAAGAGAATATGGGCCTAGTAGTCTCTCCCAAGAGAATCTAGAAATTCAAATGTTGGTGTAGAAAAATCCAACTTGTAAAAAACACAACTAATTCTGGGATACCTGGACGGTTCAGTCGGTTAAGTGTCTTGACTTCAGCTCTGGTCATGACCCCAGGACCCTGGGATCAAACCCCGAGTGGGGCTCTCTGCTCAGCAAGGAATCTGCTTCTCCCTCTGCCTTCTGCTATCCCTGCTAGTGTTCGCTCTCTCTTTCTCTGACAAATAAATAAAATCTTAAAAATCAAATAAAATTTTAAAAAAGCAGTCTACTTATTTCTAAACCCCATCAGCCAACATTATGCATCTGCAAGCTACATTCGACTCACATCCTGCCAGATTCAAGCCCCTGGTTTGCATTTTTGATCCCTTTCCATCATTCTGGTGGGGCCTCTAGAATGAGAGGAGGTGAATGTTGCCTCCTGGGGATGCAGTGGTAAGCAAATACAGACATAGACCTCCTCTCAGGAGGCTCCAGAAATGGCAAGTCCTCACATTCACATTGCTGAGGGTTTTCTAGACTGGTAAAAAGTACACCGGTCCAACGCACCTACAGACCTTGCTCTGGAACAACCTGGCAGTCTGCCAGCTCTGAATTTTTGCAAGTCACATAATAGAGACTAGGTGGTTAAGAGGAATAGAACTCCCGCCCCTTATCAAAGAGCTAATATCTCCTTAATTACATTTCACCATTTGAGGTGGATGTTAAATTGGTAGAGGAAAAAGTGCATGAAGGTAGAGATCAACCATACCCCTATTCACTGTGCCTGGTACCAAGAGAGTTCAGAACTAATAAAACTAAATTAGAACCCACTAGAATGACTCAAATTGAGAAGGCTGACAATAGGAAGCATCACTGAGAATGTGGAAGAACTGGAATGTTCATACATTGCTGGGGGCTGTTGTTGGAGGTTCCCAACCCTCTCTGGACCTTCCCTGGTATGATCCAAAACCAATTCTGTATACAGAGGGCTGGGAGAGACCAAAGAAAGAGGCAGGCCACTCCAGGCTGGTAGGTGGCTGTTTCGATAACAGCAAAGGGAATTTACATACAAGGCTTGTCTTGGGTGTCTTGGGCAGCAGCAAGACAATGGATCCCCCAAACCCACCCTCAAATCTTAAAAGCTTATAAAGAGGTGCTAACTGGGCCCGGTTACCTATACTGTGCAGATTTTTTTAATACCACATCATCATCTTAGGGCTTTGTCCTTGGAGCAGTCTCTGGGAACAGAAAAGGCAAGGGGAACCCACACTCCAAGGACAGGGGAAGGGGTGAGGAGCCTCTGAGAGCCCCAGGGCCAATTCATCAATTAGGAGTCATATCTTTTTTTTTAAATTTAATTATTTATTTTTGAGTGGGGGAAGGGGGGCAGAGAGAGAAAGGGGGGCAGAGGGAGAGAGAATCTTAAGCAGACTCTGTGCAGAGTGCAGAGCCCCACATGAGGCTCAATCTCAGGATCTCAGGACCCTGTGATCATGACCTGTGCTGAAACCAAGAGCCAGATAGTTAATCTACTGAGCCACCCAGGTGCCCCCGGGGGGGTCATGTCTTTTTTATCACATTCCCCAACAGGTGTGTAAACTACTACATCCATTTTGAAGAACTGTTTTTGCAGTACCTTTTAAAGTTGAATATATGCCTATCTTGTGATTCAGCACTTCTTAAAAAGATTTTATTTATTTGTTTACTTATTTATGAGAGACAGAGTGAGCAAGAGAGAGGAGAGCACACAAGTGGGGGTGGGGAGCAGAAGGAGAAGCAGACTCCCCACTGAACAGGGAGCCAGACACAAGGCTCAATTCTGGGACTCCAGGAACATGACCTGAGCCAAAGGCAGACACTTAACCAACTAAATCATCCAGATGCCTCTGATTCAGCAAGTTTATTCCCAGGTATATGCCCAAGAAAAATGAAAGCACGTGTCCACTAAAAGACATGTAGAAAAATGTTCTTAGCAACTTTATTCATAATAGCATAAAACTGTAAACAACCAAATGTTCATCATGAACAGAATGGGTAAATTACGCCATACCTACCCCATTGAATATCATACAGTTATTCTTCACAGGAATATATCACTGACACTGGTACATTACAAAATATGAATAAATCTCAAAATGTAATAATGAGTTACAGAAACAAGACTAAAGAATACGTAACCACATGATTGCAACTGTGTGAAATTAAAGAACAAGTAAAACTAATCTACAGTAATGAAGTCAGAATAGTGCTTATTTCTGGATGGGGGGAGATACTGCTTGTAAGGTGACAGAAAGGAATCTTCTAGAATGTTGGAAATGTTTTATATTTTAATTTGGGTATGGTTAAATATGGTACACAAATGTAAAAATGTGTTGAGATATGCACATAAGACTTGTGCACTTTATCAAATGATTATTATTACTAATTTTAAAAGATCAAACAAATTGAGGGTTACTGGAGGAGAGGGGGTGGGGGGGAGGGGGTCACTGGGGGATGGACATTAGGGAGGGTATGTGCTATGGTGAGTGCTGTGAATTGTGTAAGACTGATGAATTCCAGACCTGTACCCCTGAGACAAATAACATGTATGTTAATTTAAAAAAAAAATCAAACAAATTAGAATCCTTAGGGGTATACACAATTTGGAGCTGAATATACTAGCAAAATAGAGGCTCTTACTAAATTTTATATGAAAATTTTCAGGATATTGACACTTAGAGCAATCCCAGAATGTGGAGGGACGTTGGAAAGTGATTTTAAACATAATCTGGCAGATTGGGATGTTCTGATCAGAACCCCTTTCAAGAAAGAACTCACTGCCCTGCTAAGAGCATGATTGATTGATTGCTTCCAGCTCTTAACCCCTTTGCATCCGCTTCAGCATTCAATGGAGGACATCTTCTTGGAATAGCCCCCAACCAATATCTGATCAAGGCAGCAATACAAGGGCCTGATCCAAAGTGGATTTTTTGAAGAAAATATTTGCTCTGGAATTTCCTCTAGGCCAGAAGAGACGTTGTCAGGTCTATACGACTGGCCAAATGCTCCCCTTCCCCATCTTTCCTCCTCCCACTTTTGTTCATGAGTGCTCCCAATAAGACTCCCTTTCCCCCATTTCAGCCTCTGATTCCCTGAGATCCCAACAGATGACATACGACTAGAGCTCCACCTAGATGTTTGAAAAGCAGGTGTTACAGTCTGAATGAAATGCACTAATGGAATGTCTTAGAATAATGCTAACAGAAATATGTTAGCCACATGTATAATTTTTAATTTTCTAGTAGACATGTATGAAAAAGTCAACAAAAGTATCATTTATTTTTAAAGTATTTGATTTAATCCAACATATTTAGGATATAGTCGTGTCAACATGTAACCAACATTAAAAATATGAGATATTCTATTTTCTCTTTTGCACTTGGCCTTTGAGAGCTGGTATAAATCTTATACTTACAGCACATCTCAACTTAGACTAGCTGCATTTCAAGCATTTGCAAAGAAAAGAAGTCTGCTAAAATTAGAGAAATTGAAGAGTATTATAGACAAAGGCAAAGACCAGAGGTTGCATTTGTATTTATAGCATGAATGAATACAATTGCCTCCTTTTGAGGCTCTGACAAGGTAGCTGTACCACCCACAGCCCTTCTCTTTTTTACTTTTTTATTGAGGTATAACACCCCTCCTTTCACCATCATATACCAAACTTTAGTTTGTTTCCCCAAGTTCACAAAGAGATGGGCACTTGACACATAGCTGCCCTCTTCCATCACCAGGCAGAATCATAAGTGTCATTATTACCTAAGTGGATAACCCATCCAGTTCTCCAAGTGCTCCTGATTTTGCCTGGCAGGAAGAGGTAGTTACGGACTTCTTTGGGGCTCTGAAAACTTATGACCGTTTTGCAAAGGAAGATATACACAAACAAAATTTTGCATCTAATTTCATGGTGTTCACGGTACTTGTGGATGGATATATATAATGAATCTCAGATTAGGAGTGTCTACTCTAGTTTATTTCTTCCACAGGACAAAGTCAAAAATCCCTGTGTATCATGCGAGGCATTCAGCCACTGAACCCCACCTTCCTTTCTGGGCTCATCTCCTACTGCCTCTCACCTACCGTTTTTACAAGGGCTCCACCCATTCTTTTTTTCTTTTTTTTTTTTTTATTTTATTTTTTATAAACATATAATATATTTTTTTCCCCAGGGGTACTTTTTCTTTTTTTTTTAAGTATTCTCTACATCCAATGTGGGGCTTGAATTCATGACCCCAAGTTCAAGAGTCATACGATCTACCAAGTGAGTCAGCCAGACACTCCACATGTACATATCTTATATAGTAAGTATACATAGTGTGTGTGTATATATATATATAAATTCATATACATACATACACACATCAAATGTATTAGTAATATAACCAGATGAGTGACATTCCATAATCTTTGCTATATTCAGTTGGTTAGAAGTCATGGGTCTGACCCATGTTAAAATGGGGGTCACCCTAGCGCCTGTCAACTAGTCTGCAAACCACTCTTAGAAAACAAGGTCTTTTGAAGTTATTTTAACTCGCTACACTGTTTCCTACTTTGGCACATTCTCTCTACTTACAATGCTTTCTCATCCCCCAGGCGGACTTCTTTGCAGCTCAACATTGATTCAAGAAAGACTTTCCCTGATTCACACTCTTCCCAGTCATTAAGTTAATATCATCTGTTGTGCATTTGTTCACTTGTAATCCTTAATATCTGTAATACTATTGGATACAGTGGTTCGGTATTTCTTGATACAACTATTTATTCAAATATCTGTTTTCCTCCACAAAACCTTCAGGGTAGAGTTCTTGTGTTTTACACTGTATCCCTTCACTTTGTGTGGTATCTGGAATACAACAGGTGCTCAAAAAATGTTAATGGAACATTGTTAACAAAATTACTCACCTTGGGAAATAGCTTAAACAGTGAGGTGCTGGCAGATATTAGGGAATTTTATAGATTAATTTTATACAAAGGGTATTTTAATGGGTCTCATAATAAATTTGATTTCTTGGAAGGCTTAAATGTAAGAAGAAAAACATTTTTCTCTACCTACTTTTTCCTTTAATTACAAGAGAAACATTGAGGGGTGCCTAGGTGGCTCAGTGCGTTAAGGCTCTGCCTTCAACTCACGTCATAATCTCAGGGTCCTGGGATCGAGCTCAGCAGGGAGCCTGCTTCCCCCTCTCTCTACCTGCTTCTCTGCCTACTTGTGATCTCTCTCTCTCTCTCTGTGTGTGTCAAAAAAATAAATAAATAAAACTTTAAAAAAATTTTTTTAAAAGGTTTAATTAAAAAAAAGAGAAATATTGAGCGAACTCACGGCAGTCACGTTAGAAAATCAAGTCAACAAATCTTCAACAAAAACGCCTCCAGTGAGAGCACATTTTCCTCTAGATTCTAATCCCATTCCGAAAAGCCACGGATCCATCCAGATAGCAGAAGAAATGGAAATGCTCAGGTAAGTAAGGAACTAGCTTCTGAGACAATGACAGGACGAATTGTGTTAAAAAAGGCAGGTGATTTGATTCTCATTAGGTTTTTCCTACTTAGAAGTTTGTCACATTGTATAGTATTGTTATTATATAACTAGAAATTATATCATCCTGTAGTCAAACTTGAAATAATCTGTTAAAATGTGTTACTTCTAATACTTTTTGGTATGCATTCCTTCTAGGCATGAAGGAATGTTTCTGACAAACCTGATATTCTGCAAAATTATGTACTAAAAACTAATGCAGGAAAAAAGGGCTCTTCGAGTGGATCTCTCATAACCTATGCATCTTTGTAACCAAAGCCCCGAGAGAAGGCACAATTGTTAGGTAGAAATGATAATCTAGACAGCCCTCCCAGGATGTCAGAGAGGTTTCCAGGAGGATATTTTTTTTTTTAAAGATTTTTATTTATTTATTTGACAGAGAGAGATCGCAAGCAGGCAGAGAGAGAGGAAGGGAAACAGGCTCCCTGCTGAGCAGAGAGCCCGATGCGGGGCTCGATCCCAGGACCCTGGGATCATGACCCGAGCCGAAGGCAGAGGCCTAAACCACTGAGCCACCCAGGTGCCCCTCCAGGAGGATATTTTTAAATGCACAAAAACACGGGTGGAAATCCGGCCTGGCACTCTGAGATAAGGAGGGTGGAATGGGTCTCTGAGTTAGTGGAACTGCTCCCCAGGTAGGCAGGGGGAGAGGCACAACCTACCCGGGAAAGCGTGCAAATCATTCAGTGCTCCTTTCCTCAAAATCAAGCTGAAATGACTCCTTCCTGGATAGTAGACATCTGAGAGCTTTTTCTTTCATTTCCTACTGATGTTTTTAATTCTGCACACGCTAGTATGACTCCTCCTGCCCGCGAGAAAATGTGTATAAGCGAACACCACTGCCACCTATTGGACAACAGGAAGAGCTGCGAGAACAAAACACAATTTCTTCTGAAAAAGACAAAAGGATTGTAGTTTCAATTTCTACTTAATAAACCAGCTTGAGAGCATCAGAGGAGTATAAACTTCAATTTGATATTACAATTTAACCTTTGGGAACTTGTGGAGAGGAAGCACTTTCAAGTTGCTACCCAGAAAGTCACTGTGGATACTCTTTTAGACACCAGCCAAACTGGAAGCTTAACTGCTAAAACAAAGAAAATCCAGTCATCTAGTCCCCAGGACCTTTACTTCCTTTGCCAGAAACAATGTATTCTTTCTTTGTTCTGGATCCTGGTGTAATTAACTACATAGTGTGATAAAAAGCATGTTTTAATTATGGGATAGAAGGTAATAGGAGATAGAAAATGTTCAGGTAATTTTATTTTTTTTTAAAGATTTTATTTATTTGACAGAGAGAGAGCACAAGTAGGCAGAGAGGCAGACAGAGAGAGAGAGAGAGAGAGAGAGAGAGAGAGGAAGGGAAGCAGGCTTCCCGCTGAGCAGAGAGCCCGATGTGGGGCTCGATCCCAGAACCCTGAGATCATGACCTGAGCCGAAGGCAGAGGCTTACTGAGCCACCCAGGCGCCCCAAAAAATGTTCAGGTAATTTTAATAGGAAAATTAAACATGAAGAAATGGTAACTCTTAAAAGGCAGTTAATTACTACAAGGGATTTTTTTAAATTTTTGTTTTATTTTTTCAGTGTTCCAAGATTCATTGTTTATGCACCACAGGGATCTTAGTCCTATAGAAGTCCCAACTGCAGAAAGCGGCTACTGCTTCTATGGTTGAGAGAAAGTGAACAAGGAAGGAACGGAAAAATTTCGACAAGGGTCACGGTGCCCTGGAAGGCTGATATTCAGGTCTCCGTAGAGGGTGTGGTTGAAACAGGTCTAAGTCCAGGAAGGAGAGGCCTGCCCCTGGGTGGCAGACAAACTTGCCAGAGGTTATAGACGGTAACTGATAATTGAGCCACACAAGCAACCTGCCTCACACCATCATGACATCAGCTTGATCTCGTCCTCTACATCACGTTCAGGTATGGATGAGACCCCTTCAGGGTGATTCCTTGGGTGCAGCTTCTTTAACATCACTCCTTTTGATTGGAGAGCTGTTGAACTAAAGAGACCAGAAATTTGCTTCACATACACACATATCCAACATACCATGATAAGACAAACAAAGGATGATCCCTATTATAGAAAATCCTATTCAAAAGGGTGTGAGGAGGAGGTGTGAGGAAGGAGTTACGATAACTGCAAAACCCCTCCCCCTACTCACGGGCTCTCTCTCTTTCTTTCTGAAATAAATAAATAAAAATAAAATCTTTAGAAAAAAGAAAAGAAAAAAATCAGTCCTACCCCTACACTCAGGGAATTTTTTTCTGTGACTTCCAAATTCCAAAATACATCTGACTCCAAGGATTTCATAAAGAACTGTGGATCTGCACCCACAGACTGGAAGAAAAAAAAACTGATAAACACATAGCCTGTTAATAACAGAGCTCTTCAGGTAATGCTATTGCTGCTTCTGTTTCCCCAAGGCGATCAGTCTCCAGGAAGCTGAGTCCAAGCAGCTCAGAGGGAACACTGTTCCGGGACCATGCCTTCGGGCCCTGCCTGCACTGACAGATTATCCCTTGAAGCAGCCAGAAGAGTATAGAGCACAGCCAAGTGTCGAAGGACAGAAATTTGTCAGTGCCTCAAATAGACAAGGTGCTGTGCTAAAGGCCTTCCGGGCATTATCTCATTCAACTTTCTGCAAACCCTGTGAGACAGGTACTAATCTCCCCATTGATGTTGGCCCATTTAGATGAGAAATTTGAGACTTAAAAGATGTTATGTAATGTGATCACAGTTTGCAAATCGAGAAAATAGTAGCAGAAGTTGTGAAATTACTTTCTCCATCAATTTTTCTTGTCTTTGCTATTTTGGTGGAACTGAAAATCTCTGAATTTTCTATTTCGTCCAGTGAAAACTAAAAGCAGATATTAGTGGATTGTTACAACATTAATTTTCTCATCATGATATTATACTACAGATATGCAAGATGTTACCATTGGGAGAAACAGGGTAAAGATACATGGGATGTGATCTTTCCATACTATTTCTCTCTCTCTCTCTTTTTTTTTAACTGAAGTATAGTTGGCATACAGTGTTACCTTAGTTTCAGGTGTATAATATAGTGATTCAACAATTCTATACATTACACTCTGCTCCTCACATAAGTACTTACCATCTGTCAGCATAAAATATTATTAAAGTACTAGTACCTCTATTCCCTATGCTATACTTTTCATCCCCATAAATTATTTATTTTATAATGGGAGGTTCCTACCTCTTAATCCCCTTCACCTACTTTATCTCCCTTCCCATCCTCCCCTCTGACTACCATCAGTTTGTTCTCTGTATTTATGATTCTCTTTCTGGTTTTTGTTTATTTGTTTTGTTTTTTTGGATTCCACATGTAAGTGAAATAATATAGTACTTGTCTTTCTCTGTTTTTATTTCTATTATTCTCTCTTTTTCTATTTTTATTTTTTAAAAAGATTTTATTTATTTATTTGATAGAGACACAGCAAGAGAGGGAGCACAAGCAGGGGGAATGGGAGAGGGAGAAGCAGGCTTCCCACTGAGCAGGGAGCCCGATGCATGAGGGGCTTGATCCCAGAACCCTGGGATCATGGCCTGAGCCAAAGGGACTGAGCCACCCAAGCGCCCCGCTGATACACTTTTTTGACACAAGGTTGCCACAAACCTTCAATTTGTAAAATACGCAGTAACTGTGAAATGCAACAAAACAATATATGCCTGTACTCCCCCAACAGTGAGGCTAGAGGAGTCTGGCCTGCCTTTCCAGGATGGGGCCTGGAGGCCTGCCAGGGTAACCTCCAGTAAGAGAAATCAGAGAGGCTTAGTGACTAGTAAGCCAGGGAGGCCATCAGGCAGCCAGGCCAAATGGGGACTGAATGTGGCCAGGTTAAAGGAGCCACCTCAGAAAAATTTTGGGGAGGTAGGCTCCCTTTTCCCTAGAGGTGATGCAGGTAGTTCAGAAGACCCAAGCTCCATGGGCCTGCAGAGCCCCAGCTGCCCTCAATGAGCCCACAGGATGCCTGTTGAACGGACACTAGGAGTGCAGGTCAGACTAGCCAGGGACCTAGAAGAGAGTAAGTGTCTGGAGAGGCCAGATTACAAAAGCGGGCTACAAAGAGTCCAAGCCATGTGCCTAATTCCAAGCCCTAACTTAGAAAAACGAGCCAGAAGCAGCCATTCAGGGGTTGGGGTCCTGTCAGAGCCCCGCTGGCTTGGAGGGCCCCTGAGCCCATAGCATGTTAATAGGGTACATGCCGCACAGGTAAGGGGAGCCAGGATTCTGGAAGAGGACAATGTTGGGAGAGGCTGGTTAAGAGGAAGGGGCTATCGGGAGTACCTGCATCTTCTTAATTCTAAACCTTAGCCTCCACCTATGCACATATTCCTCCTAAAGACAGAACTAGAGGAATCTGAAATGCCTGGCCAGGGTGCGGCAGCGCTGACTGGCTGGGGTAGCCTCTAACAAGAGCCCCGCCTTGATTGCTCCAGAGCCCTGGACTCCATCAGGCATCTGGTCTGAATGGGGACTGACTGTGGCCAGTTTAAAGCTGCTGCCTTGGAAAGAATTTCAGGGTTAGGATTCCTCCGCCCTGGAGGCCACGTCGTAGGTGGTTCCCGCTGGCACGCCAGGCTGCCCCAGGCAAGCTGACAGGTGCTCACTGCAAGCCCAGCGGCGCAGATCAGGGGAGCCAGCAACCTGGCACAGGACTGCTGTAGGAAGAGGCCTGGGCACAGGAACAGGTTGGGGATGCAGGGCACCTGCCTAATTCCAGGCCCTAATCTACATAAATGGGCCTACATATTTGCTTCAAAGGTAAAGCTGCAGGAGTCTGGACCACCTTGTTACTGTGGGGCCTGCCCTGATAGCCTTTACTAGGAGACACCTGGAAGTTGTTTTGTTTTAAGATTTTATTTATTTGTCAGAGAGAGAGAGAGAACAGCAGGGGGAAAACTACAAGCAGAAGGAGAAGCAGGCTCCCTGCTAAGCAAGGATTCTGATGTGGGACTCAATCCCAGGACATCAAGATCATGACCTGAACTGAAGGCAGATGCTTAACCAATGGAGCCACCCAGGCATTCATGAGACACCTGGGAGTTTTGATGACCAGTGTACCTGGGACCCCATCAGACAGCCAGTGTATGTGGGGACTAGATGTCACTAGTGTAAAGCCACCCCCTCGGAATTTTAGGAAGTAGGCTCCTTTCACCCTAGAGGCTCTGCAAATGGTTTGGGGCCCTCCCAGAATTCCACCAGTCTGGATGACAGTGGCTGCCATTCTGTGTGCTGGTAGGGTGTGTACTGCGCATGTGTGAGAGGTTGGGCTTAGGGTAGCCAGAGAACTGGAAGTGTTTGGGGAAGCCAGGTCATGAGAACAAGCTGTGTACGTACAAGGCATGTGCCTAATTCCAAGCCCTAACTTACACAAATGATTACACAAATTACTCCTTTTTCCTATTACACGGGAAGGAAAGGAGGTCACTGAAATTGGGCAGTTTGTGTAAGAAGTCAGGCATCAGGGATGGAGTCTGGAAGGAGTGTGGGAGTCCCTCAGGGCTATCCACTAATGTCCAGACAACAGAAAGCTTTGTCTGGACAAAGTGTGAGGCAGAGGGGTCTGGAAGAACAGCATTCAAACGCGCTGTAGGACCAAGAGCAGAAAAGCCTGAAGGGTTGCAGAGGAAGAGACTAGGAAGGAAGAAAAGTTCAAGAACATGGAGCCAGCACAGCAGATATGGGGCTCACCCCTGTCTTGTCATCATTGCATGACACACGCTGTCACTGAACACCAGAAGCTCAAGGCCATGAGGCCATGGAGCCATGGTCAAGAGTCTTGGCTTGAGCGTCCCATGTCTCCTTTTTAAATCTAGACCAGTGGTTCTCAAAGTGTGGTCTCTGCACCAGCACCACCAGCAGCAGCAGCACCCAGGAACCTGGCAGAAATGCACATCTGAGGGCCCTCCCCGCCCAGACCTGCAGAATCAGAAGCCCTGGGGGTAGAACCCAGCACTGTGGGGTGAGCAGCCTCCCAGCCCCAGGTGAGCCCAATTCAGCCAAAGTGTGAGGAGTGCCGCCTCATTCGTGTCTCATTCCCATCACTTCCCCACAGCCACACCAATGGGTGGTAATGCCCCCTGCGCCCTGGGCTCCATACTCCTGCCTCACCCTGAGCCTGAAACATCCCTCTCCCTCTGTGCTTTGCTCTTCTCTGCCCTCCTCTGGAACAGGTGTGAGACTCCCCAGGCTGACGAGATGCTGTCCCTCTGGCCCTCCCAGCCCCTGACTTACTCTCCCTTAACAATGATCAAATGCCCTCTGAACCGTTGGCTTACGCACATTCTTTTTTTCTTTTTTTTTTTTTTTTTTAGATTTTATTTATTTGTTTGACAGACAGAGATCACAAGTAGGTAGAGAAGTAGGCAGAGAGGAGGAAGCAGGCTCCCTGCTAAGCAGAGAGCCTGATGCAGGGCTCAATCCCAGGACCCTGGGATCATGACCTGAGCCAAAGGCAGAGGCTTTAAACCACTGAGCCACCCAGGCACCCCTGTTCACTACAGTGTGAACTGTTCCAGTCACTTTGTTCTAATCCACAATGTCTGGTCACAGAATTCTTAGTATTTGTTGACTGACGTAATAAATTACCACTACGAGGCTAGCAGCTTGACACAGACTAATAAACTACTACTACCGGTAACATTCTCTCTTCTGCCTACAGCCTCCCAGAAGCTAATTCCAGAAGCCCTCTGCAAGCCTGAATTTCAAATCTTTTGCTGCTTCTTTATTTGACTGCTTTGACCATGAGGCCATTTATAGGAAGGGAGGTGGGGAAGTCAACAACCAACAGTCTGGAGCTTCCTGAGCAGGGGCCTGTGTGCAGACCAGAGCCTTCTGGAGCTCGCTCAGTCTCTGGGTCTGTCCCAGCTCTCCGTGTGGGTGGGGTGGCCTAGTGCAGGATGAAGGCATTTGACTGAGTAGCTTTGGGTCCCTAACATTGGACAAATTCTACTGTCGTGCGTGCCACAGACCTGGTCCCAGGTAGATGTGCGATTGCACGTCCTGGTGGACTGTCCCCAGGGATGGCCTGTCATGAGGCTCCACCACCCAACTCTCAAGATTTTCTGAATAGGGAAGAGGAGTCCAAGATGGCAGAGGAGTAGGAAACCGTAATTTCTTCTGGTCCCAGGAATTCATCTAGATAGCTATCAAATCATTCTGAACACCTGCAAACTCAATCAGAGATCAAAGAAAAGAATAGCAGCAATTCTAGGAGGAGAAAAGCGACCACTTTCTGAAAGGTAGGACAGGCAGAGAAGTAAATCTGAGCCGATATATGGGAAGATAGACCGCAGGGGGAGGGAACCTCTGTCAGCAGGCTACCAGCAAGTGAGGGAGCAGCAGAGCACAAAATTGGAACTTTTAGAAGTCTGCTCCACAGAGGGATATCACTCCAATGGCTAAGAGGGATGGGGGGGGAACACTTGTTGGGACACTATGCTCTCAGGACCCCAGGGGTCACAGAAAGGTATGGCAGAGTTCCCAGTTATCAAAGCAGGGAAGCCAGCTGCAGAGACAGAGCCAAGGAGGGGGCTCTCAGCTCGGGTTTACCTTAAAATGTGACCTGCAACACAGTCAAGTGGCAGAACCAGGGAGATACCCGCTTCCTCCCCTGGAAGGAGAGGAGCGGGAGCATGCTGCAAGAGACTGCAGGGTTTGGAGACTTGAAGCAGGGCCATGGGCCAGAGAGAGAAATGCTTGGTCACAGGCTGGGTGAGCATGGAGTATGACTAGAGACCAGGGAGACAGGAGTGATTGACTGCTTTTCTTTGAGGGCGCACTGAGGAGTGGGGCCCCAACCTCTTGGATCCAGGGCCAGAGATTGGAAGGACAGATTTTCATTCTCATCCTCTACAACTGCATGGAAAGCCTTCAGGAAACAAAAGCCACAGAGAACAAACCTGAGCAGATTACTCAGCCTGGTCCCTGGCAAGGGCCCTGCAATTCCACCTCCAGCAAAGATATTTGCGAATCATGGCAACAGGCCCCTTCCCCAGATCAGCAAGAACATCTAGCCAAGACCAAGTAATGAGAACTGCAGAACTCCAGAGCTAGGGAAAAGCAACGCATAGAATTCATGGCTTTTCCCCATGATTCTTTAGTATTTCAACTTTAATTTAAAACTTTTTTCTTTACTTAAAAATTTATTTTATTAACTTCTTTTTAAAATCTTTTTAATTTTCATTTTTACAGTTACATTCTATCCCTTCCTTGCATTTAATCTTATTTTTGGCTATATATATACACACACATACATAAAAGGTTTTTTTTTCTTTACAATTTGGGGATACAGTTTCTTCTAACAGACCAAAATACACCCAAAATCTAGTATATGACTCTGTTATATTCACCTGTCTGATGATATTCTCTTTTTTGTTAATTTTTTCTTCTTCCTTTTGTTTTGTTTTGTTAAATTCTCTTTTAATTTTCATCTTTACAGTTACATTCGCTCCTTTCAATGTATTTAATTTTATTTTTGTATATGTAAGCTTTTCTTCCTTTACAATTTTGACATGTAGTTTCTTCTAACAAACTGACCCCAATACACTCAGGAGATACTGTATTGCTCTGTTCTATTCACCTGCCTGTTTATATCCCTTCCTTTTTGTTGTTGTTGGTGGGGGGGGTCTCTCTTTTTTTTCTTGTCTTTTAATTTCCATTTTTAGAGTTACATTCAATCTTTTCATTGTATTTAATTTTATTTTTATACTATATTTCTTTCTGTAACTATCCTTCAGAATAAAATACTGCTCAAAATATAAGTTTAACTAATGAGGAGTTGTACTGATCACCAAGCATGCTTAAAGATGACCTTGAGAAAAAGAGGTACTAGCAGCAAACCTCTGGTGGAGGGAATGATACATGTCCTTGAAGCCGAGCAGCTGCAGATGCCTGGCTCACTCAGCGCAGGATACTGCCCGCTTCACGGAAGCCAAGCATCTGGGAACTACCCCACCAGCCTGCTCAGGGCAAAACCCTGATGGCTTCCCTTTTTTGTTGTCTCCCCTACCTCAGAGAAAGCCTCCTGTTAAGGTAATCCATTTAAGTGTATTTGCACAACTTACAAATCCCATGCTGCTGGATAAGACACACCTTTCTCCTCCTCTTGTTTACCTCCTTTACCTCTAAGATTTGTGACAAACATACGACTCACATTCCTTCCTGTTTACCTACTAGACATATGGCTAATGTATAAACTTTTTTTCTTCTCCTTTATCTTGTATCTAAAAAATATGGGACTCAGGAGGTGCTCAGGGCGACAGTCCTTCCAGCTGTCGTCCCCTGCTCCCATTGTCTCACAGCTGACTGGTTTGTGCCTCATTCTTCTCCAGGAGCTGTTAGGAAAGTGGCACTTTCTTTATAACTTTGGGATCTAGTTTTCTAAAGAACAGAACAAAATACACACAGAATCCAGTATATTGCTCTATTCTGCTCACCTGTCTGATTATATTCTCTCTCTCTCTTTTTTTTCTCCTGGATTTGGGTCTCTTCTGATTTGTTTGTGTATATTTCTCTGGGGTCATTTTTGCCATTTTAGTATTTTGTTCTCTCATTCATCTGTTCTTCTCTGGACAGAATGACAAGACAAAAAAACTCACCTCAAAAAAGAAAACAAGAGGCACTGCTGACTGCCAGGGACCTAATCGGTATGGACATAAGTAAGATATAAGAACTAGAGTTCAGGGACGCCTGGGTGGCTCAGTCGGTTAAGCCGCTGCCTTTGGCTCAGGTCATGATCCCAGGGTCCTGGGATCGAGTTCCACATTGGGCTCCTTGCTTGGCAAGGAGCCTGCTTCTCTCTCCACCTCTGCCTGACACTCTGCCTACTTGTGCGCGCTCTCTCTCTCTCTCTCTCTGACTAATACATAAATAAAATCTTAAAAAAAAAAACAAAAAAAAAGAACTAGAGTTCAGAATAACAATTATAAAAATAAATACTAGGCTTGAAAAAAGGCATAGTAGACACTAGAGAATCACTTTCTGGAGAAATAAAAAAACTAAAATCTAACCAAGTCAAAATCAAAAAGGCTACTAATGAGATGCATTCAAAACTGGAGGCTCTAACTGTGAGGATAAATGAGGCAGAAGAGAGAATTAGTGATATAGAAGACCAAACAATGGAGAATAAAGAAGCTGAGAAAAAGAGAGAGAAACAACTACTAGATCACAAGAGGAGAATCCCAGAGATAAGTGAAACCATAAAGTGGAACAATATTAGAATAAATGGGATCACAAAAGAAGAGGAAAGAAAGAGAGAGGGGCAGAATGTACATTGGAGCAAATTGTAGTGGAGAACTTCCCTAATCTGGGGAAGGAAACAGGCACCAAAATCCAGGAGGCACAGAGAAATCCCCTCAAAATCAATATAAATAGTTCAACACCCCAATATTTAATAGTGAAACTTACAAATCTCAGAGAAAAAGAGAAAATCTAGAATGCAGCTTGGGACAAAAGATCTGTAACTTACAGGGGGTAGAAACATTAGATTGGCAGCAGACCTATCCACAGAGACCTGGCAGGCTGGAAAGGACTGGCCTGATATATATTCAGGGCATTAAATGAGAAAAATACACAGCCACACATACTTTATTCTGCAGGACTGTCATCAAAAATAGGAGAGATAGAAAGCTTCCAGGATAAACAGAAACTAAAAGAATTTGCAATCACCAAACTAGTCCTACAAGAAATATTAAAAAGGATCCTCTCAGCAAAGAGACAGCCCAAAAGTAACACAGACCAGAAAGGAACAGAGAAAATATGCAGTAATAGTTACTTTACAGGCAATAAAATGGCAGTAAATTCATATTTTTCAATAGTCACTCTGAATGTAAATGGGCTACATGCCCCAATCAAAAGACACAGGGTATCAGATTGGATTAAAAAAAGCAAGACCCATTGATGTGCTATCTGCAAGAGACTCATTTTAGACCCAAAGACAACTCTAGATTGAAAGTGAGGGGGTGGAAAATAATTTACCATGCTAATGGACATCAAAAGAAAGTTCAAGTGCCAATTCTTATATGAGACAAATTAGATTTTAAACCAAAATAACCAAAAACTGTAATAAGAGATGAGAAAGGCCACTGTATCATAATTAAAGGATCTACCCAATAAGAAGATCTAACAATATTATTCTCAGTGGGGAAAAACTGAGAGTTTCTCCCCTAAGATCAGGAACACAGCAGGGATGTCCACCATCACCACTGCTGTTCAACATGGTACTAGAAATCCTAGCCTCAGCAATCAGATAACAAAAACAAGTAAAAGGCATCCTAATTGGCAAAGAAGTCAAACTCTCACTCTTTGCAGACATAATACTCTATGTGGAAAACCCAAAAGACTCCACCCCCAAATTGCTAGAACATATACAGGAATTCAGCAAAGTGGGAGTACATAAAATTAATGCACAGAAATCAGTTACATTTCTATACACAAATAACAAGACAGAAGAAAGAGAAAGTAAGAAGTCAATCCCATTTACAATTGTACCCAAAACCATAAGATACCTAGGAATAAAGCCACCTAAGAGGCAAAGGATCTACACTCAGAAAACTATAGAACACTCATGAAAGAAATTGAGGAAGAACACAAGGAAATGGAAAAAATGTTCCACGCTCATGGATTGAAAGAACAAATACTGTGAAAATGTCTATGCTACCTAGAGCAATCTACACATTCAATGCAATCCCTATCAAAATACCATCAACTTTTTCCACAGAGCTGGAAAAAATAATCCTAAAATTTGTATGGAACCAGAAAAGACTCTGAGTAGCCAAAGGAATTTTGAAAAAGGAAACAAAAACTCGTGGCATCAGAATTCCAGACTTCAAGCTCTATTACAAAGATGTAATCATCAAGACAGTATGGTATTGATACAAAAACAGACACATTGATCAATGGAACAGAATGGAAAACCCAGAAATGGATCCTTAACTCCATGGTCAATTAATCTTTGACAAAGCAGAAAAGAATATACAATGGAAAAAAGATAGTCTCTTCAACAAATGCTATTGGGAAAATTGGACAGAAACATGCAGAAGAATGAAGCTGGACCATTTCTCTATATCATACACAAAAATAGACTCCAAATTGATGAAAGACCTCAATGTGAGACAGGAATCCATCAAAATCCTAGAGGAGAACACAGGCACAAACTCTTTGACCTCGGCCACAACAATTTCTTGCTACTCACATCTCCAAAAGCAAAGAAACAAAAATAAAGATGAACTATTAGAAATTCATCAAGATAAAAAGCTTTTCTACAGCAAAGGAAACAGTCCACAAAACTAAACGGCAACCCACAGAATGGGAGAAGATATTTTCAATAATATATTAGATAAAGGCTAATATCCAAAATATATAAAGAACTTATCAACCTCAACACCCAAAGAACAAATATCCAATCAAGAAATGGTCAGAAGACATAAACAGACGTTTCTGTAAAGAAAACATCCAAATGGCCAACAGACACATGAAAAAAAATCACTCGGCAAAATGAAAATGAAAATGAAATGAAAAAAAATGAAAACATCACTTGGCATCAGAGAAATACAATCGAAACCACAATGATACCACCTCATACCAGTCAGAATGGCTAAAATTAACAAGTTGAGAAACAACAAATGTTGGTGTGGAAGAAGGGGAACACTTTTACACTGCCGTTAGGAATGCAAGCTGGTACAGCCACTCTGGAAAACAGTATGGAGTTTCTTCAAAAAGTTAAAAATAGAGCTACCCTATGACCCAGCAATTGCACTACTAGGTATTTACTCAAAGGATACAAAAATAGTGATGCAAAGGAGGACCTGCTCCCCAATGTTTATAGCAGCAATGTCCGCAATAGCCATACTTTGGAAAGAGCCCAGATGTCCATCAACAGATGAATGGATAAAGATGTGGTACACACACACACACACACACACACACACACGTACGCGCGCGCGCGCACACACACACACACACACACACACACACACACAGGAATATTATGCAGCCATGAAAAAGAGAAATCTTGCCATTTGCAACAACATGCATGGAACTAGAGGGTATTATGCTAACTGAAATAAGTCAATCAGAGAAAGATAATTTATCTTATGATCTCATTGATATGTGTAATTTAAGAAACAAAACAGAGGATCATAGGAGAAGAGGAGAAAAAATAAAACAAAACAAAACCAGAGAGAGAGATAAACCATAAGAAACTCTTAATCATAGGAAACAAACTGAGGGTTGCTGGAGCGGAGAAGGGTGGGGGCATAGGGTAATTTATTGATGGACATTAAGGCAGGCATGTGATGTAATGAGCACTGGATATTATATAAGGCTGATGAATCACAGACTTGTACCTCTGAAATGAATAATACATTATATGTTAATTAATTAAATTACAATTTAAAAGTAAAAAATAAAAACAAACAAAAAGGATTTTCTGGATAATTGGTGATTACCCAATCCAAGGTCAATATATAAATACCAATTTTATTCCTATATATTATAAAAAAATTGTAACTAGACAGTGGAGTTTAGAGTAGTATAAAAATATGAAATGCTTAGGGATAAATGTATTCAGAGATGTGCAAGATCTGTGCACTCTGCAACACTACTGAGATAAAGAAGACTGGAGCACATGAAGACATTTACTGTGTTCATGCATTAGAAAACTCCATAAAACTCCACTTTGTTGAGACTGCAGATGTTTGAAGCTTCAACTTCCTTTTACCCTGCCTTATCTCACTCTCTCTTGTCTTTGTGTCTTCAGTGTGTAGCTCTGTGCCTGGCACCAAATAGGTGTCCAGTGTCATTGAATAAAAGAATAAGGAATAGGATTAAATGTATAGGGAATAAATGAATAAGTGTGGGAAGCTATCAGAACTAGGTAGGAGTGCTAGAAAAGGCTTCCTTCAAGATGGACTAGGAATTCCATAAGCTGTAATGAAAGGAAGAACATCAGACATAGAAATCCTCTTAGAAGTTAAACTGCATTTGTCTGTGCTAGCTTGTGGTCAGTTTGTGGGATAGAGTGACCATAAATGCTTTGGAAATATGGCCTCAGTTTATCTTCTGAAGGATCTTCTAATCTGTGTTAAGGAATTTGTATCTCATTCTTCAGAATGGAGATGGCAGAGGGCACATTGTATATATTTAGTAGGAGAGTTCCCTCATTCATGTTGTAAAATACTGAACACCTGCTCTGGACCAAGGCTCGAATTCAATACTAGCGTAACACTGGTAAAGACAGAAACCATCCCTGCTTCCCTTATAAAGCTGTCATAGCTATTGATGAGAACTGTCTTTGTACCAGGCACAAAGTCAGATTCTTGTGTTTGTTTTTTGTAACAGTTCAGTTAGACAGTTGTTCTTAATTTCACTAAATGTGACGGGTTAAAGAAACTAAGAAATGAGACTCCCATTTAAATACAGACCATGGGGTTGCCTGGGTGGCTCAGTTGGTTGGGCAACTGCCTTGGGTTGGGGTCATGATCCCAGGTTCCTGGGACAGAGCCCCAAGTTGGGCTCCCTGCTCAGTGGGGAGCCTGCTTCTCCCTCTCCCTCTGCTGCTCTGCCTGCTTGTGCTCTCTCCATCTCTCTGTCAAATAAATAAATAAATAAATAAAATCTTTAAAAATAAATAAATAAATGAATGAATAAATACAGACCATGACTAAAATAAAAATTTTTAAGGTACCATTAAGAAAAAATTAAATCACGAATTTAAAATGTAGAGTTTAGGGGCACCTGGAAAGCTGGTCAGTTGGGTCACTGACTCTTGCTTTCTGCTGGAGTCATGACGTGGGGCGGGGGGGGGGGGGGCTGTGTAAGATCAAGCTCTGCCTCCCAGCTTAGCCAGGAATCTGCTTGAGATTCTTCCCCCTCCTGCTCACTCCACCCCTGTGCTCTTCCCCCTCACATCCCTCTCTCTCTCAAATTTTTTAAAAAATCTTTTTAAAATTCAATAAAAATAAAATCTTTTAAAAACGTAGAATTTAATGGGTTTCCACAAATGTATATATTTTGGCATCATCACCAAGACATAAAACATTTCTATTACCCCAAAAGTTTCCCTTGTATCCCTCCTCAACCATTGATCTGATCTCTAACATTACTGATTAGATTTGTCTTTGACAGTGTTTCTTATAAACAGAATTATGCAGTATGTACTCTGTGTCTTTCTGCTTTGAGGTCTCATGATTCAATTTTGACTTTCAGCCATATTGTGGAGCCTATCACTAGTTCATTTTTATTATTGCTGAATTCAGAGTTTTAAGGGGAAAAGATATTAAACAATCACCTAATTAAATGGTTAATTACATAGCATTAAGTTAACCAAAGGATAAGTACAAGTGAAAATATATTACCTTGTTTGTTGACAATTCAACTAATACCATACACTGGGGGGCAGGGGTATATAAGGTTACGATCTAATTTGTAGGAAACAAATGTTATTTAAGGGTCGTGAAAGAATCTTACGTCCTTATTTTACGTCCTTACTTCTCAAAGTCAGTCCAGATGAAAAGTGTTATTCTTCGGCGCTTTATACCTTCCCTTTAAACACAGCAGAATCAACGGCTCCGCAAGGCGCATGCGCCGCCTCCGTCAGGTGTTGGTGAAGCCCCAGCCGACACATCCGCGCAAACCGCGGAGAGGTCGGCTGCCCGGACTTGACTCTGCTTTCGCCTACCCAATCCCAGGAGTCATGGCGATCACGTGCGCGCCGGCACCCGGCAGGCTAGGCCCCTCCCATCACTCTCGTACTCCCAACCAGCCCGCCTTTGCCGCCCCATCTCCCGAGAAACGCCGGATGAGCAGGCTGCGACTGCGCAGTGAAGCCGGTGGGCGGGGCGGGGGAATGCGGTTGCCGGGATGGGGGGCGGCCCCACAGGCCTGGAGCCGGAGCGGCGCTGTGGAGGCGCTACGCTGCGGCGGGCCCTGGCCGAGAAGCCCCGCTTTCTTCCCTCAGCCACCGAAAATAAACTTTGCTGCTCTTTTCCTGGCGTTCTCGGATCCGCCTCCCGGCGGTGCCACGGTCGGTGAAGAGCCTTCGTGCGTCAGGCCCTCCTTCCTTCCCTCCGCCGGCGCGGGCACTCGACGCCATGGACGCTACGGCGCTGGAGCGGGACGCCGTGCAGTTCGCCCGGCTGGCGGTGCAGCGCGACCAAGAAGGTCGCTACTCCGAGGCGGTGTTTTATTACAAGGTAGGGCGAAGGTCTGCTGCGCTGTCGGAGAGGCCAGGGGGCGGGTCCAGGTGCGGCTGCGGCCAGGCCTGCTGGGCTTTGCTTTTCCTCCTTCTTGCTCTGCTGCTTTTCTTTTCAGGCGAGAGGCGACCCGGCTCCTGCAACGGTGGGGAGGTTTGGTCGCGGCTTGGGAGCCACCACTTCTCTGGTTACAGTCTTGAATGGCAAATGTCCACCGCTGAGCTACTTAGGACAGCAGTAGTTAGGTATGGGTAGTTAAGTGGCTAATTCTCGCGGTCATTTGGCTCTGATTTATGGCTAGTAGGAAGTGGTTCTGATACACACTTAAAAAAATGCACGTTCGCTGAAGAAAAGGTTTAGGGAAAAAATAACACGTCTCTTGGAATTTAATACAGCGGTGCTTGTTTTTCTAAGCGTATTTACATACGCAGCTTTGAAAAAATTTGAGCATAGTTGACACAGAAGAGAACATGAGTTTCGAGGGAACAGCATAGTGATTCAACTTCTCTATACGTAAGACAAACTTGGATTGTACCGTTTATACGATTTTTAATCTTTTCTTTGTATTTGAGCTTTTAAAAACTCACTGAAGTTGCTTAATTTACTCTTACAAACAGATGCGCAGTACTTCCATTACGTGAATGCACCATAATTTATTTACAAATTAATGGGCATCGGGTTCATTCTGATTTTTCAGCATCGTGGGTACTGATCCGATTAATATATTTATAACTAATGCTTTTCACATTTCTTGGCTGTTTCTTTTGACTAAGTTATTGGGGGCGGAATTATTAAAGAATATGATCTTCCACAGTCCTCTCTGCTCGCCAGTCCTGCGGATTTGCAAATAAACCCCTCCAGCTCGAACTATGTCCGTTGCTTCCTGGTGGAGGTAGCTGTATCCTCGTGATATTTTCCCCCCCCCTCCTTTTTTTTTTTTTTTTTTTTTTTTTTTTTTAAAGAACGAAAGTCCGGCTTTGATAATAGCAGAGTGGGGTGTTTTGTTGTTGTTGTTTACATAAACGTATATGCTGTCGGTAATGTATGATTTGTTTTTCTCAGATTATTATGTTGCCTTCATTTTATAATCTATATTTAGAGACTTTTGGGTGTTTCAGATTCATTTCTTTTGGATTTTCTGAGGAAGGTTTCATGAAGGTAGTATTTTAAAATTCTATGTGATTGAGTTTTGTGAAATAACTGACAAATATTCATAGGTTAAAATAGTGCCATATAAAATAGCTTTGTGTAAAGCAAAAGAAAATACTAGGCACTGCCTCTTGTTTTGCTGTGCGATTGCATGCATGTCATTAGGAAGATTTTTTTATCCTTGAGAAAGTCAGAAAAGTGGTTGTGTTTCTAGGAACTGTTTATATAAACTTTACCAGATCTTTAGCATTTTTGGTCTTCATTACTGTTCTATGAGGGATTCCTTAATTGTCATTTTCAAATATAAATTAAATGAGTAAAATAAAATTGATATCAACAATTTTTTAGTTGGCTTTATTTCTTTAAAACAAGATAATTATTTAAATGTCTGTATTTACATGCAAGGTGTAAATGGAGGTGTGAAAAATATATACACACACACTATCAGTATTTAGATAATAGTACATAAGATACAGTATTTTTTTAAGATAAAATATTCAATGTTTACGTGTAAAGTTATACTTTCCTCCCATGAAATGTCTGAGTTACAGAATCTGAGAATATCATCTTTCCTACTCCCACAGCCTTTCAATGAATTTGCTTTTCATTTAATTTCATTCAATATCAGACTCTTTACTGTTTTTGTTAAGTTCGTCAAACAACTCCTGCTCTAACAACTGGATTCAAAAAGGTTGGATATCCAGTAGATGGCTGGCTTCTTTGGATCCAGTTAGGCATCAGCCTCTGTCAAGTGTTCATGCTTAGGTTATTGCTGAGAAGGTGGTGTTACTTTGGAGAAATCTCTTTGGTCCTTCTGGCTGCAACTTGATAAGCGGTTATTCTGGAATGGTGATGGGGAGAGTGAGGCTTTCCTCACTAGCCACAGCATAACTGGCTGTGGGAATATTAGAAAAACTGGATGATAAATTCAGGTTTTCTTAATTAAAATAAGTTGATTTCATACAACTGAAATCTATTTTAAAATGTGTTACCCTTTGGCAATATTTTCTGTGGAGAAAAAGATTTTCTTCTCGCTGTGAGATATTTAACCTTTACAATTTTTTTTACTTTATTTTTAGTCTCTACACTCAACATGGGCCTCAGACTTTAACAACCTTGCGATCAAGAGTCATATACTGTACTAACCGAGCCAGCCTGGCACCCTAACCTTTATAATTTCATATAATCTTCCTTTGGCATTTAATTTTATTTTATTTGTTATCATTAACTAATTGACTCTTTATTATTATTATTAACCAATAGTAGCGAGTATTATTATTATATATTTGTTCTTAATGCTTTTCAGGTTCAATTCATATTTTCAAGGTATATGATTCTAAGTCTGACCTATTGCATAAAGAAAAGAGAAAGCAGAAAATTTCATGTGAGCTAAAGCTGTTCTAAGAAAATCTCTTGTATTTGAGTTTGTACATTTTCAACAGTATGAGAAAATTGAGAATATTGAGAACTGAAGAAAAGCTATTGGAGGGTTATATAACCCACTCAGTACTGTCTTAAAGACGTTCTTATTTTGTAATTTATAGACAGCAGTAGTGAGTTAGAAAGTGGTTGAGAAAATTCAAATCGTAATTCATCTATTAGATTCCTTTTGTTTTTGTTTTTGTTTTTTTAGGAAGCTGCACAAGCCTTAATTTATGCTGAAATGGCAGGATCAAGCCTAGAACATATTCAAGAAAAAATAAATGAGTATCTGGAAAGAGTTCAGGCTTTGCATTCAGCAGGTTAGTAAAGGAGTACTAAACTTATCTTTTTTTTTTTTTTTTTTGTCTTTCTCTCATCACATCCTTTCCCCCATGTTTCCCTCTTTTTTTAAATTTTTTTTTTATTGAAATATAGTTGACATATGGGGTTTGTATTAGTCCCTTCTGTTTCTCTTTCTTTTTCATTTTCATCTTTGGATGTCAGTCTTCACTCTTGCTGCTCATTCCGTTTTTGGTAATCATGTCTTTAAAAGTCATAGTGTGGAAATAAGTGATACATATGAGTAATATAGTCTAATCTCCTAATTTCCCAGGGGTGCAGAGATAGTGAATTATATACATTGAAACTGTATCATTGTCAGAGTCAGTTAAAGTCTACTTTTTAAATATCTGTCATATGCTATTTCCTGATACTAAGATTGAATGACTACACCTGACCCTGAACAACAAGGATTTGACCTGTGCAGGTCTACTTACGTGGAGATTTTTTTTAAAGATTTTATTTATTATTATTTGAGAGAGAGAGAGGGAGAGACCACAAGGGTGTGAAGGGGCAGAGGAAGAAGGACAAGGAGACTCCCGGCTGAGCAGGGAGCCCACCATCGTTGAGCTCCATCCCAGGACCCCAGAATCGTGATGGGAGCTGAAAGCAGCCACTTAACCGACTGAGCCACCCCGGCACCAGATTTTTTACAGTAATGTAAATGTATTCTTTCTTCTTTATGATTTCCTTAATATTTTCTTTTGTCTAGCTTACTTTATCATAAGAATACGGTATATAACACATATAGAAAATATGTGTTAATCAACTTATGTTATTGGTAAGGCTTCCAGTCAGTAGTAGCCTATTAGTAGTTAAGTTTTGGGGGAGTCAGAAGTTATATGCAGATTTTCATCAGTGCCTCTAAGCCCCCACATTGTTCAGGGGCTGTCTTTACTTCTCTTTAGTGTTAACGACTTCAGCAGTATGTTCATGGTCTCTTCTATATCAATATCCTCAACCTCAAGACCTTAGCTAAATTCTGTTTTTAAACTGTATCTTGGAAAGCATCATGTAAGTAGAGACCTGGAACAACTTGTATTTATTTTGGTAAACAGCATAGCAAATGTGAAACAAGTACACAGGCTTAGTGATCAGTTTTGTTAGAGGTATATGGCTACAGTCAAAATTTGCTATTGACATGGGTAGAAAAGAAAATCATTACCTACTGACATTTTGTTTTAGAAATGCATTTTTCTCACTAAGAATTCTTTTTAACCCTTTTTTTTCTGTGGCTGTATAATAAACCCACAAGCAGCTTAGAGAGCTCTTCATTCAACATTGCCTGGTGGACTTTGTGCTACTTTCACCACTCATTCTGAGTAGATAAGAGCAGTTATAAGCACATCATTAGGAAAAAGTAGATTCCATCACTGGATTTCTTGTTAGGACAATGCCCTTAAGGATGAGGTAGTTTAGTTTAAGACAGTGCCCAGAAATTGGATGCATTGAAAAGTGAACTGCCTGTGTAGCAGGGCCTCAAATGATAGAAAGTTGTATTGATTCAGGTATCCAGAATACCATGTAATTCAAAGTAACTCCATTTTCCCACCCAAATACACTTACAAATAAGATATTTATAGAGGTGATATTTAGGCATGGAATGTGACAGCTCTAATCACTTGAGGAACAAAGACTTGTCAGTGAAACAGAAATAAAGTTCAAGAAAGATTTTTAAAGCATAGCATACCTTAATTGTATTGCCAGCTTTTTGACCTGTTATGTTCAACCTATGGGGTGTAATTTGTAGATAATTAAATGGTTTCTTTAATTAGCATTTCAGACAACGTTCAAAACAAATTTTGCTGATAGACTCTTGAGAGTTAAGTTGATTTCTGGGTGGGGAAGGGTAACACAGTTTGAAGTCACCAATGTTGTATAAAGAGCTCAAGACTTAGAATTAAAAGATCTCAATTGTAGCTTGTAGCTACAAAACCTTAGGCTACATCAGTCATTCTCAACTGAGAATAGTTTTGCACCTTGGGAGATTTTTGGTTTAAAGGGAGAAGTAGGAAGTATACAATGGAATCCATTTGGGTGAGGCCAGGGATCTTACTAAGAATCCTCCAGTGCACAGGCCAGTCTACAGCAAAGAATTATGCAGCTAAACATGTCAATAGTATGAGGCTGAGAAACCCTGAGCTAGATATTTTAATGTTCTTGAGCTTTTGTGTCTTCATTTTGTAAATGGGATTAGCACATAAACTTCAGAGAGGTGTTTCTGAGAGTTAAAAGTTATAAAAGATCACCACTTTAAGACACAAAATGTCAAGTTTTTTTTTTAAATAACAGCTTTATTGAGGTATAATTCATGTACCATAAAATCACCTTTTTAGAGTGTAGAATTCAGTGGTTTTTAGTATGTTTTCAGAGTTGTGCTACCATCACCAGTGTCTAATTTTAGAACATTTTTGTTGTCCAAAAGAACCTCTTATCCATTAGCAGTCATTCCCTATTCCTCTCACCCTCTATCGTCTTAATAGCCACTAACCTATTTTCTGTCTCCCTGGAGTTGCCTATTGTGGACATTTCATGTAAATAGAATCATCTAATTCGTGGCCTTTGGTGTTTGCTTTTTTCATTTAACACAATATTTTCAAGATTTATCCATGTTGTAGTAGGTATCAATACTTCATTCCTTTCTCTGGTTGAATAATAATGCCATCATACCATATGTTGTTTGTCCATTCATCTGTTGATGGACATTGGCTTGTTTCAACCTTTTGGCTGTTATGAATAATACTGTTTTGAACATTTCTGTATATGTTTTTTGTGGACATGTGTTTTTAGTTTTCTTTGATATATTCCCAGGAGTGAAATCACTGGGTCATATGGTATACCTTGTTGTGTAATTTTTTGAGAAACCATGAACTGTTTTCCAAAGTGGCAACACCATTTTACATTTCCATCAACAATATATGGAGGTTTCATTTCCTTTATGTCCTTACCAACATTTGTTATTTTCTGTCTTTTGTCATTTTAGCCACCCAAGGGGGTGTAAAGATGACATCTTGGGTTTTGAAATGCATTTCCCTGATGGCTAATGTAGTTGAGTATCTTCTCATGGGCCAATCGGCCATATGAATATCTTCTTCGGAAAAATGGTTTATAGACCCTTTGCCCATTATGTAAGTCAGGGTTCTCCAGAGAAAAAGAACCAGTAGGATATATATAAAGAGATTTTATATAAGAAATTGGCTTATAATAGAACCTCATTATGGAGGTTAAGAAGTCCCACACTCTGCAGTCTGCATATAGGAACGACCCAAGAAAGCCAGTGATATAGTTTATTTAGTCCCAAGTCCAAAGGCCTGAGAAGCAGGGTAGTTGACAGAATAAGATCCAGTCCCAAGGGGAAGAAAAGACCAAAAAAAAAAAAAAAAGGCAGTCTGGCAGAGAGGGCAAATTTTCCCTTCCTCTGTCTTTTTGCTCTGTTCATCCCTCAGTGGATTAGGTGATGCCCACCCACATAAGGGAGGATAGACTGCTTTTACTACCAATTCAAAGGTTAATTTCATTCAAAGTCACGCTTTTTTTTTTTTTTAAGATTTTGTTTATTTATTTGACAGAGATCACAAGTAGGCAGAGAGGCAGGCAGAGAGAGAGGGGGATGCAGGCTCCCTGCCGAGCAGAGAGCCCAATGCGGGGCTTGATCCCAAGACCCTGGGATCATGACCTGAGCCGAAGGCAGAGGTCTTAACCCACTGAGCCACCCAGGCGCCCCCAGAATCACTCTCTTAGACATACCTAGAAATCATGGCTAGCCAAGTATCTGGGTACCTAATAAAGTTGACACAAGTTGATACGATTATTCACCATGTTCATTTTCAAAACGAATTCTTTTTATTGTTTAGTTGTAAGAGATCTTTGTATATTCTTTTTTTTAATAAACATATAATGTATTTTTAGCCCCGGGGTACAGGTCTGTGAATCGCCAGGTTTACACACTTCATAGCACTCACCACAGCACACACACCCCCCAATGTCCATAACCCTACCACCCTCTCACAACCCCCCTCCCCCAAGCAGCCCTCAGTTTGTTCTTCGAGATTAAGAGTCTCTTATGGTTTGTCTCCCTCCCGATCCCATCTTGTTTCATTTATTCTTTTCCTATCCCCCAAGCCCCCCACATTGCATCTCCACTTCCTCATATCAGGGAGATCATATGATAGTTGTCTTTATCCGATTGACTTATTTCGCTAAGCATAATACCCTCTAGTTCCATCCATGTTGTCGCAAATGGCAAGATTTCATTTCTTTTGATGGCTGCATAGTATTCCATTGTATATATATACTGCATCTTTTTTATCCATTCGAGATCTTTGTATATTATTGATACAGGTTCCTCGTTGATATATACCTTTATATTGAAAACAAATACTTATTTCAAATAATCACAGTAAATATATGTGATTATTTAATCTAGACTCAGATGAATAGGAAACAGCAGGAACTTTATCATTAGGGTCTAGAATATTGTATTACACAATTGTCTGTACTGAAAAAAAATTTTTAATTACCTTAAAACATAATTGAGTTTCTTTAGGCTTAAGATTTTTAAAGTTTTTTTTGTTTTGTTTTTGGGAGTAGTATGTAAGGAGGAGGACTGGTGTTCTATTTTTTTAAAGGAAGAAAGTGCTGGTAAGGAGAGAAATTCAGGGGAAATGTTTTAATTGATTAATTTTTTTTTAATTAATAATACATTTTTGGTATTTTGGTCTCTTATGTGTGTTGTGTGATGAGTCGAACAAGTGGGGACTCATTTTTAGGCCTTAAAATTCAGATTGAAAGGAGAGAGTCATTTTTTAAGGATTACGAAGTTTTTATAAAGAGCGTCTTAAATGTATTGAAATGGTGTCTTGTTTCCTGGGTATAAAAATACATATATAGGTAATATCTGTATGGCTTTCTTCCATCCTAGTTCAGTCAAAGAGTGCTGATCCTTTGAAATCAAAACATCAGTTGGACTTAGAACGTGCTCATTTCCTTGTTACGCAAGCTTTTGATGAAGATGAAAAAGGGAATGTCGAAGATGCTATAGAATTGTATACTGAAGCCGTAGATCTCTGTCTGAAAACCGTATGTATAGCTAATAGTTAAATTTGGTGGAATTATGCTAAGAAATTTCTCTTACTAGTGAATTTTATTTAAAAATTCCTTAAAAATAATTATCGTATCATAAATATAAGTTACTCTTCATTAAAAGATGATGAAGAATAGAAAACTAAGATGGATCTTAATCCCTTAAAAAATTAACAGTAGTAATATTGAGTCATTAGGCAGTGGTTTTTTTAAATTATATTTTTATTTATATTTTATTTATGTATTTATTTTTATATATACTTATATTTATTTATTTATATTGTATTACTTATTTATATTATTTATTTATATTATTGTTTACTTATATTGTATTATTTTTTTTAACCTGTTTAAACCCGTATACCTAAAATTATCACAGGAGGAATTCATCACAAATCTATGAATTTAGAATAAACCTTCCCCTTTTTAAAAAATTTCTTACATTTAAAAATAAGGTAGTGGGGGAAAAAAAAACAAACAAGGTAGTGGTTTGGGAGAGCTTTATTCATTTGCAGTGTGAAATCTATGTGCTGAGTGGCTTTTACTGCTTCCTGAGGACCCTGGTTGGAACAGCTAAGTTTAGGGGCATCTAGTGCATAAGAGCAGTGCATTTGACAGGAATGTGAGGTGGAATGATAGAGAGTGGTGTTCTCAGTATTGTCAGAGGACTACCTTTTTGTTCAACCATCTGGCCTGAGTTTTTGAGATAAGTGCTAGTCTCTTCAGTTTCTTGCTGCTCAGCTTTTCCATGGCACCATGTTCTTAAAATTGTAGTTCATTTATCACATGAAGTGGTCTTCAGGTTTACCTCAATGACAAGTTTTCAACACTATTTTAAATATACCTTTAAGGATGAAAACAAATTGTCATCTTTGTTTATTCTCTCATTATTTGAAGAAATACATTGCATTATAAGTGTTTTGTTAGAAATATGGATCAAGCAAAGAAAAGAATTATGCTTCAGAATGTCTGTCTCTCTTTCTCTTAAGTCTTATGAAACTGCTGATAAAACTCTGCAAAATAAACTGAAACAGTTGGCTCGACAGGCACTAGATAGGTGAGTTTTGGTCACTCAAGTTCTTATCCATGGATAGCAGTGTACTGTGTTACTTAAATTTGACAGATTTCTCTAAATATGTCATAGAGTTCATAGGACAAACCTCCATCTCCAAGCTGAGATCTAGAGCAAGTCTACCTTTTTCCTCTGGGTGAATTTATTCCTCTCTGGCTCCCTATTTTAAACTCAAGAAATAACAGATCAGCCAAGATCTGTTTTATTTAGTTTTTGCTATGTGTAAAGCAATGATTATATTTGAAGTGGAAGACTTCCTTCTGTTGTGTAATACCAGATTTCTGGGGAGAACTTCCAGAAAGCCTTCCAGAGCTACTATTAAAAGTAGAGAAATTGAGAGTGAGCTGGCCTTTAACCATTCACATACCCCAAACTATACAGTGTATGTAGCTCCTTCAACTCTTTGGTCAAATCGTCAACTTTTCAAAAAAGCCTGCCCTAAACATTTTATTTAAAATGGAATCTCCTCCAGTAGTTTCCTTCTATTAATAGTTTCCTTCTATTAGTCCATTCTAATAAATATTCTTTCCCAAAGCTCCTAACCACTTTCTAAGGTATATGAAAGTTACCAGTTTTTCATGTTTGTTATTAATGTCTGTGTCCCTTTGAACCCCCAACCCTCTGTGTAAACTCTGTGAGTGCAGAGAAGTTTGTCTGTTTTGGTCAATGCTGTAACCACCTAGCAGAGTGCCAGACATACCATATGTGTTCAGTAGGTATTTGAGAATGAACAGATTTGCACAAGAGAAATACACCTCTTAAGGGGTGTTACATATGAAGGAAAAAGATGGAAATTGCATTTTTAGTTATAGTGTGAATTAATAAAATTACCTCCTTTTGAGGGTCTGACCTGGTAACTGTACCACCTCTAGTCCTTTTTTTTAAAAATTGAAGTTTAACAGTCATCCTTCCTTTTCATTGTCATCTAACATTTAGTTTGTCTCTCCAGATTCATGAGGATATGGGCACTTGACACATAGTTATCATGTCCATTTTCACTTTTTTCACTAGTCAGATTCAGAGGTGATGTTTATTACCTATGTGGATAGCCCATCCAGTAGCCTCTTAGTGCATCCTTACTTAACACAGAGGGGTGGGTCAGTCATTGTCTCCTCTGAGGGTCTGTTCAAAATTATGGGTCATCTTTCTAGGAGAAATGTACATAAAATTCCTTTTGGGTGCATTTTATGTAATTTCAAAAGTGTTCACAAGATTCCTGGAGCTCACATGGGGACCTCAAGTTAAGAACTTGTGTTTTTTAGCTCACTGAACCCTTGACAAAACAAAGCCAAAATCCCCTTGAATATCATGTGAGACATTCCATGATCAACTTTTTCCCCTGGTCTCCTCTCCTGCCTCCTGTTTGTACTTTTCATAGGGTCTTCATCCTTTTTTTTTTGAAGTTATCTTAACTCACTATGCTGTTTCATACTTCTGCACATGCTCTTCTCTCCTTAGAAAGCTCCCTTACTCCCCAGATGGACTTCTCTGCAGCTCAAACATCGATTCAGACTAACCTCCCCTGACTCTCTTTTCTTGGTCATTAAGTTAATACCATCTGCCTGTATGGTCACTCACATCTGGCATCTGTCACTTTAGGTGCAGTTGTCTTTCTTTCCCCCTCAAAACTGTGAACACCTTAAGAGCAGAGATTGCATTTTATACTTTCTTGTATCCCCTTACCTTGCATAGTTTCTGACGTGCAGTTTGTGCCGAATTAATGTTAGCAGCAATATTATCAATTACTGTAGATCAGTTGTGAAATACTTAATTTTGGAAGTAGCTTAAGAAGTGAACTGCTGATTGATATGTATGAATCTTCTATACTAATTTTACATTAGGAGTGCTTGACTGGTTCTTGAAATAAGTTTTATTTTCTGGAAATCTTAAATGTGAGAAGAAAAACTAGAACAGTTTTTCTGTACCTCTTTCTGTTACAGAGCAGAAGCATTGAGTGAGCCTTTAACAAAACCGTTATGCAAAATCAAGTCAACAAATATCAAACCAAAGCCACCTCCAACGCGAGCACATTTTCCTCTAGGGACTAGTCCTTTCCTGGAAAGACCTCAACCCTTTATAAGTCCACAATCATGTGATGCACAAGGACAGAGATATACAGCAGAAGAAATAGAAGTTCTCAGGTAAATAATTTTATGATTCATTGTAATGAATAATTTTGTTAACATAGTCAGTTCCAGTAATTTTATTTTCATTAGGTTTGCTGAGTTGTAATCATATCCTTGTTATATAGTGTGTTGTGCTTTTATTATGAAATTAAAAATTATATTGTCATATAGCCTTTACGTGAAATAGTTAAAATGTGTTATGGTATATTTTAATATTAGCATTTCTACCAGACATGTGTTTTCCTAAAAATTCTGGCATACTTTAAAATTGAACACTAAAGGTCAAACAGCAGAACAGAGCTATGGTGGACCACTTATCATCTCTGTAGCTGGTAACCAGAGCCCTGACAGGGAGAAAACTGTTAACCTTGAAATAGTGTAGGCCTGGGTCAGCAAAGGGAAGCCTGAAGTTTTGACTAGTTTTTACATTTCTTTAAAGGATTATAAAAAAGAAAACAAAAAACAGAAGAATAGATGACAAAGACCTCATTGCAAAGCCAAAGCAATGTACTGTCTGGTCCTTTATAAAAAAAATTTGCTAACTCAGGGTCTACAAGCAGCTTCAGGGTATATTATAAATGCAAACAACAAAGACGAGGAAATCCTGTTGATTGCATTCTGAGCCAGTGTAGATGGGATGTATCTCTGAGCCAGTGTGGCTGCTCTTCAGTTGGAGGAGATCCAAGCTGCTTAGTGCTGTGCAAGTCTTGTAGTTGCTCACTTTTAATTTCCTAAAATTGTGCTGAAAGGGTTCCTTCGTTTGTAGCAGTCACCTGAAGGCATTTTTTTTTTCCTACTGAAGATTTTAATTCTTCTAATGTGTCTCATTTTGCCTGGAAAAATTGCATATGAACTCCCCACAACACACAGCAAGGCAAAGACGGGTAGGTTTTGGAGCTCAGAGATAGTACCAGTCTAACACTGAGGCAACTTAGCATCCATGTGCTCCTTTCTACACACATTTGAATTTCATGCTGCAACAAAACAATAATATTTCTACCTAACAGAATTCAGCTATCCTTCATACAGGTGAAAAGTTCTCATCCTCTCAAAAATGAGGATACACAGTCATTGTATCTGTTGCTCACTGTATTAATTAGTTCTCAAAGTCAGTCACAGTCTCACTGAATATTGTTACCTAAAGGCTAAGTCGTGAAACTACCCTGTAACTACTTCTAAATAAAATGAGGGAAAGAAGCAGAAGGAAATAGTTGATACATACTACTGAACATACATGTAAAACATGCAAAGCTACTATAAGCCACATTTCTTTAATTTGTCATGTGGCTATAGCTTCCTTCTTGCACTACACATTCCTCATTTTCATAACCAGAAAATAGGAAGAACATATTTTTCAGAATTGTAATTGTCATGTTTTTTTAAATCCCAAAGTAACTAAAGCAATTGCTTTCTCCCTTTGAGCTTAGGATAGAATTCATTTTGTGTCTTGGTGTCAAGGATACTCTCAATACCTATAGTACAGGCTTATCTTGAGACCATAGTTTAGTTGTAAAGGATGTAAGCCTTGAGACTAAGTCTTACTGAATTGAATTGAGTTGTTTATTTTTTGGTATTCAACTAATTTTATGAAAATTTTATTCAAATAAAGGTATCAACAACATGAGATTGTCAATGTTACTATAGTGCCATACTTTGTCATATAAATTTCAGATAAGATTAGTAGTTAAGGTAAACTTAGATATTTACTTTGGGTTTTTTTCCTTGTATTTTATAGGACAACATCAAAAATAAATGGTATAGAATATGTTCCTTTCATGAGTATTGATCTGAGGGAACGTTTTGCCTATCCAATGCCTTTCTGGTAAGTAAGCACTATTGTACTTTTTACTTCCAAGATGATTCTAATTTTTCAGTAGTTTTTCCATACTCTGAAATCCAATTTAGCTCATAGCCTTGAAATCAAAATTTGTAGTAAAAGAGTTTGGAAGAGAAGTACAGCTATGGGAAAATCGTAAGGCAACATAGCAAGAGTATCTGTGTGGTCATTTGCCTGGTAATGGGCACATATGGATCTTCTTTTGCCTACCATTACACTAGCACAGTACCTGGCACAAAGTAAATATTTGTTGAATTGGTATTTGAATCACAATAGCAAAGTCAGTAAAGAAAGAATTGAATGGAAAAGTGGAATAGAATGATAACGGTGTCATTATTTACTTTAAAAAGTCCAGTTCAGAAAAGGGTTAATTATAAAAAATGTTAGTTATAAGCACAGCCTTCCAGGACAGTGGCGACTTGTGTTAAGAGCCTTAAAAGTGGGGGTAACTGGGTGACTCAGTGGGTTAAGCCTCTACCTTCGGCTCAGGTCATGATCCCAGGGTCCTAGGATCCAGCCCTGCATCGGGCTCTCTGCTCAGCATGGAGCCTGCTTCTCCCTCTCTCTCTGCCTACTTGTGATCTCTGTCTGTCAAATAAATAAGTAAAATCTTGGGGGCGGGGGGGAAGAGCCTTAAAAATGTTACTTGGTTCATGACTCCCAGCATCTACTAATTCTAAGGAAATAAAAGTTTGACTAAAGATGTGCATAATAAGGGCATTCATCAATGAATGAAATGAATGAATGAAACAAACTAAATAGCCAACAGTATGAGAATGAATAAATAATGGCACTTCTATATTATTATAGTAAGTGTGTATGCTACGAATAAAAACATCTTTGAAAGATGTAGGGAAAATGCTTTCAATATAGTAAATCTAAGAAAATTTGGATGTTATATGTTTATTTTTCTTTCATTTCTTATGTTTATAGATAAATAGAAAAAATGATGTAAAGGTACATATCAGATATTTATAGTGGTTGTCTCTAGATAGCAAAACTGGGTGATTTAACTTTTTAAAATACTTCAAAACTTTTGCAATGAGCATGTTCTATTTATTAGAAAAATTCAGAGTTGATATTTATTACATACCAATTGTATAAAAGTCTCTGTAAAGAACAAAAGAGCTGCTTTCCCATTTTCTAGTGTTTTGCTATGCTTAGATGAGCAAAAATTAGACATCTAGCCAGTGAGTTGTCAACCTAATTTTTTTCACCCAGGCAATGATGTGATGCTAGTTACTGATTGGAGTCTAAGAAATTTTTATATCAGAGGAGCTCAATAGCATTGATCAATACTAAGGGCACAGATTCTAGAGCTCAACTGTCCAGTTTTGTAAGCTGTATGATGCTGGGCAAGTTATTAAATCTGTCTCAGATTTTAAAACAAGAATACAATCTACCTTACTGCTATTAAATTAACTAATAAAATATAAAGCAGTTAGGGGCACCTGGGTAGCTCAGTGGGTTAAAGGCTCTGCCTTCAGCTCACGTCATGATCCCGGGGTCCTGGGATTGAGCCCCACATCGGGCTCTCTGCTCAGCAGGGAGACTGCTTCCCTCTCCCCACCCCCCGGTCTACTTGTGATCTCTGTTAAATAAATAAATAAAATCTTTAAAAAAATATATAAAGCACTTAGTAGTGCTTGTTAAATTGTTATATAATAAGTGTTAACTTAGAGAAATAATTATCTTGTTAAATTCTAAATTATATTACAGAGTTTGTACATTTCAGATACTTTTCCCTTTTGTTCTTTACAGAGCCTTTTATACAATTGGTATGTAATATCAACTCTGATTTTTTTCTAGTAAATAGAACATGCTTATTGCAAAAGTTTTGAAATATTTTAAAAAGTTAAGGGACGCCTGGGTGGCTCAGTGGGTTGAGCCTCTGCCTTCGGCTCAAGTCATGATCTCAGGGTCCTGGGATCAAGCCCCACATCGGGCTCTCTGCTCAGCGGAGAGAGCCTGCTTCCCCCTCTCTCTCTACCTGCCTCTCTTCCTACTTAACTCTCTCTCTCTGTCAAATAAATAAATCTTTAAAAAAAAAAAGTTAAAATCGCCTAGTTTGGCTATCTGGAGACAACCACTGTAAATATCTGATGTGTCATTTTTTTCTATTTATCTATACGTCATTTTTTTCTATTTATAAATACGTCATTTTTAACATCATTTTTTCTATTTATAAATACAAGAAATGAAAGAAAAAATGTTTAAACAAACAAGCAAACAAAAAGTTTATCCTTTTGACCAGTAATTTCACTTCAGGAGACCAATTTGAAAAAATGTTCATAGATGTAGTCAAAGATTTATATATAGAAGATAGTCATCAATATTGTAATACTACAATATGTATTGTAATTGTATTTACAGTGTATTACAATTGTAATTGTAAAATTACAATATTGTAATTGTGAAAGTGTGAATGTATTAGAATAATACATTCTTGATGGTTATATCCAAGTAGGGATATAAACTTATAGTTCTAATCTTTGTATAATAAATTAAGATAAATCGTGTTTTTAGTGCTCGTACAACAAAACACCTATAAGAATAATACTATACTGCCATGAACAATCGAGTTTTTGAGAAATTGAATAACATGGGAAAATGCTTACAATATAATCAAACAGTAAAATACGATGCCATGCAAACTCCTTTAATTTAGGCATAGCACTGGTGACAATTGGAATTTTATACGTTTTATATAAGATTACTTAGTGCCAGTCCTCCACACTGGATTATGTTTCATAAGGATATAGAACATGTCTGTTTTAATTATGCTCCAGTGCATAGTGCAGTGTCTGGCACCTAGTAGGTACTCAGTAAGTACTTGCTGAATTAAGTAAATTTGGAGAAAAATCAAGAATAAATACTAGATTACTCTAGCAAGATTTTTCCATTCTTGTTTTTCTAGATTATTTTACAGTAGAATAATCAGAAGAAAAAGTAACAATAAATATTTCAAAACTCAAAGGTAACAGACTGATAAAAAAGGACTCCACAATTTATGAATCTTTGGTGAGAAAGATTGAGTAATTTTTAAACCTTTTTTTTTTCTATTCGGGTCATTTATTTTTAAATCCTAAAGTGAATATAAATTATATTTATAAAATATTTTGAATATCTTTAAAGTTATAAGAAAACACTGAATTTGATAACTTAGTGGTGACTTTTGAGAGAATAGATATTAAAGAATCTGTATCCTTATACAGCAGGTTAATAATACAATATAATTATAGATTTGAATTGACTTTATATATAATTTCTCTAAAATTTTTTAAAATTTAAATTCTTCTGAATTCATTCAACTTACTTTCTGTTTAGTCAGCTACTGTTCGTAAACAGGTACCAAAATGACACCAGAACACTAGTGGTTCTATGAAATGATCATCAGAAAGTTTGAGAAGTGTTACATATAATAGTCTAAGAAATTTACATAAATCTTGGTTTATTAAACATTTACAAATGTCCTCTAATGAAGAAAACAATGTGTAGGAGTTTGTAGATAACACCTGACCACAAAACCACCTTTCTCCTAGTGTCTGTATTTTTTTTAAAAACCATGTTATAGGGGCACCTGGGTAGCTCAGTGGGTTAAACCTCTGCCTTCAGCTCAGGTCATGATCTCAGGGTCCTGGGATTGAGCCCAGTATCAGGCTCTCTGCTCAGCAGGGAGCCTGCATCCCCCGCCCCCCAGCCCCAGCCCCTGCCTCTCTGTCTACTTGTGATCTCTCTCTGTCAAATGAATAAATAAAATTTTAAAAAATGTTATATTTGCTTCAGTTTGCTTGTCATAAACTTTGTATTACCCTAGAAATCTTTTAAAATCTCAAGACTATTACCCTTGTTCTAGAAGAGGTTTGAGGAAAGGTAGATGTTTTTTATCTTGTGCTATATATCAGTCTTCAAGAAATACCACACAGCATATTCCCAACACACAGAGGGTAATGGATAAGAATAGTGGATCTGGCACCCTAGACCTGGATTCAAATGCCAGTTCTGCCACTTTTTGGCTGTGTGACCTTGGCAAGTTATTAAATCACTTTTAAGCCTTTTCCAGAAATATTTGCTTTAATGGAATTGTCTTAAAGTTTGAGTGAACAGTGTATATAAAATACTTTAGCATGATATCTGGCACATGGTTATTAATCAGCAATTAGCTACTCTCATTGTTAGCCTTGCAGAAAAGAGTTTATCAAGACCCAACATAAGGATCTATAGCTTCCTAGGTCCTTTTGAATTGAATCAGCTTTTATTATTGTTAACGGTTCCATTTTACTGAAACTGAATTTCTTAAATATGCTAATGTAAACTTTTAAAGTATATTCTTAAAGTAAATATGAGTGAATTTAAGTTTCTTTCCTGTTTGCAATAATAAATTTATATTTTTCTAATTGAGAAGAATGAGCACATTGACTGGATTCATGGTGAAGTGTAAAGAGCCAGATTTTACCAGAGCATTATTTTAGGATGATACAATAGCTATGATCATTATACCAAAAAAATAAATGAATAAATCTCTAGGAAATTTAATTTTGTTTTGTGTCATTTTTAAAGATTAATTTTAGTAGTAGTAGTATTTATTTTTTGTTATTACCTCAGTGATAGATGGGGCAAGCTACCATTATCACCTAAACAAAAAGCTACATTTTCCAAATGGGTACGACCAGAAGACCTCACCAACAATCCTACAATGATTTATACTGTGTCCAGTTTTAGCATAAAGCAGGTAAACATTTTATATGCTTTTATATGAAAGCTAACATTTTGAAGTAATTTGAATATAGATTTGGGGGTTTTCTTAGTTTTTATTATGTATCAAGATGCATGAGTATAATTGGAAAAATTCTGAACACTTTGCATACTGAGATAATGAGTATGAATAACTGATTTGAGGAATTGCAGATTTTTATATAGACCCTTTTTATCAGTATATTTTTGCAGATGAAAAAGTTGAGGATCTTAGCCTCACCTTAATAAGAGAATAGATTTTTTTTTAAAGATTTTATTTGGGAGAGAGCGAACACAAGTGGGAGAGGAGAGGTAGGAATAGGGGGAGAGAGTATTTCATGCAGACTCCATGCTGAGCATGGAGCCCAAGACGGGGCTTGGTCTCATGACCTGAGCTGAAATCAAGAGTCGGAGGCTTAATCTACTGAGCCACCCAGGCACCCTGAGAAACAGATACTTTTTTAAAAAGAAAGATATTAAGCTTATTCAAAAAACTCAATGGTGTAACAACAATATGGCTTTATTGCAAACTTTATTCAGTTAAGTTTTGCATTGATGTACAGATGTCTTCCAGTTAGTATAAAAATAATGGTCCTGGGGTACCTGGGTGGCTCATCAGTTAAGCATCTGCCTTCCGCTCAGGTCATGATCTCAGGGTCCTGGGATCACTTTGGGGGGGGGGTCCCTGCTCAGTGGGGAGTCTGTTTCTTCCTCTGCCCCTCCCAGAGGAAGTCTGGGAAGTCTTCTGCCCACCCCCGAGCCCTGCTTGTGCTCACTGTCTCTCTCTAAGTAAATACAATCCTAAAAAAATTAAAAAGTAATGGTCCTGAAATACTATGATTCAAGAATCTTTTGATGTGCATATTCAGTTTAGTTGGTCATATTATAATAAACTTTTTTAAAAATGCCTTTAAATTATCATTAAAAACTTGTGGGTTCAGTGAGTATGCTTTTATCCATGTAAGAAATACATCATATTTATTCTAAATTAACTTTATTGAAGTATTTTACTCAATTTTTCTGGAATTTATTTGAAGAAAATATATATGAGTTTGCAATACAGAATTTCTGTTCATTTTGGTATTCAAGCAGCAGTTAAGTCAGTATAAAAAGTCAGCGGCATAGGTGTAGTGCTTAAATATTGTTGTAATGTTGAAATTGCATGAATGAATTAATAAATTAACACATTCTTATTAACAGACAATAGTATCAGATTGTTCCTTTGTCGCATCACTTGCTATCAGTGCAGCTTATGAAAGACGATTTAATAAGAAGTTGATTACCAGGTAAAATTTTGTATTTGTCCCTTTAGCCCTTTTCCTATAATTGTTTCTTGACTAGAAGTTAACAGCTTTGGTTTTATCTGCATAGAAAGTGAAGAAGGCATATCACTTAAGAATATTGTGGCCCTATATGTTAAACAGATGACTTGTGAATGTGGAAAGATTTCATAAAATAGTCTTAAGAATGTATATACATGTGTTAATACATATGAAATAGGTATGTTTTGAAATAAAATTGGTCAAAGTAAAATCATATCATATTTATAATTATATTATGCTATATGGTAGCCACTAGCTGCATGTGGATATTGTATACTTGAAAAGGGCTAGTCTGAATCAAAATGAGCTGTAAATGTAAAATGCATCAGATTTTGAAAACTAAGCCCAAAAAAATATAAAATTGTAAGATACCTCAAATTTTTATAGTGATTACACACTGAAGTAATATTTTGGATAAGTTTGGTTAAATAAAATATATTAAAATGTCACCTTTTTAACTTTTAATATGGCACCTGGAAAATAGAAAATATTTCTTTTGGCTAAAACTGCTTTAGAATGTGCTGAAATGTTACTGAAATAGTTTTTCCTCTCAATTTTTTAGTTTTATTAGCTAAAGATCATTTATTATACAAATTAAGCATTATAATATTTCATGCATCTTTTCCTTAGTGGTTTTTGTGTAAATCCTGAGATCACAAAGATAAATTAAACACAGACCTTAGTTTTAAGCTATTTGCCATCTTGGATAAATAGATTATATAAGTACATAATATATAGTGTAAAAATAATTGATACTGATACAAATGTCTTACTAGATAATTTTGTGTAGCTTTATCAGAATTGTGTTAACTTTATCTCTGTCAGAGTTGTAGTTAGTTGCCTTAGTTCTTGTTAATTGAAATGATGGTCTCTTCTTGAGCCAGTGAGAGAAGATTATTTTAACTGGCATTAAAATATATCCACTTATTAGAAAATTTATTAGAGTTTATAATTAAAAACTTAGTATTTTTCAGAGTATTGTGAAATTTGTGCCCAGCTCTATGATCTCCTAAGATATTTTCTTTATATTAAATAAGCACTTTGATTAGGGTGAAATTCTTTTCCTAAGCCTATCACAGAAAAATATTCTGTTTATTTTTATAAAATTGCCAAGACAATAGCATATGTCTAAAGAAAATATAATATCCTGCATAGTAGTTTATATTGAATATTAATTTGGTATTTCAATATTTATTTTCCTTACAAAAGCATAATTTACCCTCAGAATAAGGATGGTGAGCCAGAATACAATCCATGTGGAAAGTATATGGTAAAACTTCACCTCAATGGTGTCCCAAGAAAGGTGAATAATACCTCTCCCCACCCCAACCCCTTCTCTCTCTCCTTCCCCACCTTTGAATATTGAGTAGAATCATTAAGAAATGTTATTTGTGTAACCTTTAAAAAGAATTTGAGTCTGGTGTTATGCATATTGCTACCAGTAACATCGTATGTTAATAATTAAAAATAAAAGTTAAGAAAGTCTTTTTAAAAATGATTTTGTGAAATTTATAGAAAGTTTCAAAAAGTAACATTGAGCTAATGATTACTAATGCTTGAACTTTAATCTGATAGTTCTTAATTGATTAAAAGGGAAAGGAAATCGGGCAAACTATAAGGTCACAAGAGTTTATATATATAGTCATAACCTCAAACCTAAGAAATCTTTCAAATTATGTTTTCTTTTGTGAAATATATACAGCCTGAAATTACACTGCTTTCTTTAAGAACTCTGAACTTATGTAATGGCCTGGCATTGTTGGGATTCTCTAGCTCTTGTCTACTCAGGTCCATGGATCAACATTAGCACTTATCTGAGAACTTGTTAGAATTGCAAAATTTAACGCCTTCCTGAACCTACTGAATCAGAATCTATATTTAAACAAATCCCCTGATGCTTTCAGTCTAAGAAGTTGCTCAGTAGCTCAGTAACACTCAAATTTTGGTATGTATAAAATCACGTGGAGGGCTTAATTAAACACAAATTGCTGTCCTGCACCCCTCAGTTTGTGGGGTGGGGCCACAATTTGCATTTCTGACAAGTTCCCAGATGATGCCGGTGCTGCTAAGAAAACCCTGTGAGAACCGCTGCTCTAGTTGATTACTTAAAAATTAAGCAGAATCACTGAGAATAATTTTTTCTGTAGTCTTTAACCCATTGTTTAAAGAATCTTTGAAAATGTAGTTGCATAATCCTCTTGTTAGTGTTAGATCAGAATTTTTCCTATTCTCATTTCCCAAATCACTTCATATTGTGACTTAGAAACTGTATCTTTGTGGTGATCACTTCCTGTATTACTTAAATATATCTTTTGGCCATAATGTTCTACATTTACAACTGTACATAACATGAGTCTTTTTGCAGGTTTAGGTTAAAATTACATGTAGTAATATTATTTACCTTAATAGTGAGGCCCTTTAATAATTACTTTAGATAAAATGTACATTTCTAGAATCTGTAATAATTTTGATGATATAGATCCATTTAACCAGTTGGCTCAAGGTTATCACATGATAGGGAGATTAGCCTATAAAATGGAATAAAGACATTTTTTATAATTTTATAATTTTTATAAATTGAGCAGATTCTAGAAATATGAAGCTATCATTACTTTAATAATGAGCATATTATGTCTTTTATTTCATTTATTTGAAAGGGTTTTTTTTTTTCCTTGATAGAAAGGGTTTTAAGATATTTTGTACCACCTAAGGAAATTAATGTTCTCTTTCTCCAGGTGATCATTGATGATCAATTACCTGTTGATCATAAGGGAGAATTGCTTTGTTCTTATTCTAACAACAAAAGTGAATTATGGGTTTCTCTCATAGAAAAAGCATATATGAAGGTCATGGGAGGATATGATTTCCCAGGATCCAATTCGGTAAGTATCAGGAGGATCCAGACTCAGACTTATGCTATCTAATATGACTATTTTAAATTTGAGAGATTATAGATGATATTTTTATTTAAAGGAAAATGAACAGAGTCTGAACCTCTGAAAAATGTTAATCAATCACCTTATTATGGAAAACTATTTGCTTTCACAAGGATACTGCATTGTAAAGGATTCAGGGAAGTCTAAAATGCAAGTCTGCTGTCACATTGAGATACAAGACCAATTAGATACAGCATACCTTTCCAAAGAAGTCTCTTCAGATCAAAGGGATATGTCATATTGTCATCCTTATGTGTGTTCTTTGGATTATAAATTCAGGTTCAAGGAGTTTGTTTTTTAGTTTTTCCCAGTCTTAATACTGCTTAACCTACAAAATCAAGGTGTGTGCCAGTGTCCTTTAGTTGGATGAGGTAGACTGAGCTTATGCCAGAAACTAGATTAGTATAACTTTGAATTAGGACACTAACCAGCCTGTGGCCTTAGAAAAGGTATGTAACCATTCCTAGCATCTTTGCTTATCTGTAGTATGAGGATAATGCCCACCTTTCAGAGTTGGAAAGATTAAATGAAGTAATGTGTGCAAGTTATCCATCCTTCATAGCTGATTAGTTTCCCACCTAGTACCAGGCTTTCTTCACACTCCTGGTTCTTATAATGCTAGGCAAAGAATGTATAGGTCATACTTAAATGTAATAGGATATTAAAATTTCTTCTTGGCCTACATGCTCAATTGTTCTGTTCTTCAAATATGTTTATAGTTTAGTTTCTAATTCAGTGCCTTTTAATTTACCCAGTGTAGCGTAGAGAGAGAAAGAATGAGAATATATGTAAGACTTTAGAAAAGTGGCTGTCCTAAGAACTCACTAAATTATTAAAGCAGCTTTTATCTGTAACATGTTTTTAGTTTTTAGTTTTCATTGTATTTATCAGTAGGACAGTTGTTGCGTTCAGGAAAAACAACAGAGATTATAAGGAATAAACTTGTGCTTAAATCTGGGTAGGAATTTGAGTTAAATAAGAAATGTATTACTGGTCGGAAACAATCGATGATATTTAATAGCTACCATGGGGATTTATTAAAGAGCTTGGAAACAATATTGACAGTCCTGAAAATGTGTTTATGTTGCAGAATATTGATCTTCATGCACTGACTGGGTGGATACCAGAAAGGATTGCTATGCATTCAGATAGCCAGACTTTCAGTAAGGATAATTCTTTCAGAATGCTTTATCAAAGGTAAACATTTTCTCTCTCTTTGATAGTAAAAGAGGCAGTTTTTAAAAATTCATGCCTTAGAAGAGATAATACAGAGGCTGTATTTTTAGTTATTTAGGGAAATTCTGGTTTTACTTTTCATTTTTGTTTTTGTTTGTTTGTTTAAATAATCTACACTTAACTTGGGCCTCAAACTCCATGACCCCCAGATCAAGAGTCACGTGCTCCAACTGAGTCAGCTAGGTACCCCCAGGAAATTGTGTTTTGAAAATGGACTTCACTTTATGTACTTGCTATGGCCAGCCCTCAGTCATCCTCAGTGATAGTGACAATTAATCCAGATTATAAATAATCCAAAACATTTGAATTTGGAATATGTCATATAGGCAAATTGTTTCCTACTTCTTAAGTACTTACTTTGAGGGAAAGTAGAAAAAGAGAAGTATGAGAATATAAAGAGGAAGATAGCTTTTAAGCCTTCAATGAATAATCCATAGATAGAGATGGGAAGATTGTGCAGTAATACATATTCAGTAGTGAAACTAGAAAATTTCAAAGATTTGACAAAGTGTATTTGACATCTTCAACTTTATTTGTAAATCATTTGAAAACTTAGCATTTGCTTTCCTTCATTGGTAAGTTTTTACCTTATAATTATCTAAAACTGGAGAAGGGTGGGACAGTGTAATAATTTATCTGATATGTTGTGAAAAGAAACGTAGTTCTTGTTCTCTAAGGAGTGTTGGGAATATCCCATTTTAGAAAAGATGTCAAATTTGTGGAAATTTTCATGTAAACTATTAGACTGAAGGAAAGATAGTGTGATCTGATGGTATAAATATGATGTTTTCTTTTAGTTATTTGTCTATTGGGGTCATTCCAGGTTTCACAAAGGGGATGTCCTCATCACTGCATCAACTGGAATGATGACTGAAGCTGAAGGAGAGAAGTGGGGTCTGGTTCCCACACATGCATATGCTGTTTTGGATATTAGAGAGTTCAAGGTTTTGCTTTACATATTTTTCTTCTTTCTCATACCTGATTGTAAGACATTGCAAGGATCCCAAATAGTGTAATAGGCTTTTTTTTGTTTGTTTGTTTAATTTAAAATTTAGGTAGTTAACGTACGGTGCAATATTGGTTTCTAGAGTAGAATTCAGTGATTCATCACTTACATACAATACTCAGTGCTCATCAATAGTATAATAGCTTTTGAATACTGACATATCAAGGTTCAGATGAAGTTTTAAAAATCATTCTACCTATTACATTAAATAATTTGACCTCGACCATTAGAAATTATGAAATAAAAAGATGGGAAATGTAATGGCAGTGATAGCAGAGATTGATGACAAAACAGAAATGCCTTTTGCCTCTTTAAAGTCATTAAATTTGTCTCAAAATTTGTTGAGGTAAACACATAGCCCTCTAGGTTCTGAGCTATTTGCTGATGTTGGGGGTAGTCATAGCATTAGGCTCTAGAGCTTGGTAGACATTCAGTAAATATTTACGAAAGGACAAAAAAAGGGGAATATCTATGAATAAGAAATATGCCAATGGATTTGCAAATGTTTCTCTTCCTAGCAGCCCTCACATGCTCTCAGACATTTCAGATTCTTTCTCTGCTCAAATGTTGAAATAGTTGACTTTATTACTTCTTGGGTTATTGATTACCTCTTTTTAAATGAAAAAGAGATCTGTTCTATGGATTAGAAAGTACAGAGATTGTTAAGGGAGGATTCTTTATCCCTGATGATAGAGAGTACCTAAGCTGTGTAGTCCCTGGAAAGTTTAACTAGCCATGTGTTCACTTTCCCCTGCTTAAACTTGCAGCAGGAAGTAGTGATCGATCAACAATGACAGTGTTCTGCTGTGTATTAATTTGATTGATTTTCTTTTATGGCATGTGGAATTATATGAAGTATGAAAGCCTTTGTAGGGACCTGCTGCAATATCAATTTATCTAGTCTCAAGGCTTTCTAAATCAGCCACTACTATATCCCTAACCATTGTGTATAAAATAAATAGTGTTTTCCTTTAAAAGCATAAAAATTGATTACCTAAAGCAAAAAAAAAATAAAAACATATGTGAAATTGAATAAGCTGAGAGATTTGTGCTTGGTGTAGAAATGTGTTTTAGAGTGTTCCACAAAAATGAGTCAAAACATTGGCCATAACATTTGCTGTTATTTAATACTATGTGTATGTTATTTTATTGTTAAAACATCCTTGTAGGTGATCAGGATGCCTAAGTGGCTCAGTCACTTAAGCACCTGCCTTCGTCTCGGGTCCTCGGATTGAGTCCCACATCAGGCTCCTTGCTCAGCAGGGAACCTGCTTCTCCCTTTCCCTCTGCCCCTCCCCCTGCTTGTGCTTGTGCTCTCTCTTTCTTTGACAAATAAAGTCTTCAAAAAAAAATGTTAATTAAAAAAAAATCCTGGTAGGTGATCAACAGTGAGGTAATAAAAAGACAATTAAATTTAGATAATGAAAGTCAATATAGAAGTAAGCTTGAATTTGAAGAAATTTTCTGTGATAATTGTGTCATTTACTTTGAATAATAAGTCTGTTGTGATTGCTTAAAGGAAACCAGACAAATAACTTATGAGTGAAATAGGCACCTGTGGTTTGATGTGAAAACAAAACATTTAAAAGCTTGCTGAATGTCCGTAAAGAATTTCAGGTAGCAGCCGTTTTAGTTTAGTTCATCATTTTTATCTTAGTTTTGCTGTCTGTATTTTGAGACAGTTCCTTAGTCCTGACTTGAATTTTAAAATATTTCCAAAAATACTTATCTCATTAGGCATTTATCTCTAGAACCTCTGTTGTGCAGATAGACCCAATCTTAGACAAAAGCTATTGCCAATCTTCTACGTTTGTGAATTTCTTCACTTAATAAGATTTTATTAATACAAATGTTTCCTTTTTGTTTGTCTCTAACCAGCTTGAGTATTTTAATATCTTTGCACTTTTGTCTCAGCAGTCCTTTGGGTCATTTTGTTGTGTCCTTGAGGTTATGTTTCATAGTCTATTGTGAAGCTACATCTCAGTTTCAAGCTGCTGTCTCTAAGTACAACATGTCTTACCAAGGGATTTTTGAATCTGTCCAAGTCTTTTCATTTGCTCCCCCTTGGAAATAATTTTGAAAATGGAATGTTTTATCATAAGCAAGATCCTTTTTTAGTCTTAACATTTTTTTCCCCTACTCAGGGCCTCTGAATTGCAGGGTCTCCAAACAAAATCTACAACTTCTTCTTAGCGTCCTTAAAATGTCAGTGATGACCGGCACCTGCCCCAAAAGAGCTTAGCAATTATCTCTCCTTTATATTCTTTCCTTAAAAAGTGTTAGGGTTCTGAATATACTTTTTTTTTAAGGTTTTATTTATTGGGGCGCCTGGGTGGCTCAGTCATTAAGCGTCTTCCTTCGGCTCAGGTCATGATCCTAGGGTCCTGGGATTGAGCCCCACATTGGGCTCCCTGATCAGCGGGAAGCCTGCTTCTCCCTCTCCCACTCCCCCTGCTTGTGTTCCCTCTCTTACTGTGTCTCTCTCTGTCAAATAAATGAAATCTTTTAAAAAGAAAAGGTTTTATTTATTTCAGAGAGAGAAAAAGAGAGCATGAGCAGGGGGAGGGGCAGAGGGAGAAACAGGCTCCCTGCTGAGCATGTAACCCGGGGCCAGACTCATCCCAGGACCCTGGGATCAGGAGGCAGATATCCTACTTATGTAGAGCTAGGTTTTATGGGGGGGGGGGGGTTAAATATCTGTGTGGCAGGGGCAAGAGTGGACAAGTGGTAAGAAGAAATTGAGAAAAGGAATTTGAAGATTCCTGAGAGAAATGAATGTCCCCAGATATCACATCTTTCCCAGGCCATGATTTGCTACATTTAAAATAGCTGAGGACTCTATCTTTCAAAAATGTCCCTCAAATAGTTTGACATCATTAGAAAATGAATACAATTTCCTAATTTGACTGCTTAAAATAAGACAAACACTCTTTTGGATTTACAGGCTCTTTTGATTTTCTGAGTTCAAGTAATGAGTTCTGTAGACACACCCAGTATTTGTTGAGCACTTACTTAACATAACCTTAACAGTCTGTTTTATAAACTCAGTCAAGACTTCTGAAAAAGGACAGTAGTGTTACCATTTCAAGTTTACAGTCTCATTGGGGAGACAAACTCATGCATTTGCACAAGTAGGAAACAAGATAGAATATTAATTGTTTTAAACTAAAGTAATATAGAATATTAATGTTATAAAGTTTAGAGAAGAAGTAGTAATTAAAAGAAGACCATTACTAATTACTAAATATTTTGCATATTTTGGATATGTTAATTTATTTAATCTTCACAACAGGTTCTAGGAGACATTATAATCTTCATTTTATGTGTGAGTAAACAAATGATCAGAGAGTAAATGACCCACCAAAGGTCCATAAAGCTAATTAATAGAGCTGGCATTTGGTCCCATTTCTTTCTGACTCCAAAGTCCATGTTTTTTTCTCTTCTTCACTGCTGCAGTCTTCATTGAGAGAATCAGTGGAGAAAAAAGCTAAGGAGTATCTGAAAGGATCTTAAGGGAGGAGGATGGATGAGAGGGCTTTCCAGGAAAGGGGGACAGCATGGGTAAATAAGGATTATTTGTGGGGATGATGAGAGAAAAGACTAAATTAGAGCCAAGGGTATGAGTACTGGAAAATAAAGTGGGGCCAGAGCAGAGTAGGCTTTGAAAGAGTGGGAAATTCATGGTGCTCTAAGGCAGCACTGTCAAAAAGAACTTCCTACTATGATGGAAGTGTTCAGTGTCTGTGCAGTGCATAAGCCAATAGCTATACATGGTCCTTGAACACTTGAAATGTGGCTAGTGTGACTAAGGAACTGATTTTTATTTTTTTATTTAAAAAAATTTTAATTTTAATTACCCCCTTGGGTAGTGACTACCATATGGACAGCATAGCTCTTGGGAATAGGTAGGCATCAGATATGTTATGTAGTGAAAATATTGATTAAAGAATATTGTAAGTTGATGTGGAAGGAAAAGTATTGATCAGTATTCAAAATGCAGCCTCTCTTAGAAAATGCATGATATAACTAATAAAAATTTGGTAAAACTGTTTTGCAACTTTTTTTTTTTTTTTTCTTAATAGGGGCTGCGATTTATCCAGCTGAAAAATCCTTGGAGTCATTTACGTTGGAAAGGAAGATACAGTGAAAATGATGTAAAAAACTGGACCCCAGAGTTACAAAAATATTTAAACTTTGATCCTCGAACAGCTCAGAAAATAGACAATGGTAAATACATCTTTTCAATTTTGATACCATTCGATCTTTAACATGCTTTAGTAATATGAAATGTATTAACTGATTGAAGTCATTTGTCATTAAGATATTGTATGGATTAACAGGCATCTAATTTTCAGGAATATTTTGGATTTCATGGGATGATCTCTGCCAGTATTATGATGTGATTTATTTGAGCTGGAATCCAGGTCTTTTTAAAGAATCAACATGTATTCATAGGTAACTTTTTTGCATATTTCAGAATATGCTTTATAGTAGTCTCCACTTTTATCACGTAAAATATAAGGATTAGCTTTTTTTTTTTTTTTTTTTTTTTTTTAAATTTTATTTATTTATTCAAGAGAGAGACAGAGTGAGAGAGCATGAGAGGAGACAGAGGGAGAAGCAGACTCCCCATGGAGCTGGGAGCCTGATGTGGGACTCGATCCCAGGACTCCGGGATCATGACCTGAGCTGAAGGCAGTCGCTTAACCAGCTGAGCCACCCAGGTGCCCCAAGGATTAGCTTTTGAAGATTAGCATTCTTTTTGTCATTCCTGCGAATGACTGCCATGTGATAGTTATTTTCTTTATATGCTGTTTTGGTTATCCCAAAAATTATTTAAGCAATAAAACAAAAATCCTGATAACCTAGTTGTATTAGAAACACAAAACTTTTAAAAATAGTTTGTTGTAGCTCAATGAGAAATTTAATTACTGTTTTCTTTCTTGGCTTTCTTTTTTAGTACTTGGGATGCTAAGCAAGGACCTGTGAAAGATGCCTATAGTCTGGCCAACAACCCCCAGTACAAACTGGAGGTGCAGTGTCCACAAGGGGGCGCAGCAGTTTGGGTTTTGCTTAGTAGACACATAACAGACAAGGTACCTTCTTACATGTCCCATACAGAAACTTTAAAAAATATAATTAGACCGTTGTGAACAAGATACGTAATTTGGTCACCAGCCTGTTTCGTTTATATAGGTGGCGTGAAGATAGTGTTGTATTACATAAATGTGTATTTACCTCTAAGGAAATTTATATACTTAAAATCTTGAAGAAGAATGTGAGTTTATGCTTGTCAGGGTTTTGAGCTTGATTATGTAGGTCTTAAGAATACTATCATTAAAATACTCTGAAGGGGGTTTGAAGATGTTAAATCATTAGGCCTGATTCTGTAAACCATAACCATAATCTTAATAGCCTCAGAGTCTTATCTAATATATTACTTTATACAATGTGGTGGTCCATTGAAATGAGTTTAATTCAGAAAAGCAGTTTTTACAGCACTAAGTAGCTGAAATGCTATTAAAATTAGAATTTTTTTCCTACTAAGAGCATTTTGAGCCCATTTTCCTAACTATATTGGGTTCTTTGTACTTTCAGGATGATTTTGCAAATAATCGAGAATTTATCACAATGGTTGTATACAAGACTGATGGGAAAAAAGTTTATTACCCAGGTATGTTTAGTAGACAAACATTCAAACAAACATTAAAATTTTATTTGCCTGATTAAAATGACAAACTTTATGTAAATAATATGCAGAAATAATGCTGATAGGCTAATAAAAACCATTCGAACAGACATGGTGGTATTTATGCTACTTTGGTGTTTTGTTCTGATTTGTTTTTAACTTAGAGACCTCAGGAATTTGAGATTCCTGTATTCTTGCATATTGCTGTCAGAGTTTTATTTCTAAAACTTAAATCCTATGTGATCAAAAATCCTATGGTTTTCTGTGGGCTCCTGGATAAAATATAAGCTCTCTGGCATGGTTTGTAAGACTTTTGATATTCTGACCTTAACCTTTCTGTTGCCTTTTATCTCAGGCCACAGCTTTTCATATTGCCTTCAGTGAGGTACTGATTACCCCTGAACATTCCATGCCCTTGCTTCCCCTCTTTTCATACAGTTTCTTCTCCCAAGTCTCTCTCCTCTCCCTCTCCTCTACCCACTTACTCCTCTTACCCTAGTCTATGTAATAAACATGGTTAAGATCCAGCTTATATGTTATTTCCTGTGATAACTTTTCTGCCAGGCAAAGTGAATCTTTCCCTCTGTAGGGCTCCTGAGGCATTTAATATACTATATTGAAACCACTTTCCTTTCACATTAAAAAAAAAAAAAAGTTTACCATATATTAAGCATAGGAACTGTTTATGTGCTTGTTGGAGAGACAGAAATAAGAAAATTACCAGGTAGTGATGTGTCTGTAAAGAAATAAGTAGGGTTATGTGTTTGTGACTGATTGGTTGCTTTGGTTGGGTGGCCATGGAAGGCCTCTTTGAGAAGGGGTAAGAGGAAGTCTGAATGACAAAAAGGAATCAGTCATGCAAAGAAATAAAGGGAAAAGCATTACAGGCAGAGGGAATAACAAGTGGGAGGACTCTAAAATGAGGGAAAAAGAGTGTTTTTTAGAAACGAAAAAAAGGCCAGTAGGCCTGGGGTGGTATTGTATCAAGAGGTCAGAAAGGTATGCATGCAGGCTCAGGTGACATGATGTTCTGTAAGCCACACCAGGGTTTGGATTTTGTTCTAAGTGTAATAGAAAATCTTTGGAGAGCCTTGATCAGGAAAATGACATGATACAAAACTTTTTTTAAAGACCATTTTTTGTAGAATTATATTGGCAGGGGCAAAAAATGGAAAAGTACAAAATTAGTGATTTTGAGAAAGAACTTAGCATAATAAGGGAGTGTAGATGAGGAGGAGTGGACAGATTTGGGTTTCAGTAGGATTGTCAGGACCTTAGTTAATTTTGGGGAGCAAAGAGAAATCAAGGATGATTTCTGTCATTTTGGCTTACTTCATAAAAAGCTGCTATAACATTTACTGAGATAGGCAAAAACTGAGCGTGGGGCAAAGGAAGCAGTTTTGTTGTGGAGTAAAAGCAAAAGTTAATTTTTTTGTTGTTGTTACTTACTTAAAATACCTATTAGATATCCAGGTATAGAAACCAAGGAAACAATTGGATTTTGGGGTAGAGTTCTGAGATAAGGTTAGGGTTATAGATGCAGATTGAAGAATCAGGGGCATACAGATGCCTTTTGAAGATAGGACTGTATACACTGCCAGTTGAGAGAGTTGTAGGTACAGAGATGAACACCCAGGACCTAACCATGGATTCAGACAGCTTAAGGTTGAGCAGAAGAAAGTTACTGCAGAAAAATTAGAACAGAGTACCTGAGGAAATAAAGTAAGATGTACATGACCCAAGTGAGGACAGTGTTTCATGAGGGAAAGAGAAGACAAATGCATCTATTGTTATTTTAGAGGTAAGATAGGTTAGAGAAGAAATAATTGGACTTAGCATCCTGGTAGTCATTGTTGACCTTAACAAGAACAGAGTTGGTAGAGAGGTGAGCTTAGAAGCCCAAATGGAGTGGATTGAGGAGAGACTGGGAGGTAAGGAAGCAATTATTGACAGTTCTTTCAAGAAGGCTGGGCAAAAGAAAGTGGTTTCGTTAAGTCTTATTTTTATTTAGTGAGAGAAAAACATGATATTCATCCCCCTAACACGGGGTGAGAGGGGGAGGCGGAGGAAGGGGGGGTACAGAAACTACATGACAGGCCCTGACTCCTATCAGTCAGTCAATATCAAGAGATTTTGATATTCCAGAATGGGCATGGCACATATGATTTCAAGGGTTAAAAGTAAATTAGCCAAATTTCCCATTTTTCATTATGTTGGCCACTATACAACCAAAAAAACACAAATATTGTGAGTAGCTATTCCTAGCATTAAGATATTTATATGGCTTTTGAACTTCAAAAATATTTTTGTTACACTTTTTATTTGGATTTTTTTTTTTTAAACAATGCTCCCTCTTACATATAATGATACTGCCTTTTCAGAAAAAAATAATTTCTGGTTTACAATTTTATTTTCATTACAACACTCAAGTGAATTAAAAAACACTCTTCTATCATTCTATTTGACAAGAGAGTAAACTGAGGCACAGAAATGTTAAAAATCTTGTTCAAGATTTTTGTTTTTCTCCTCACACTAGATCACACCACTCTAAGCATTAGAGATTTATTACCTGTTTGAGATACTAAAATGTTTAGTTTTTTCAATAGATTATATAAGTATTCAGTATTCCTAAAAAAGCTAAATGGTATAGCATTGATTTTAAATGACATGTAATAATTGACATGCATGAAATAATTTTATTGGCTTGATTGCAATAAGACATCAGAGACTATATCATGCAGCATTGTTTGAAATAGCAAAATACTGGAAATAATCTGTGAGATTGAATAACTAATGGGGATATAAATAAGTCATATTCATATGATGGTATGTCATACAGAGAGTTCTAAAAGGAATAAACCATATCTATAGAATGTGAATCTAAAAAACACTGAGTAAAAAATGAAAGCTTTAAAATAAGACAATATGGTGTCTTTTTAGATATATACCCACAGAAATAACATTTACTCATTCACTTTTAGGGATGTGTGTGTGTTCAATACTGAAAAGATGCCCAGGGGTGCCTGGGTGGCTCAGTGGGTTAAAGCCTCTGCCTTTGGCTCAGGTCATGATCCCAGGGTCCTGGGATTAAGCCCCACATCGGGCTCTCTGCTCAGCAGGAAGTCTGCTTCCCCTCTCTCTGCCTGCCTTTCTGCCTACTTGTGATCTGTTTGTCAAATAAAATCTTTAAAAAAAAAAAAAAAAAGAAAAGATGCCCATTAATTCATCAGAATGGAATAGAATGAGACTAAGGGTGGTGTTTAAAAGGGACTTTGTTTTATAAGGAAGCTAGTATGACTCCCAAAAATGTTAATTTAGTTCTGAATGGTGAGGAATATAGATATATTTTTATATACTACTTTGTATCTTAAAAAATATTGCCTCAAAATAAAAAAGCACCAATCTTGATTTTAAAATCCTCTACTGGAGAAAATTCAGCACAGGGCTAGTAGGTATTATCTTCTGTCTCATTGAATGTATTCCAAAAGATAGCCTTTACTTACTAGCAATTATTTAAAATTTTTAATTGTAAAGTTTTAAGTTGAAATTCCTTTGTACTATTACATTTTAAAGATGGAATCAAGGGGGAGGGATGTCCATCCATTTAATTTTTTTCCTATCATGACCTATAAAACTTTAATTTAAAAACTACAGAAACTAAAGTATCCTTTTCTGTAAACCTACTTATTTGTAGGTGACCCGCCTCCATACATTGATGGCATTCGAATTAACAGCCCTCATTATTTGACTAAGATAAAGCTGACCACACCTGGGACCCATACCTTTACATTAGTGGTTTCTCAGTATGAAAAGCAGAATACAATCCATTATACTGTCCGGGTGAGTAAACCAACATACAATGACAGAACACAATAATTTCAAGTACATAATGTGCTCTGCTTCTTAGTGGGATTAGCTATAGAAAAAATGTATTTCTGAAAATTGTCTATAAATTTTTGTGTATATGTGCTTATATTAATTCAGCATTAAATTACGATGCTTCCCAGAGAAAGTAATGCTTTTGAAAAGTAATATTTTTATTTTGAATGACATATTGAGTGAACATTTTAGTTTTCAGAATAATAGTTTGGTCCTGAGGTAATGTGATACATTGAACTAATAAATTCTATCTCAGAACAAGCAGTTAAGAACTCCTTTATCCTATGTAATACTTTAATTGACTTAAAAAACACAACTTTGAACTCTGTGAAAGGAAATCAGTTGCCTGTGAACATATTGCCCTCTTACAGCTTGGCCGGTTAGTTGGTTCGTTGGGGTGGAAGAAGGTTATTGTAATTTTGTTCTGCATAGGTTTTTTTCCCCATACATCAGTAAGGGAGCTCAACTTGAATAGATTTTTAGTGATGAAAAGGACATCGGGTGGCTGCATCTACCCACCTTTTTTCTTCAGATGCAGAAACCAAGGCCTAGGGACATTGTCCTGAGTCACACAGGAGCAGAGAAAGCCAGAACAAGATCCCTAGCTGCTCAATTCCCAGTTCATTAAGCCTGTGTACAGATTAATTACTTTTATGTATACCAACTGATTTTTCAGTCTTCTAGTATATTCTTTATCACTATGGAGTTTTTATAAGCATAAACTTTATCAATACAATAAATTTTGTTTAAAATCTAGGTATATTCAGCCTGCAGCTTTACTTTTTCAAAGATTCCTTCACCGTACACCTTATCAAAACAGGTAAGAATTCTTTCTCTGGGTCATAATATCAGAGAACGCTTAGAATTCCCTGGTCTTTTTCTCCTTTTCTCATTTTATTCACATTTAAGAATTTCTTACAAAATAAAAACATTCTGGACTTGACAGTAATACAAGGGAAATGTAAGTGGCCTCCAGTCTGGGTTGGAATACAGGATCTTCAGTGAACAATATTTAGTGATTCTGTGAAAAGAAAAAAGGCTCAAAGAGAAAAGATTATGCAGACTTTGGTCATTAGAGAAGGATTCATCATGTAGATGAACCTTTATTTTATATTTATTTATAAGATCTATTTCAGAGAGAGTGCACAAGCATGAGTTGGGGGAGGGACAAGGGGAGTAGTCTCCCTGCTGAGCAGGGAGCCTGCCACAGAGCTCCATCCCAGAACCCTAGCATCACGACCCAAACTGAAAGCAGATGTTTAACGACCAAGCCACCCAGGTGTCCATAAATGAACCTTGAAGGTAGAATTTGAGACTGGTTTTGCAGGGTGTGCTAGATGTCATCTGTAGAGGAAGATTTGAGGGAGAATTCTTGGCTCCCTTATCAAATATTAATTGACCATACATGCTTGGGTTTATTTCCAGGCTCTTTATTCTGTTGGCCTATATGTGGTTTTTATACTGTCAGTACTGTATTGTTTTAATGACCATAGCTTTATAGTACAGCTTGAAATCAGGAAGTGTGTTATCTCCTGCTTTGTTCTTTCTCAGGATTTCTTTGGCTATTCAGGGTCTTGTGTGGTTCTGTGTAAATGTTAAGAGTGTTTTTTGTGTGGGGCACCTGGTTGGCTCAGTGGGTTAAACCCTCTGCCTTCGGCTCAGGTCATGATCCCAGGGTCCTGGGATCAAGCCCCACATCGGGCTCTGCTCAGCGGGGAGCCTGCTTCCCCCTCCCTCTCTCTGTCTGCCTCTCTGCCTACTTGTGATCTCTTGTCAAATAAATAAAATTTAAAAAAAAAAAAAAAACTTTAAAAAAAAGTGGTTTTTGTGTTTAAAAAAAGTCATTGGAGTCCTCTGATAGGGATTGGATTGAATTTATAGATAACTTTTGGTGTATTGACATTTTAACAATATTAACTCTTTCAGTCTATGAACATAGGATATCTTTCCATTTATTGTTTTATTTTCAATTTCTTTGATTAATGTTTAATAGTAGTTTTCAGATGATCGCTCTTTTATCTCCTTAAATTTATTCCTAAGTATCTTATTGTTTTTGTTATTATGAGATTGATTTATTTTCAGAAACTTCATTGTTAACATAGAAATGCTACTGATTTCTGTATGTTAATTTTGTATCTTATAGCTTTACTGAATTTGTTGATTAGATCTAACAGTCTTTTGTTTGCATCTTTAGGTTTTTCTATATATAAAATCATGTCATCTGCAAATAGAGACAATTTTATTTTTCCTTTCCAGTTTGCTACATTTTCTTTTTCTTGTCTGATTACACTAGCTAGGACTTCCAGAATATGTTGAATAGGAGTGGTAAGAGTGGACATTCTTGTCTTGTTCCTGATCTTAGAGGAGAGAGGCATTCACTTTTCATCATTGTGTATGTTAATTATAAGCTTGTTGTATGTGTCCTTTACTATGTTGAGATATGTTCCTTCTATTCCACATTTCTTAGGAAAGCGTTTCTACCATGAATGGATGTTGAATTTTGTCAGGTGCTTTTTCTGTGTCTGTTGAGATGATTATAAGATTCTTCCATTCTGTCTATTGTGACTTACCGCATTGAACTGATTAGCTGTGTTGAACCATCCTTGCATCCCTGGGGATTGTGTGTTTTCATCTAGTTCATTAAGCTTCCTTAAGGATTATTCTGCATTCTTTGTGTTACAGTTCATAGATCTCCATTTTTTAGGGTTATTGGAGCATTGTTCATTTTTTTGGATGATGTCCCATTTACCTGATTTTTTGTGATCCTTCATTTTTAGGTTTATAAATCTGCACATTTGAGTGATTAGGCTGACTTTCCAGCTTTGCTATGGCAGGACTTTTTCCACCAGTTAGCTTAGTTTGGGTTTCTGGCTGTCTGCTGGTATTGTCCTTGGGCACACTGGGCCTACCATGATGGTCTGTTTTTGGGCAAGGCCGCTGTTAGGACTCTGAGGATGGGAATGGTGGTTGTGCCATGAGCTGAGAACAGTTGGGTAGGACTACTGGCTTGGTCCTACCCAAATGAGGCTGTGTGGAACAGGCTCCACAGTTGCTTAGATTCTCTGGTCGGACTTACTACAAAGTCAGGACATGATACTATAATCAGTAGTAGATGGGGCTATGAATTAGTTTCCCTGCTTTGGTAGGGCAACAGGACAGGACCCAGGGGTTGTGAATATCTTTGTAAGGGGACCTGTACTGAATTCCCTAGTCAGGTGAGGCCACCACTTCTGCTCTGCAGACAGGGCAAACCCACAAGCTGTGCTTTTTGTTCAAGCGCCACTATGAAAGGGCTGTTGGGTTATGCAGTTCTCCGTGTCCACTGGTTCAGTTCCCTGGTCAGAGAGACTGAAGGCTATATTCGGTGATGAGCAGGCCTACAAATCAGATTTCCTGCCTGGGCTCAGCAGGAGAAGCATCTCTTTGTTATCTTGACATAAGCCCACCTACACCCCAAGCTGTAACCAGACAGGGCCACTGGCTTTGCTCCGTGAACTCTTGGTTCTGCCTACTCTTGGCCACTGGAATGCACAGCATCCAGTAGTTGTCACCAGCCCTTCTGGTCAGATGGAGCTGGAAGGCAGTGTCTACAGCAGTTGGGGCTGTGACTCAGCTCCTTGCCTGATGTGGGCAATCCAGGCTGTAAGGCCAGCAATACCATTTGGCTTTCCAAATCAGGCAGATCTGCACCCTGCCAAGCTCCTGGGTGGAAGCATACCCCTGACTTGGTTCTGCAATTACTACTTGGGCGCCGCAGGTATGAATTCAGCCTGCTGAGGTCCCCGTGCTGGTTGTTGCAAGCTCCACTCTCTTCTTTGTTGCAGTTTCTCCTGTAATCCTTACGGTGAGAGATCAAGTAGGGGCTTTTGTAAAGCAAGTCACAATTCTTAGGGGAAGCTTGTTGTTCATTGAAGAATCAGAAGCTCTGGGGAGACATCACCACCTGGTGCTGGCCTGCAGACGGTGCAGTCAACATGTAGCTGCTTCTCTTGTCCTTCTAATGTTACCTGTCTTGGGCTCTGTGGTGCAGGCGGGTGCTTCTGCCTCACATCCATGTTCAGGAATTTCTCAGTGCTATCCTCTTCTGGAATAGCTGTTAGTTGTCCCTGTGAACGGGAGCAAAGCAGGAGGAACCTTTGTTGCCATCTTGGTGACACCATTCCCTTTTTGAAGTCCTTAAAGTAGAATTGGAGAATGGGAAGTTTTGCTAATACAAAAACTTTGTTTTATTAAAGATTAATGGAAAGTGGAGTGGCCAGAGTGCTGGAGGATGTGGAAATTTCCAAGAAACTCACAGAAATAACCCCATCTACCAATTCCATATAGAAAAGACCGGGCCATTACTGATTGAGCTAAGAGGACCAAGGTTTGTGATTAAGTAACTTTCTTAAGTTAATATCATATTAAAAATGAGTTTAATGGAACAGAATAGGGTTTTGAAACAGACCTAGGCATATATAGGCACTTGATTAGTGAAAAAGATGGCATTGCAGAGGAGCAGGGGAAGGATAGGCTGTTGAATAAATGTGCTGGGATAGTTGGAGTATTCATGTGCCAAAAAGGTAATTAGACCACTTTCTCACATCAGATCTAAAAATCTATTGCAGTTGGGCTACTAATAAAGGAGATATTTTAATGACTTCAGGATCAAGAAAAAGTTAAGACACAAAGAGCACATAGAAGGATTTGTAAATACTCTACACTAGTTATTTAAAAAAGAGTCCACAGTTTAAAAAATGAAAGCTTGGACAGGCATGTCATAAGGGGAACAATCCAAAATGGCTGATAAGCCGTTGTAAGAGCCAAACATTTGTAACAACCCAAGTGTTCATCAGTAGCATTGAAGATTATAAAATAGAGCGCTGCATAACACTGAAAATAAATTACAGCTACCCAACATGATGGATAAGTCTTAAAAACAATGCCGAGGAGAAGCCATACATAATAGAACATCAACTGTATGATTCCACTTAAGTGAGGAGCAAGCAAAACGAAACTACTATTTAAAGATGCGTGCTTAGGTTGTCAGACTATATAAAAGCAAGAAAGTAGGGAAGGGGGTTGTGAAATAGGTGAAGGAGATTAAGAGGTACAAACTTCCAGTATAAAATAAGTCAGAAGGATGAAAAGTACAACAGAGAATATAGTCAATAATACTGTTGCACCGTACGGTGAGTGCACCCACTGTGGTGAGCATAACATACAGAACTTGTATCACTGTTGTACTCTGAAACTAACATATGTCAACATACTCTTAAAGGCAAGACATTGTTAAATGTTAACTCTGTGGGGACAGGAGCTGTAATGAGAAAGGCATGTATAGGGACTTCCACGGTGCTGAAAGTTGTGTTGATCTGGGTGGTGATGACCTATGTGTTCACTTTATGTGTTATGTAGGCTGTATGTTGTGTGTACATTGTGTTCTATTTCTCAACTTAAAAAGGTTTAAAAAACAATAAAAATAACTAAGTAAAATTAGCCTGAATTTTGCCTCTTTACAAACACTAATCTTTTATATACGGTTAAGCTAGTTTTGTACAGTTTGGTAGGTGAAATAAGGTATCTAGTTGTTGCTCATTTTGTATTCAATTCGTAGATTGAAGTAAAAGGATTTGACATAAAAGTGTTTGACAGTATCTTTTGCTTTCCCTATTCATGTCTTTTGCCCATTTTTCTCTTGGAATTGTCATGGTTTTCTTAACTTTAGGCACGTATCACATATTTGCAAGTATTTTTCCCAGATCATTTTTTTTTTTACATAGAGAAAATTTTCTTTTTAAAGTAATCAGATGTCTTTTCAGGTTTATTTTGCTATGGGCAGGAAATCTCACCCCAGTATCAGATTTGTACCATATTTTTTTCTAGGTCTTTTGTGGTTTGCTTTTTACATCTAGATGGAATGTATTTTTATATTTGGTGTGAATACAGTGTCAGTTCTTTTTCCTAAATTTGTCACCTCCTCACCATCTAAATAATCCTCCTTTTCCCTACTGATTTGGAATGTCATGTCTACCATATGCTAATTACTTCTGTAAATTCAGATTTCAGGCTCTGTCCTTTTTTTCTGCAAAGATCGTATTTTATCATTTAAATTTGACAGTATTCTCCGAGAGCCTGTGGTAAAAATACTATTTCTTCTAAAGTAAGTTTAATACTAATCTTCATGGCTTCAATTTAAAAATATGATTATAAATCAATATAAAAATATAAATGGCATCTTGTATAATTAAGAATAAAAATAGTATATGCATGTGTTCCAGAGTGGTTTCCACCTCCTAAAGCTTTAGAAAGTATATACTCAGTTCAATAGTATATCTGCACTTTAGTTATTTTTAGGTATGTATTTGAGACTACTTAATAACAACAGTAATTGTTTCTTTTTATTGCCAGGCAATATAGTGTTGGATTTGAGGTTGTAACAGTGTCTGTGGTGGGAGATCCTGGTCCCCATGGCTTTCAGAGGAAGTCTAGTGGTGACTATAGGTAATGTTTACATTTTGACTGCATCTAATTTATACTTTACTCTTTGTGGCATCATCTTCTGTAAACTTTGTTCTCATTTCCCTGCATATAGGTGTGGGTTTTGCTACCTGGAATTAGAAAATATACCTGCGGGGATCTACAATATCATTCCTAGTACTTTTTTGCCTAAACAAGAAGGACCTTTTTTCTTGGACTTCAATAGTATTATCCCGATCAAGACAACGCAACTTCAGTGATGCAGCTTTCAGCTTTACTGGATTTTATACTTACCAAATCAGCTCTTCAAATGAGGACAGAAATCCTCAGGACACCAAACAATCAGAACAGAATTAAATCTCTCAAAATGTTACAGTGGGATCTGGTGCTGCTCAAGTCAGAGTGTTTAGAATTGTATATAGTCAGAATTACCCTAAATCACTCAGAAGTACTATTTACCTGGTTTTATGTGTATAAGGACTTGGTTTGCATTGAGGGGCCCCATTGTATAAACCAGACTGTGGAGGATTAAAGTTTAGGCTCAGTCAGCACTGTATGGTGCCTTTACTAGAAGAGAATAGAGACCGGATAAGGGACATGACTTACCCACTCAACTGGGTGGAACAGTAGGCTGGAATAATATTCTGAAATACTTATATTTGTCTTTTGGCAGAGCATGTTGTAAGTTAAACTTGCTTGTGTTGTGACTCTACATCTTGGGCAGCTAATTACCAAATGAATCACGTTACCATAACAGATTTTGTGTTACGATTTTTAATGTTTGTTGCCCAGATGTTATGAAAGAATAAAGCTTTAAGAAATATTTTAACTTAGTTTATAATGAAGGTGGTTGAACTTAGGTACCTGTCTCCCATTAACTCATGTAAGGAGAGCTGAGATATATTCATTATTGCATTTCTTACTTTTACCAGGCTAAATGAAGGTAGTAATCTGAGACACTGAAGACATTACAATTTAGTTTGTATAGTCTTTTAAAAATTGCTCTTATGGTAACACTGAAAAAAAATACGATTGAAAATTTAATATATGGTAATTGGGGTTGTATTTGGAAAAGCTGCCAAGATACTAATGCCATGTATAAATTCCCAGTTTACATAGAAATCCTTGAGAGCAGAATGATGCTCAAGATTTTAAACATCTGAAAATAAGGTGGAATTTTTCGTCGTCTCTACTTTATAACTATCACCAGTTATTTTGTATTTCTGCTACCTTGATTTGAAATAAAATCTTTATACTTATGGAAACTGCATAGTTTAACCTAGAGAGATTATTAAAAGGCTTCATCTAGTACATTCCATCTAAAAGAACTCATTATTTACATGACCATTCAGGCTTCAGCAAATCTGTTTTCATATTCAGGACAGTGATTCCACTTTGGTAAATACTTTGAATTTTAGATGGATTCATTTTGTGGCCCTTTAAAGAAAAATTTAAACACATAATTGGAACATTTTATGTTAAAGATATTTGTACAGGATGCAAACAAATAAGACCTAATTCCTACCCTCAAAAACCAAATGGAGACCTACATATACCGGTTTAATCTAATATTGAATTGTTATAATAGAGCTCCAGATACGGCGCTACAGATAGGGAAAAAAAACAGCCTGAATGTCAACCCGATGCACATTAGAATCACCTGGGGGAACTTTTAAAAGTTCGGTACCTCAGGCATACCCCAAATGATCTCAGGCTCTAAGACCGGCGAACAGCCGCCTTCTTGAAGCTTCCTGGGAGACTGCAGTGCAGCAGAGGTTGGGAAGCACTCTGACATAATCACCTTGTCTTCATTCTCCTAAAGCTGCATTCTCCTTACTGTGCTTTAGTCACAGCAGAATTCTAACTCAAACCTTCATAATTGGGGCTTAAATTATTAGGATCCAGGACCTTAACCGGAAGTTAGAACAGATGTCCACTGCATTCCATGCTCTTCCTTGTGGCAAGAAGGTTGCCTAGAATGGAAGATTTAGGCAACATCAGGGTTTCTTATTGGAAGACACACAAAAGTAAACATTTTCTTAAACTGTTTTTTATTACACTCAAATTAAGACAGGTACAAAATAACCTTGTAATTAGGATACTGTATCAGTCATTAAAAAAGAAAACAGTACAGTATGAAGAGATTTACAAATGACTAAAATATACAAGCTGTGTCAGAACAGACAACTTGAAATGGGTTTGCTTTTCTTTTAGAAATGCTAAAGTTGTCTTAACAAAAAAAGGACAAAAAATACAGTGCTCTAAATATGTGTAACCATGAAAACATTAAAGGAAAGCAATCTTAACATGTACTACTATTAGCATAACAGACTTCATTGCTTCTATTTAACAGCCTGTGCCAACACATGCCTACTCCCTTTCCTAGCTTAAGGAACAATTCCCTCTAAGAAATACTAATGCAGCATAACCCTTAAATAATTTTATTTTTAAAGTCACAACCTACAGAGAAATTGACACTTTGTCAATCTAGATATAACAATGGCAACCATTCTTCACATGCACTTCTCTTAAGTCCCATGGCTGGTGGGATAAGGTTTATGCTACAGACTCTCCTCCCCAACAGCCACAAATTGCCTTCTATGGTATGTCCCTGCTACCCTCCGTCCCTCCCATCCCCACGTTGGCATTCACCTTTCCCACCCCAAAAAGTGCAGTTCATGGTGTAACGTTTATAGAAAATGGTTCTAATGGGTATACCAGCACATAGGCTTTTTTAAAAAGCCCTGAATACCAGAGATGATGAAAATTGTGTTCTTGGGTTTTGTTTTTTTTTTAAGCCTTCGCTGGCCCAGAAAGGTGTGTTCTGAATATTTGAGTTTGTTCTTGTTTTGTTTTTTTGTTTTTTGTTTTCATTTTGATCCCCTGGGATATAAAGGAGACACCATCTCCATTTTCCCAAATTGAGGGTAAAAGAAGGGAAAGAGAAGCAAGCTGTTGGCCCCAGTTTGGCTCAGCTTCCCAGCCCCTTTCCTGGCTTGGGTTCTTTCACAGGAACTAGTTATTGCTTCCATAACACTGTTACGGGTAATATTCCACAAAGGCTGTGACCCTAGTCACAGTCCACTGCAAGACGCCTCTGCTCTGAAAAACCAGCCCAAGAGCTCTCTCCCGGAAGAAAACTCTTCAGCCCTCAAGGTCACACCTTCATTAGTGCAGTTTAGAGTAAACGCTTAAGATTTGGCATATATTAAATGATTATTGGCACAATGTTCTCCATACAGTTTTGTGTATAAATACTGCTATGCACTTGGGCCAGGGCTTTGGATGGATCAGCCAATCTGCACCATTTTTATGTCAGCAATAATCGCGTCTCTTCCCTTCGAGCACTGGAGGGAGAGCTGTTTCATCCTGTTCTCCAAGGCCTGGCCCTCGCGGGCGGTGCTACTTTGGCTCTTGCCACTGCCGCTGCTGTTGCTGAGGCCTCGGTTGTTGTTGGCTTTGTCACTTGTTTTATTCTCTGCCCCTTCTGCCCTGTCTCCTAGAGAAAGGTAAAGGACATCAGGTGAGTACTGACAATTCCAGGAGTCGCCTGGGCCCAGGCCATTGCAGCCCTCCAGAATCTCCCAAAATTCCCCAGCTGTGCCTGTCACAGAGCCTTCTCCATCACGTGATGACAGACGGCTTTTATGGCTCAAGGCATTTTAGGTATTCCTTATCTTTAGAGAGGACTGGTCCCACCCTAACAGTGGGGAAACAGCTCGCTAGCACAGACTGTGAAGAGGACTGCTGGGGATCAAAGAACTCAGACCGCCGTTTTTAAGAATCATTGGGGAGCGGAGCCAGGACCCCCAGAACAGTGGCTGGCATCTCTGTGATCAAGACAGACGGCATGTTCCCAGAGGCCCGGTCACGCGGCCCTGGGGCTGCCGAGACCTGGCAAAGGTCTTGAACAGTGCGGAGTTCTGGCTGCCGAGGCAGTGCGTCATGTGGCCCAGGCACTACTGGTGAGAGGGCTGTAACTCACCTCGTTCCACCTCACACTCAGGGGAGGAGGCTCCACTGCACTCGCTGCGAGGGCCCAGTACCGGGAACATCATTCCAAACTCTGACAGAGACACGGGGCTGGGCAGATCCAGGCTGCCAGGCCTCACAGCTGCAGGGAACTGCTCAGGCATCTCGGATGGGCTTGTGGGCCCTGAACTAAAGCTGGATACTGACTGGGTTTCCGAGTCGTCTTCTGATACGAAGTTGCTGCAGCTGTCATCTTCAAAGGCCTCGGAGGCCACTAGGAGGAGAGAGGATACCGGTCAGAGTTTCTGACACGGAGCAACCTTGTTCCTTCAGCCCCTCCAGAAGTGTGCTCCCCTGGCCAGCAGCCAGACGCGGCCTTGGGACGGCAGAATCCCTGCCCTGTGTGCACCTGAGTAAAGGACTGACCCTCCCAAGTCTGTGTGGCCAGAGTGTCCAGCAACTTGAAGGGAAGCAGCTGGGCCCCATAGATATTCCATGTCCTTACGATAACTTTCTAACTCCTGCTCTGGAAAGTCAGTGTTGACTACCTAAAGGGTGAGGATAAATCAGCCCAGATCAGGGGCGTTTCTCCACCCCAGATCCGCAAGTACAGAGGAAGAGAGTGGCCCTTTGGGATGCTCGCCAAACAAAGCTAGTAAGATGTGACAGCTGCTTCCGTGTAGCAGAAGGAGCTGCGAGAACAAACAGTCCTGTGTGGAGTATCTGCTGGGATCCTGTGATCTCCAGATCGCATAAAACTTCCCATCGCATGTAAGACACACCATTTGCTGCAAAAGGACAAAATTCCTTTACAGCGCTCTTAGCTTGTGCCTTACTCATTTTGTAAATCAGAATAACCAAGGCCCAGACGACAGGCCATTCTTGTGATCTGAAAGCCACTTTCACCTTTCTTTTCCCTTCAGCCTGCACATAAGCCTGCTTATTAGACCTTTCCTATTCTACTCTCCCTCCCTCATCTTTAAAATCATGGTAGCATCCCCTAGAGGACTACCATCAGTGAAAAGTACTGTAATACTGAGGACAGAAAATGGGCTTGTGTTTGAATTAAGATCCTGTCTCCCTTGCTGTGTAGCCTTGGTCAGGTTACTTAACCTCTCTGAGCTTCATGTTCCTTTCCATGTGAGAGGCTGGATATTAAAGTACCTCACACATTACTGACGATCAAATTTTAGTTTCCTTTCCTTTGGGCCTGGTACTTAAACATTTGTTGACCGAATTTCAAAACCCTGGAGGAAGGACCTTGGGAGAGGACCAACAGGGATTATTCCACAGGAAAGAAAGGAAGTGTACAAAGACAGTGCTGAAAAAGTTTTCTTGATTAGCCTAAAGGGAAAATGACCATGAGAAAAACTCAAAATGGATTAAAGACCTAAATGTGAGACCTGGAACCATAAAAATCCTAGAAGAGAGCACAAGCAGTAATTCAGTGACATCGGTCATAGCAACATTTTTTGAGACAGGTCTCATGAGGCAAAGAAAACCAAAGCAATAAACTAATGGGACTACATCAAAATAAAAAGCTTCTGCCCAGTGAAGGAAATATCAAAACTAAAAGGCAACCTACAGAATGGGAGAAGATATTTACAAATGACATATCTAATTAAGAGTATCCAAAAATATATAAAGAATTTATACAAGTCAACACAAAAATAAATAATCCAATTAAAAATGGGTCAAAGACATGCACAGACATGTCTCCAAAGAAGACATAACATATGACCAACAGACACATGAAAAGTTGCTAAACATCGCTCATCATCAGGGACATGCAAATCAAAACCACAATGAAATACCACCTTACACCTGTCAGAATGCCTAAAATCAAAAACAGTAGAAAAAACAGGTGTTGGCAAGAATGTGGGAAAAAAAAGGAACCCTTGTGCCCTGTTGGTGGGGATGCAAATTGGTGCAGCCACTGTGGAAAACAGTATGGAGGTTTCTCAAAAAATTAAAAGAACTACCCTATGATCCAGAAGTTCCACTACTGGGTATTTACTGCCCAGAAATACAAAAAAACACTAATTCAAAGGGACACATGCACTCCTATGTTTATAGCAGCATTATCTACAACAGTCAAGATATGGAAGCAACCCAGTGTCCATGGATGGACGAATGGATAAAGAAGATGTCTCTCTCTCTCTCTCTCTCTCTCTCTCTCTCTCTCTCACACACACACACACAGAGAGAGGAGTATTACTCAGCCATCAAAAAGAATGGAATCTTGCATTGGCAATAATGTGGATAGAGCTAAAAAGAGTTTTATGCTAAGAGAAGTAAGTTGGAGAAAGACAAATAGCATGATTTCACTCATGTGAAATTTAAGAAACAAATGAGCAAAGGAAAAAAAACCCAAAAACAAGAAACACACTTAGCTACAGAGAACTGATGGTTACCAGAGGGGAAGGGAGTGGGGGGATGAAGGAAATAGGAGATGGGAATTAAAGAGTATCATTTTACTTTTTTCCTCATGATAAAGGGGGAGCAGCACAGCAAACATGTACCAGTTTCCCAACAGGTGGCCTTGGGAAAAAAGGTGTCTATAGTTAGACACCAATGAGAATCACCATTTTCAGACTTCTGGGTGCCTGCCATTATTTCATCTAATTCCAGCCTCCCCTCTACACAGTGGGTACTAGGCACTCATACTCCCTACTTTACAGCTGAAAAAACAGAGTTGAGCCCTTGTCCACATCATGTACTAGGAGGACCCAGGATTTGAATAAAATCTGTGCACACAGTCCCTATTCAGAGGCAACTCTCCCTTCCTGCCCTGAATGTTCTCATATGTACTCTGAACATCAGGGTTAAAGTGTAACATTTTCCAAACTCATCCACCGCAGAACCCTGACTCTGAGGAACATTCAGTAGCACCTTGATAAATACAGCATTCCACAAAATGTGGGAAGCCACAAGAAATCACCACCTTTCTGGCCTGCCCAGCTCTGAGACGCTTCCATGATGGCGAGACAGCCCTGGAAGCAGATCACACAAGCTGCGTCATCTCCCACTTGCACACGAGCCCCCAGAACTCACCAGAAACAGCATCCGGCTCAGGCTTGCTCCCTGACAGGTCCTCCACAGACGTGCTGCTGCCCTCAGCCCCCACGCCACAGCCCCGAGGCCCCATGGCACTGGAGCGCCGCCGCTCGTGGATCTCGTCTGAGATCATCTCCAGGTTCTTCAGGGCCGTCTTGTACTCGCCTTTCGCCAGGGCCAGTTTGGCCTGCAGGTCATCCACAGTCTTCTTCAGTTGCTGGTCAAGAGAACAGGAGGCCCAGTAAGTGGAGGCAGCCCCTACTGGCCTTGCAAGGCTTCTGAATAACAAGTTCAAGCAATTTCTGCCCTTCTCTCCACTCCAAAGACTTCCCCAAGACATGAGTGATGGCCTGATTTCTCTTACCAGCTATCCACACAAGAGATCCACACTCCCAGCCCCAACTCCTATCCGGGTGACAAACTCACACTAATAACCAAACACTACCGTTGGCAGGATAAACCCCATCAGAGAAAGAATGGGTGTCAAACTCACACACAAGTCCCACTTTCTAGACATTTGGTCCCTTGTACTGTGGTTCTCAAACTTAAGGGTGCATCAGAACCCCCTGGAGGCCTTTTGAAAATACAGATGGCTGGGCTCACACCTGCAGTTTCTTTCTTTCTTTTTTTTTTTTTTTTAAAGATTTTATTTATTTATTTGAAAGACAGAGATCACAAGTAGGCAGAGAGACAGGCAGAGAGAGAGGAGGAAGCAGGCTCACCGCTGAGCAGAGAACCCGATACGGGGCTTGATCCCAGGATCCTGGGATCATGACCTGAGCCGAAGGCAGAGGCTTAACCCACTGAGCCACCCAGGTGCCCCACACCTGCAGTTTCTAATTCAGTAGATCTGCACGGGGTGGGGCTTGGGAAATCTGCACTTCCTAGGTGAAACTGATGCTGGTCCCAGCAGCCCCCGAGAACCACTGCCCTGGTACAGTGCGGAAAGCGGCTAAATGGCACACTGAGAGACGGCAGACACTGTTGAGGACCCACCAAGACCACTCTGAGGCCTGAAAACTCAGTAAAGAATGTGCTTCTCTCTCCATTCTCCTCTTGTAGCAAATAGACCATGTGAAGGCCCGCTGCCACATAAAGTGGAACTTCGCAGAAAAATCCCATCGACAACAAAGCCAAAGAAGGCTATACGTACCTCAAGCTGCACGTAGTACTTTGCCTTGAGTTCAAAATAGGGCCTGGGAAGACACAAGGAAGAACTGTAAGGGTGACAGAACACAATGACCCCAGTGGCCACCAGAGGGCATACCCGGGGCACTAGCTAAGGCCAGCAGGCCATCCGTCCAGGATGTAAACGCCAACCACTCTATGAGATGAAGAGGATACTTGTGCCTCTGGAGCCTGATGGATACCGGCGCCAGTCAGAGCTGAGCTGACAGAAGGCCCAACTCAAGATCGTGGAACCCACACACGTGAACACTTAATTCCTTGTACCCTGGTTCACTTTCCTCCCTGGGGGGCTATTCAAGGCCATACAGGGTGTGCCCAGCAGCCAAGGCAGCCTGGATCCCCTTCTCCTAAGGAGGAGATTGGCCCCCTCAAGACTAAAGAACAGATGAGGAGGAGGAGCTGCCTCAGCACGCACCCTCCTCTACTGGGGTCACCCAGGGAGGAGAGAAGCACCATTCACCCATCGCCGAAAGCACGGGGGCTCAGACTGGTCCTCCTGGATTCTGCCCAGGACCAGAGGCATCAGTCTGCAGACCCAGCCCGCTCATGGGCAAGAGGGAGGACAAATGCTAACATTCTACTGGTCTCCACGTTCTGGGCCAGTCAAAAGACCCTGGCTCTTTTTAGGAACTTTAGTGTCGAGCATTAAGAAAAGACCAGTGCTTTATTCTTGGGCTGTTCACCTCTTGTGAAGCTCTTCAAAAGCGTGGAGGCCCAGCGACTGTGAATGAAGCAGGGGGCTTGTCCCCAAGATCATTACTGTATAAAAATATATAGCAATCACGAGTAAAGCTTGCAGAAGCCTCCATTACAACCAGTCTTGCACTGTCTCATTGGCTCTTGGTCCACAGAGAACGTGTACTGTGCACACAGCTCACGCCCATTATGCTGACAGAAGGACGCAGCTCATCCACACTGTCCACCACAGAGCCAAGGGCACCGAGTCTCCCAAAGCCCAGCCCCAGGTCCCAGCCAATGAGCCATGCGATGGTGTGCTTTTGAAATTCTTTTTTCTGTGTCTTCCAGGTCGGTCACAGCTGGAGCAGCACTTCCTGCCTTGGGGGGGGTTATGCAGAACTTGGGGGACTCTGAGGAGGCGGGTCCCTGACTGCATGGCACACAAAAGGTGGAGAAGATGCCTGAGAGGAGGACAATCACCCAGGGCCCCAGCGTCCCACACGCCCAGACTCACTTGGACTTGTTGATGGCTCTCTTGAGCTTCTTCTCCAGCTGCCGCATACGGCCCATGGCCGCGTTGTACCTGGCCGCCGTCTCCTTGTGTACCAGCTCACTCCTTGTCTTGGTCTGCTCCGCCTCCATGACCTTCAAACGACAGCAGATGTCAGCCTGGCCAGACAGTCTTTTGTTGGGGTATTTCCTATGTCATTTTTAAAAATACTCTGAGGAGGGGCGCCTGGGTGGCTCAGTTGGTTAAGCGACTGCCTTTGGCTCAGGTCATGATCCTGGAGTCCTGGGATGAGTCCCGCATCAGGCTCCCAGCTCCATGGGGAGTCTGCTTCTCCCTCTGACCTTCTCCCCTCTCATGCTCTCTATCTCTCTCTCTCTCTCTCTCTCAAATAAATAAAGAAGATCTTTAAAAAATAAAGTAAAATAAAATAAAATAAAATAAAAATACTCTGAGGAAATCAGTGGACAGATGAAGAATAAACTAAATTCCAAACAGAAGAGGATGCTCTTCTCTGTGAACCTGCTTCAGAAAAGTGTGGCTGTGGCCATGCCTGGGAAAGAAAACGAGGAAAAGCAAAAATCAGAGAAGAATGAAATATTCTCTGATTGAATCGATGTCCACTTCCTCCTGCTCAGCCCTCCTGCCACGAAGCGGCCCCCGTGGGCTCCTTGGCTCCTGCCCTGGCACAGGGGCTGACGGGCACACAAATGGGCCAAGAGCCCCAGCAGGGACATCGAGGAATGGGGAGATCTCGCGCAGCCAGACCTGACCACATCGGAATGGCAAGGCAATCCCCACATCAGCTTGTTGGCCCATTCCCAGATATTCCTGCATTAGCCAGGGTGGGGGCAGGGGGTCACAAAAGAATCCAGGATCCAGAAGGGGCAAACTTTCCATTTAAACACACGACTATCAAGTCACTCAGATCAGATTCTGAGGTTCACAGACACGCACGATCAGGAGACCTGTCAGTGTTCTGGCAGGAAATTCTGGTGGGGACATTTCGTTGAGCCTGTTGATAAAAATTAGTTTATATTACCAGCAATTGGGCTGTCGATGGCCAAAAACAAGGCAGCTGAAAGGCACACTCCCTGACACATGGAAATGATGGTCCTTTCTTCTGTCACATAAAGAAAGCAGCAGAACAGGGGCACCTGGGTGGCTCAGTGGGTTAAAGCCTCTGCCTTCGGCTCAAGTCATGATCCCAGGGTCCTGGGATAGAGCCCTACATCGGGCTCTCTGCTCTGTGGGGAGCCTGCTTCCTCCTCTCTCTCTGCCTGCCTCTCTGATTACTTGTGACTTCTGTCTGTCAAATAAATAAATAAAATCTTAAAAAAAGAAAGAAAGAAAGAAAGAAAGCAGCAGAACAGGCCTGCCTTGAGGAGAGAGGAGGAAGGAGACGAATGTCGGTTTGGGCCAGGTAACCAGCTCACCAGTTCCTTCCCGTCTTGTAGTTACAGCTCACACACATGTTCTCAGATGAACTGGAGAGGCAGGGGCGAGGCTGGGCTAGCACCGGAGAGGAGCCCAGAGGGCCCCCAGCTCATGGGTCACTCCCTCCGACGCCAGCAGGACGATTTTGGGGAGGCCCCACCATGCCTTTAGTTTGGGGCGGCTGCTGCTTTCCCAACCCCCTCCAGTCAACAGCCAGTCGGACCTGAGAGAGCTTATTTCTGCACTGACTTGTAAGACGGATTTTTTTAAGTGTCAGGGAAAATGGTGAAAGACTCAAACGAGCATCAGAAACTGCCGGGTGACCTGGCTAGTGTGCCCTTCCCGGTCATCTTGGGCTTACGCTGTCTTGGAGCCATTTCACAACCCTGTACTGTACATGTCAGAACACAGGCAGTACGGCAGAGGGGTCTCAGCCTGGAAGTGAAGATGAGCTGCATCCCAGTGGAGAGGGGTTCCAGGACAGACTGCCCCGAAAATACTGACCCATTCTGCGTGCTTACAAATTCACGTCAGCATGCCTGACTCTCTCTGCATTTCAATTCTTCTTTGAAATAATCGCGTCTTACTGATTTCCTCTTTATTTAGGGAATTAAATAACATTTTGAATGTTTTACATTTATAGTTATCAGATATGCTTTTACCTTTTTAAGGTAAAAAGGCTTCGATGCTTGAGGTACTTTTAAACAACAGAATTAAAACTGTGTCAGAGAAGGGAGGTACGAGGGAACTGATCTAAGCTGGCGTGAGGTGATGTGCTTGCTAAAATGACTTCTCGGCCAAGCCCAAGGGGCTAAGAAACCCTCTCCCTCTGCTTCAAACATGAAAGATTTCACAATTTCAAAACAAAGTACACGAAAACCATCCCACACCTGGACACTTAGGGAAACAGCAGTAACTCTTCAGTTGTGTCTTAAATCTCAAGTATTAAGGATTTGCTGGTATGACCTTCCTGAAAACTCAAAACTCCAAGTTTATGAGACTGATGAAGCCTTCTATTGGTGGAAACTTGCATTATGATCAGATGTGATGCAGGGTTTCTCTTTAAGGAGTGGTATGAGAGCACTTTAAATAGACCTTTGCATAAAAAACTGGGATTCATGGCTATGGAGCAGGAAGAATCCCCACAAGCAGCAGGACCCACACCAGCTGCACACAGGCCCTCATCTCTCTCAGCCCCTACTCTGCAAAAAGAAGCCAGTCTGTCTGAAATTAAACACCCAGGAAGCTCCAAGCACTTGGCAGTATTGCCAGTGAAGACCCAGGAGGAGCTGCATATGTCATCGTCCCCCGCTTCACCCCTACCTGGCCACATCCGCGTCTCCCATCCCCATTTGCACCAACTCCCAGCTCTTGCAAGAAACCCCTCCAACCCCCAACTCCTCTTTCCGCCTCCAGGGAGAAAGTCACCAAGCCCGCCACTGTGGCTGCATGGTAACCAAGGAGCACTCCCCCCCACCCCGCCCATCTGAAGCCCAGCATCAGGCACAAGCAATGGCAGGAAAATGGGGGCATGGCAGCCCAGGACCGGGGGCTCTGTTAGGAAGGCCAAAGCCACAGAGAACACCAGCAAGTCACAGAAGAAAGCAACAAGGTAGTCCCTTAGCACCTCAAGGTAGCCCCAGGCTGGGCTGAGCAACCAGACACACGGCAGGGGAAACTCAGAACTGGGGTACACATTGCCATCGCCCTTGCCCTCCTCCAAGCCTGGTTTGATAGCTAGCTGGTCCAAACTCTGCAATGGCCTTTTCTCTTTACCCACCATCATTGTCACCTACAGTATGCACAGAGCACACTGGTGACCAAGCTGTGGGTGGCCAACCTCACGGGCATAGGTGTAGCCAGCAGTCGTGGCCGCCACTCTGGGCTGTCGGGAGGGCTTGACAGCAAAGGTGGCACGGGAGTGGGTTCTTCAGGGTGGGCGGCTGTGGGAACGACATGAAGGGGAGGAAGCATGGCGGGCTGAACTGGGCTTTATCAGCAGAGGTTGCAGCCCTTCCCTGCATCCACCCCTCAGGTCCCAGAGCCCCACCCACCACCCGCAGTGGGGTGAGCACGCAGGACTCAACAAAGGATAACGGGCAGGGCTCAGCTTCCCGCTGCCTCTCCTGGAGCTCGAGGGCTCCAGAGGGAGCTAACCGTCCAACAGGAAGAGAGTCTGGGACTCCGTCAGGATGGCCGAGATCCTTCTCCCCAGAGAGGGCCTGTCCTGAAGATGACCCGCCGGCCGTGTTCACTTCTGGGTGTGCCCACCTCAAGGTCTGTCCCAAGAGCCCAATGACTGACCCCCGGGCCAGGGCCCAGTGGCAAGGTTTGAGGCCTGCTTGACCTGAGCGTCCAGAAGCAGCACTGGAGGGGTCTACAAGTGGGCAGCAGGCCCTGGAGAAGGCATGCAGGCCAGCAGCTGCCTGTGCTCGGGATCCAGGGGAAGACAAAGGTCTTTACCTCTCCTCCTGGGTCAGGACAGAGAGAAATGTGTCTCCAGGAGTGCCAGCCCAGCCACCTCCTGAAACCCCAGGGCAGGTAGGCAGCTGGGTCCCAAAGGCCCCAGGGACCCTACCCACACCAGTGCACAGTAGATGCACACAGCAGATGCTCCAACAACCAGGCCCTCCTGCCTGGATACCACAGGCACTGACCAGGTGAGCTCACTGGACTGGCATAGGCTCCTGGCCGGGCCCCAGGCCACCAGCAGCACTGGTACTGGCCTGACTCCTCAGAGCCCTGGATTCCGGCTTTCCCAACTCCTCTGCGAACCCCAAGCCACTGCCCTCTGGCCCCGCCACCCTCAATGTCCCTGAGCTGAAATCAGGGCCCTCCTGTCCCCAGGGAAGGCAGTTTCCTGGTCTTCTCAGAAGCTTGGCCCCTGGTTCAGACTGTTCTCAGATTCTGCTGCAGAATCCGCTTTCTCTCTGCCATGCAGGAGGTGGGTGGTGCATACCCAGCGGTGTCAGGGAAGCTGGCCTCGACAGTTCATGTCTGCCACCGCAGCAGGCCTTGGATCCCCACAGCCAGGCAATGTCCACACCCCTGGACCTAGGGCGAGAGGCCGGCTCCATGCACCCCTTCCTTGCCAGAGGCCGCCTGCTACCTGTCTATGGCCAGGTAATGCCTCCCCATTCCTTCTTCCTCTCTCTGCTGTCCTCTGACGGGTAGCAGAAGAGCCCATTCCTCTCCCCTCAGATGCCTTGTCTCCTCTCCCGTCTGACAAAAAGCGATCACCTTCCCACAAAGGCTGCTTCAAAGCCAAAATAGTGGAGGCTGGAGGAGCCCCTGCTGCCAAAGCCCCCAAGTAGTGAGCAGCAGCGACCCCAGGCCCTGTGTCCCTTGAAGGCTACTCAAGTGCAGGCTCAGCCTGCTTGGCGCTGCCTCACCAGCTATGGCTTCTAACTCCCTCCTTGACCCTAGCACCGAGCAGAGAACTGTCACTTTGTCTCTATCTGTGGCATTACATGTGGCCTCACAGAGGACACTGGGACTCCTGACATTGCCTACGGTTTCCTAGGATGCTGGTGCCAGCCATGGCTTTAGGGTATGGCTGCCCAGCGTGACCATAAGAAGTCTGAAGGGAATGAAAGGGAGACACAGACAACCCCAGACAAGGAACAAGGGTAGGTCACTACACCATTCCTCCTCGGTGCCCGGGGGAGAGAATCACACAGCCCAATCCACTGCCGCTTCCTCAAGACAGCCCAGACCTTCCTGAGCTCTGGCTCTCTGACCAGACCGTTAAGCGTACGGTACTTTTTATGGAAGAAGAGGGTGAGATGAAGTTAGCTCCCTTCTTCTGAAGAAACGGGCTTCCTGGAGTATCCAGTGGTCAGACAAGGCAGGAGACACAGTCTGTACCCCTCCTTGTCTTCATCCCCATGAGGTTCGGGGAGCAGGCAACATGAGCCCCATTTGGGGAAATGCCAAATCCAGAGGAAGATCCACAGCCAAGCCCAAAAGGAGGGTCTGCACCATCCATCAGATTCAGTGTGCCCCCTTCTGAGTGAAGTTTCTCAGTAATGCAGGAACATGGTTGGGGAAGGCCCGGCCACCAGCTCTGTCTCTTGCTGGTGTCTGTTTCCAACCCTGCTTCTCCCTCAGGAGTTCAAGCCTATGCAACCATGAAGGAATCTGGGGAAGAGAACAGGAGCCCCAGGGTGGAAATCCTGCCTGTGAGTCAAATGCAGTGGTCCTCCCATTACCAAGAAACCTCCAGTGACCTCAGTGAGCGCACACTTCAGAGGACCCTCCCCAGGTCTTAGGAGCCTGGGTGACGTCAGGAGGCCCAGGACCATCTGGTACAGCCCCACAAATTGTGCACTGCCCAACCCCAAAAAGCATCACTCTCACAGAGGGTGGTATGAATGGTGCTCCCAGGAGTTGTACAGTGTGCAGGTCCTAGGGACACCTCTTCTTGACCAACCACTCACCATCCACACTAGGGCCCTGGGACTTACAAAACAGGTTTTAAAAAACAGTCATAGACATGTTTTGTTCCTTTTTAAAGAATAAAGAGTTTCTGAAATGATTTCTTAAGGCTGATTTAGATCTCCAGTTGGGGTGGAAAGAGGGCAAAAGGAAGAGCAGGTCTTTACCTAATTTCTTGGAAAGAGCTTTTTTTTTTTTTTTTTGGTCCTTTCCACATCTGTCAGACTGTGGCTTGTCAATTCCAGCTTCTACTCTGGTTTTTCACAGGCTGACCCAGAAAAGCTGTTCCTATTCCAGCCTGTGCTTGACTCTCTGAGCATCACATCCACTAGGGGGCAGGAGGCCCAAAGTCACAAGAGGCCAGGTTGGGGATCTGGGGCTTCAGGGGAAGGTGGTTCAAAGATGTGACTTGAAGTCATTTGTGTGTCAGGCTTTCTATTTAGGGAAGCACAGGCATGCTTTAATTACCAGATCCCCTAGGACTTGAGCCACTGTGGCAAGTGACACTGAAAAGGGAGAGGCTGCTGGCATGATTAACTCCTGACTTTTCTATTCTAGCCCCACAGGTGGCAAGACCCAGGGCGGTTGCAGCTCCCAATCCCCCTCTACATCGCCCCTCCATCTAAGGTCTTTGCTGGAGCTGCTGAAGCCACGTGTCAGCCCTACCACTCACCCTGCAGCAAATCAGCCTGGAGAAGTGGATAGGTATTCAAGAATATTCTGGGTGACTCCTAGAAAACCCAGTGGAGTTAGATAGAGGTAACAACTCCAGCTGAGCAAAGCAGCTGTCTCGATTCTGAGCAATGTGGTCAGAGAGCGGGTCATGGGAGCTGGTAAGAAGACAAACAATAATGGCATAAAACCTGGAGTCAAATCAGGGTAAAGATCACACAGGGCCCACTTCCGGTTCCCATGCTGGCTGCTGCATTCCCAGCCCGGCCCAAAGGCCAGACTTGAGTGCCTACTGGGTTCTGGCCTCATCTATCATGGTCCCTACCTTCACACACCCCAAGTCCAGGCCCCACGCAGTTTGGGGCTATTAATCAAAGTCTTCCACCTGGGATTCTAAACTCAGCCACTCCCCCTGGAACTTAGTGGGAACGGGCCCTAGAAAATAACATGCTCCCTCTGGGAAGCCCAGTCCACAGTCAAGTCCACAGTCAGGGACGATCTGAACCAGACTGACCTCAAGTGACGCAGGGAAGGAAGAGCTATACCCCTTACTTGGGGACTGTCACTCTGAGCGTGTGTGGCTTTGTACCATGCCAGCAGAGACCACACGGGGAGACAACCTGTGACTTTCAGGGAGCGTTTCTAGGCAACAAGTCTGGTGTCTGTCTCCTCTGCTTGGGGGAACCCCCAAGGGGAACCCTGGGGGACCCAGGGCTCATCAGGACCAGAGGGGCAGTGTGGATCACATGGATGAGGGGAAGTATTAAGGATGCTCCCATGAGGGGGAGGCCCCTGATGCCCACACGCGTGCAGACACGGACGCATGCTGGCAAACCAGGCAACCCTCCCCACCCCCTCCTGCAGGCGCCCGGCAGTGACTCATACCCTCTGGGTGGCGTGATTCAGCATCTCCTGCCAGGCTGAGTCGAACTGCCGCTTGTCATCCTCCAGCAGCCGCTGTTCAGCCAGGGAGATGGTTTCCTTAGCGGCACGGAGCACCTCGGTGGCCCTCTGGAAGTCCTGTGTGGCTTTCTGAGCCTCCAGCTGAGCCTGCACAAGAAAGAACCCTCATGAGGCCTCAGGAAATGGCAAAGGCCTCCTCTGGCCCACCACACCTTCCAAGAGATGAGCTTCCTGAGGGCTGGGACCTGCCCCGTCCATCTGTGCCTTTCCAAGTGGGAACAGCCCTGGTAGCCAGAGGGTCTAGTAAATGCCAGACAAGGAGACAGGTGCCAGGGAGGGAAGCAGAGGAGTCACAGGACCCAAGAGACCAGATAAACATACCAGCTCTTGGTCAGAGTTGAAGATGGCAAACCACAGGTATGGCCACCCATGGCCTTTCACAGAGCTCTCATGTGCTGGTGAGGTCAAGGAGGACAGATATGGTGGTCCCCAGTGCCATCCCTGCCTGGATCCATGGCCCAGTGCAATCAGGTCAGAACCAGAAGGGCCCCTGGAGATCACAAATCCAACAGCTTCATTCTACACGTGACTCCAAGAGACCCGGCCGGGCCACACAGAGAGGGCAAGAAGCCGAGCTGCGACCGGACACCAGGCACTGCAAAGTCCCACTATGTGCTGTCCCTCTGCCAGCCAGGCCCTCACACAATTCACACTCACTGACGGCGATCAGGAAGGACTTGAACGGTCACAGCACGGCCCCTGCTTTCCAGGAACGTCAAGTGGGAGAAGGCACGTGAATTGTAGCAGACCATACATGGGATCGCCACCAGTCACGTGTGGCTAGCAAGCATTTGAAATCCTTGATCCGCATGGAGTGTGAAGCACCCCAAATTTTAAAGACTTAGTACCAAAAAAAGAGAACTGTCAATAATATCAATTTTTGTAATGATCACATGTGGAAATGATAGGATTTGGGATGTACTTGGTTAAACAGAGTATCTTATTAAAATTAATTTCAACTACGTTTTTTGTTTTTTTTTTTTTTTTTTTTACTGTAACTACCAGAAAATTTGAAATTACATGGTTGGCTCCCAGTCTACAGCTTTTAGACAGTAAAACATCTCCCCCCAAGAGCGGCCCATGAGATCACATCAGGGATCAGCAAGACAACCCTCCAGCCCCCACTCTGAACTTCCCAGCAGAGCACAAGCAAGCAACTATCAAATGCTGGCCTGCGGCGTCCGACCCACCCACCCTCGGTTAACCCGATCAGTTATACAAGCCCCGGGGACATCCACGGGGAAGCCCCTGGGACTCAGGAGCCAGGGGAACAACAGGAGCCCCATCCATCCCCAGAGTCTCATGTGACTTAGAGGAAGTCTTGGAGAACCACAAGACAAGGAGGGTTAAGGGAACAAAACAGACTCGGAACACACTAACCCCCAAGGCAAGGGACAGCATGGGTGCCACTCTCTACCCTGCAGGGAACGGTGGACACAGGCTGTGTCCGACCCTCCGGGAGGACGATGTGGTCAGAGCACAGACACAGGCATGGAGAGGACACCCAGAATCTGTCCCACAGAGCTCTATGCCCCAGAGCACCGCAGGAGGGAGGGCGATAACGGACAGTAGGAGGGTATGCAGGACAAATCACTTCCAGGAGAGGGAATTTAGGCCTACTTCTTTGAAAAGAGGATGATCTGGAATGGAGGAATGAAGGACAAGATGACCTGAGAAATGCAGGGTTGGTGGGGGGCCAGGAAGAAGCAGTCTTGTGAACCACAGTGTCTCCAGGAAACCCTGACGAAGATGAGAATCAAAGTTTCAAAAGGTAGAGGACGAGCACTGAGTAATGCATGGCATAGCTGAATCTTTATATCATACACCTGAAACTAACACCACACTGGAATTAAAATAAAAACAGAATAAAATAAAATTTAAAAGATAAAAATATGTATATTGCTATTAATTGCTATTAAAAAAAAAAGGCTTCAAAAAGGAATCGAGAGTGGAGCCTGAATGAACACCAGACTAACACTTCAACCAGGCAGCCTGCCCACCTGCGGTGGACCACTGTGTGGCCCCAGGCCACACGGCCATGCAAGTGTGCCTCCGCAACACGATGGGGACAAGGGGCCCAGCCCTACAGAACTGACCAGCCCACCTTGAGGGAACAAGAGCACACAGACGCACAGCCCCCTCTCAGCACAAGACATGCTCCAACCTCCGGACCTGCAGGCCAGGCTGGGGATGTTCCATGAGAGGACAGCCCAGGTGGGGCCCTCAGTCTGCCTAGCTGCACTCCAGGGCAAGTAGGACTGCACAGGCATGTTGTTTCGAAGCTCCCACCACCTGCCCCACAGACCACCTACGGGCCTTGAATTGACACCAGCAGATGATAATTAATCCCAGGGGATTCTAACATTTTCCAAGGTGGGATGTATATTTGTGTTTTTTAGGAAATTTTAGTATTTCAATTCAGCAACATTTAAGGGTAATCTCTCTTGCCCCAGGTCTCCCCCAACCTGAATTAGGAAGCTTTTTTTTCCTTCAAACAAATGAAAGAAAGAGGTGAAATGTGGCCACTGTACCACAGACCCGGCACCCCCACCCCGCCTGCTCTCTTGCATCTGATGAGTTTAAATAAAGGGGCCCGATCTCTACAAAGACGGGGAAATGGAGACCCATCAGAAGGGCCTTTAGAAGAATATGCTGTCAGGTCAGTGGAGTTTCTGGATTTTCCACGAGGTTCCTACACGCCTGTATGTTATTATCAGAAACGTGCCTGCCTTGTCTTATCAACAATCTAACATGAGGCATCCGTCAACCTTTCACCCACCAAAACGATGGCATCTCTCCATCGCTTGCCCATCTACTTACTCATTCAGGTAAGTGTTGGGTGGCTCTTCAGCACCACTGTCTGTTCTCTTCATCTTTCCTGGGAAGAGAACCTGTATGTCTCAGGGTGAGGCAATGTGCCAGTTAAAGAACCTAACTGCCCATCTGTGAAAAAAGCTAGTGCCCTTCTAACTCCTAGCTGATGGACATTGAGTGAGCCTTCCAAGAGGGCTCCTTTGTCTTTCCATTGTGATAGTAATACAATGGCTGGCGCTTCAAAAGCCATTTGGGGTCAGGAGGCAACCTAAGGATAGAAGAAAAGTAAGTTAGGTCCCTGCCCTGGATTATCTATCTCCTGAGTTTTTAAATGACTGAAAAAATAAAGGTGCACATTTAAGCCAGTTTTCCATTACATTCAGCCAAACTAAACCTAAACGATAACACATCTCCCTCTCTCTACAGCTGAGCTATTCTGCAAACCCCACAGAAGTGACTACAGCAATAGCATTGACTGGTCGAATCTCCCTCAACTTCTTTCTGGCTGCTCCCAGCCCATTTTACTACTAATAAGCCTGAAAAGCCAACCTTTTGGAGATTCCTAAGAAATCTCAGAGCTCATGGCCTCTTTGTAAGGCATTTCATCAAACATTTTCTAAAACCACATCACAAGGAAAGACCAGGCAGGTGCACACACAAGGGGAGGGAGCATTCTATCGTACCCTTGGATGTAGTCCATTCAGCATTGTTGAGGAACCTCCTGCAGACTAATGTCTGGAGGGGAGGGGCCCACCCCAAAATTAGGGGTTCCAATTCAATCAGGAAAGCAGACATGTTCAATATAAGATAGACTGTGACAGTAACAGAGGTATAAAGTGCTACGGGATTATAGAGAAGAGAGAATGATTTGTCAATGTTTTCCCAGGAAGACCCATCAAGGGAGAGGGTGTCAGGGACCAGGCCAGGTCATGGTAATACAGGAGGCATCCGTGAGTTTACACACACATCTAACTGGGGAGGACTTAGCTCCGAAATTTCTTCCCAGTGTCCGAGATTGTATCCCAGTGTCCTAATGGGACACGTGACCTCAAAATCAGAAGCTGACTTAGCAATCCCAACAGGGGCTGGTTAACCGGTTCTCACTGATGTATGAAGGAGGATACCCAGAAATCTTGGGCACAACCAATGCCAACAAGTTTTACCTTCAAACTCTAAGAAAGGACCCAAGCCCTGGTGTTAATATATTACTCCTGGTGTACACAAATCAGGAGGTGGTTCTCCTAGCAGAAAACCCAGTTAGCAAACTGAAGGGCTGAAGCTCTGCTTAGAAGAGTATTGACGTGGTAAACGTTGGGGGAGCTGGGGTTTAGCTACAAGGTGCAACACAGGACAACTACGAACATCTTCACATGACTCATGGATACTAACAACTTTCATGGAAATAGCTCTCTGGAAAAAATGAATTAGCTTAGTAACCTTCATTAGACTCTGGCCTGGGGTCAGCTGTGACTGTGAAGGCCTCACATGTGTGGGTGTTCCACAGTGTCATCAACAAGGGGAAAGGGGAGCAGAGTGAAGAGGTCCACCATTGTCAAGGCTGCCAGGAGAAGGGAGAGGCCACAATCCCAGCTGCTACTAGACTTCCCCCCAGCCCCAGTCCATATTTGGGCTCAGGAAAGACCAAGAGCATCTGGACTTTTGCAGTGGTTGCAACATAGGGTCAGGGTAGAAGGAAGTTTAAAGATCATGCAGCTCAAGGCCTTCATTTTTCAAAAGATGACCCAAAACGCAAGACAACTTGCTGAATGTCCCACTGCTATTTATGCCTGGCCACAGCCAGGAAACCAGAGCTTCTGACCCCTAAACATAGCTATTTCTGCTCTACCTCTAATAGGAGACTTCAGTCTACCCTTGACCCATGGAAACCAGATAGTATCTCTCCATCACTCTACCTCTGACTTGCATAACTTTGGCAAGGACATAAGCGTCAGACAATCGGACAGTCTATCTGTAACTAACAGACATCAAGAGGAGCTGATCAGGGGGGCAAAGATGAGATGAGAATTCAAAGCGTGTGTGGGACTGCTGCCTCCCACCTGTGGCTCACCAGGCACACCAGCTATTCAGCTAAGGAAACTGGAAAGGAGTCTTGTCAAACATGGCTTTCCAAAGCCATGCTCCAGCTGGGGGTTGCTCCAAGTCACGGAGAGCGCCCCCGCAATGAGACCAGTCTTGTACCTGAGTACTAGCAAACCCCAAAGGATGGACACAGATGGTTGTAAGACAGTAATGACAGCAATTGCTGCTTGAGCATTTATCCAGACTCAGATAATGTATGAGAGGTGTTTTGAATACAGGGCCTCATTTCAATCTCAAAATTCCACTGTGAGCTCAGTCCAGTTATCATCCCTACTTTATAAAGGAGACAAAGACTCAGAAAGGTTAAATAAATTGCCCCAAATCACACAGTTAACAAGTGAGAACAAGCCTCAAAGCCTGAGGCTTCATTCTGGACTTCTATTAAATATCACCTGCCGGGACTACAAACTCCTCACAAAGACGTCAAGTTAAGTTTGGTCTTAACCCCTGCACCCAAATCAAGGCCACGCCGGCCACTGCTAGAGAAATCCAAATAGGTAGGGGGTGTGCAGTGAGAAAAGAGGTCAACCACAAGGACAGCACACTGCTCCCCTCAGAGTGCACGCAAGGAACGGGCCACAGCTGTCCGAGCAGAGTGCTTGCAGTGAGGAGCCGGCCTGGAGACAGCAGGGTCCAGAAGCTCATCCTGCATGCCCTCTGAATTGAACTTCTCCTACTGCCCAGTGCTATTTCCTTATTTGCTCTTGGGAACAATTTGGGTCCCGCTCACAGAGGAGCGAGGAAGAAGGAAGAGACACAGGGAAGCGTCTGTCAAAATCACACACCCATTCCAGGTCCAGGCCCTCCTGGGAGTGGAAGCACTTACAGAGCAACCGGTCTTCCAGAAACCCCTGGGTGCTTGTGCATGAAAAGGAAGATATGGGGGTGCCCCACTTTCTTCTAAAGAGGGTAGAAAAGACAACTACCTGAGGGGAAGCACAGGCTGCCCAGAGTAGGAGGTCAGCGACGACCCTTCCATGAACATGGGGTCGCAGGGCACCAAGGAAAGGGAGGCCCAGCTTCTCCTGTTGGGTCCGTGCTCTGGCTGGGCTGGCCCCGAAGCCCACAGGCATCAGGACATGGTCGCTGCACTGAGCAACCATTGGCAGGGGAACCTCTGTCCTTGCTTTTTCAACTTTTCTCTTTGTAAACTGGATATGGATTTTGTCCTTGCCTCTTTATAGTGAGTGTTGTCTGCCTCTGTCCTTGCTTTTCCAACTTTTCTCTTTGTAAACTGGATACGATTTTGTCCTTGCCTCTTTATAGTGAATGTTGTCTGCGCTGCTGGAAAGAACCTGTCTTCCATCTAGAAGCTCATGAAGGAAAGTCCCAGATTCCTCTCTAGGCCATCTGAGGAAAACAAAACCTTTGAAGGCACGATCAAAACCCCCACTGGCCTCGGTGAGGAAGGCATGTCCGGGACGAACATCAAAGGGGACAACCAACAGGGGCATCTGTTCTCTGTGTGATTCAAGCTCTAGTTTGTTTTGCAAACTAGACATTCTGGGCACTCCTAGACATCAGCAGCTGCCAGACAGTTTGAACCTCTCAATTCTGAACACTTCCGATCCTTCCACCCACCCCTACCCAACCAAACTTCAGTCTGAGGTTAACCGAAGGGTGGCCAGAGATAGAAGCCGGCCATTTTGACAAGGCCATTCGACTCCCGAGGACATTCTGGATACAAACGTTTTCATCAGAGTTACCCCAGAGTCGATACATTTTCATTTGAAAGCATTTTCTACAAAAAATTCCATTAGGCCCGTTCAGTTCCTTCATCATTTTTCATCTCCAGTGTTTCTAATTTTGTTCGTTTTTCTTTAGTCAAAGTTATTTTTATCAGAATCCATTCTTTTCTCCTTCAGATCAATAAATTTGATTCATGGAACGGTTTCACCCATGTCACACTTTACTAATTACAGTTTGTGCCATAGAGCTTTTCATTCTTTCTCTCAAACTCAACTTTCCTAGAGCAATTTTGTACACACCTAAAAATCTGCTGAGTCTATGGGACAATTTTCACTCAGTACCAACTCTTCCCAGATACAGGATGAGCCCTTATCAGTTAACAGTAAACTGCATAATGCAGGATATAGTACATGATATAGATTCTAAATTAAACAAAAGGTCCACAGTGTGTATCTGTGAAAATCATGACAAGACTGTGCACGGTTCTGAGACATAACTTAGGGCCCGTGGCTGTTTCAGAGGACAGACCACAGAGCTCTTTAGGAGATCTTAATGTCAAAGGAACCTCCTGGAATTAGAAAAACCAAGGTCAGATCAAGTTCTGTCCTGAGGTTAAATATGAGCTGTTTAAAATTAAAAGGTAAAAAGCTATTATCAATGTTCAAAACAACACAGCGAGAAGGGAGGAGAGCTGGGTGTGGTGGGGGGGGCAGTGGTGCGGGTAAGATTTGCCAAGGTTTAATCAATGTAGAAGCTGGACAAAGACTATATGGGACTCTGTTACACTTTTCACTCTACTTTGTGTTTGAAATTTTCTATAATACAAAGTAAAAAGGAAAATGTTATCATTTACAATTACCCCCTTAGGGTTTTCTAGAACTGCACTGTCTAGTACAGGAGGCACGGGCCACATGTGGCTATTTACATTCAAATTCATTACAGTGAAATAAATTAAAATGTCAGTTTCTCAGTCACTCCAGCCACATTTCTAGTGCTCCACGGCCACACGTGGCTTGTGGCTTCCATACTGGACAAGGCAGATACAGAACATTTCCAGCATCACGGAAAGTCCTTCTGCACAGCACTGGCCTAGATATTGTGCAACCCTGAAACGAAGGGCAACAAAAGATCTCAGCTACCACCCAGAGTCTTGAACTTGCTGTGCTCATCAAAACAGCACCCGCATTCCTACCTTAGATGATTAACAATCATGCATTTAAAAACCCATCATAAAGGAACCTGAAGGATACGCTATGGCCAGACCCTGGATGTGGGGAAGGCCCAGCCACCAAGCAGGATGCTGTGACCCTGTCCCTAGCAGGACCGTCTCCCACTCCCCATGGTCATCCAGGGCCTCACACTGACCAGGGTGGGGTCCAACTCCAGGGTTTCAGTTGGGGGCTCTGAGGAGGTTCATCCAGGATTGAGTCCACCTGGGCTGGTCTTCCGTGAGGCATCATCCTGCAGCTCACTTCAGGACACAAACATACACAGCCACATTGGACCCAAGGGCAACCCCACCCGCTCACAGGCCACTGTCCCTCTGTTGTAGGTTGGCACCATCTGTCACCCTCCCAAATTTCCCCAGTTTGGCTGAAAGCTTCTGGCAGGAGGAAGGCACAGGCCTTGTACTTCCCCAGGGCACGGGGGCTACTTAGTCCAAAACAGCATGTCAGAGCCTGTCCGTGAGCGCAGTTCTCTGATCCCCCCCGATGCACTCCTACCCCATTCAGCTCTCAGCAGCTCACACGGTCTGCCAGCCATGCATAGCACACCTCAGCAGGCCCCCAGATCAAATCCACTCTGTTGTGGCAAGGACACAACAGGTGCCCAGCCTTCCCCACCCACCCCAGCTAGAAGGATGACACCCACTTCCTCCTTGGCTTCCTCTTGCGCGCGCACGTGCGCACGCACACACACACACACACACACACACACTGACGGGGTGGGTGCAGCAGCTGCTGGCTACAGAACCTCCAGCTGGCCAGAGTTTGGGGCCGGGTTCGAGGCAGAGGCCTGACTCGGGGGACAGCAGCAGTGCCCAACGTCAAGGCCCGCAGGACCCAACAGCATTCCAGGAGCTGCCTGGATCCCTGCACCACAGAATCAAATCACCAAGTGTTCGGACTCGAGGAGATGGAAACAATGTCAATCAATCGTTTTCTTTTATGGAAGGAAATTCAGAGTAGGATGGCCCCCTCAAGGGCATAAATCACATACCCCATCTCTTAAATTCTTCAAACGTGTGCAAACACAGAGTTCCTGTGCTGTGGAGGGTTTCCCCACATTCGGCACAGCTGTACCTTCCTCTCCGCAAGTCCATTCAAATGTGTCTCCCTCCCTGCCTTGGTCCTCACACTGTCATTCCCAGGACACACAAAGCATCAGCAGCAGCCAGTCCGAAGGCCAGAGAGACACATACCAACCTGGGAAGCCATTCCATCCCTTCTATGGAAACACACAAGGTAGACCCGGGCCACTACAGGAGACATGACTTGGGGCAGATCACCGCCTGCCTCTCAAGGGGGTGGAGAGTGCTGCCTTACACTGTGGGGCAGTGGGGAGACGAGGGGAGCCAGAGCACCCTGCCTGGGGGGACTCCACAGACTCTGTAACTACATTTCCCAACAGTTCTCTGTGCTAGTCGGGAACGGCTGTTTCCTGTGAGGAGGATGGAGAAGCCGAGAGGTGGGTGTAAGAAGCACTGCGATGCCGGAACTGGGGACAGCATCTCCCTCCCTTCAACTACAGCTGGGGAGTCAAAGGCTAGCAGCCATGAGGCGCCCCTGGAGCAAAGCTCTGATCCCCGAGTTCTCCCCTTCCTCTCCAGGGGAGGAGCAGGGGGCTGACTGGCTGTCACACTGGGCTCTGTCCCTGCAGGCGCCCTCTGTATCAGCAGCTACACGCAGAGTCGCCAGCAATTCCAGGGACTGCTCTCCAGAGAGCTGTGCCTCTGACACCAGGTGGACCACCAGGACCCCCTTGCAGCAATCCAACGCCCAGGGACCCCAACTCTTAATAGACCACAGTGCCAACAAAAAATCCTCCGGAGCCCTGCCCAGACCAGAGCTGACTGAAGCGCATAGCGGGGCCGCTGTGAGGCAGCACGCTACACGCAGGGAACGGGGAGCAATAGGGTCTATTCCTGGCACCCACGATGGCCTTTGTCTTGGGTCTACAACCTTGAACAAGTCATTAGACTTCTTGGTCTGGAATGCCAAGGCTTCTGCTAATTCCCAGGGAGCCTTGCTTTCAGCACTGAGGATACATAATTACAGCAGGGCTCACAAGGTCATCCTGGCACTCTGTGTCTGGCTTCAATAGGTGCAAACAGTCAGCAGGCAAGTTAACCACTGAGCTATTTCACTTCTGCCATCAGCATTTTTATTGTGTATGTTTGCAAATCTTCCAAAATATAAAGTTAATAAAATTGCTTCTTGAGGTGCTTCTCAGGCAGCTATCATCTTGCTCTTTATCTACCAGAGAGTTCTTTCTGTAAACTCAAAACTATGTCCCTGGATTGGGCAACAGCATAACGCAAGGGCAGAGGGGAGGTTCACACGGTCAAGTCAACACAGAACGGCTGTTGTCAGGTCAAACGCTTTAAACGGATAGCAAGAAACACATTTTTAATACAGCCGGGGAAACGTGAAGAAGGACTAGGTACTGGAGGATATCACAAGAACTTTAATTTAAATGTAATTTCTTGGAGGTTTTTATCTAGGAGAAATAAAATATTTAAGTATTTATGGTTGAAGCTATACAATATCTGAATAGTTTTAAAATAAAATAGACGTGATTGGCAAGATGCTAGTTGCTGATGCTGGTGATGGTACAGAGAGGTCACTGATTATTTTCTCTACTTTGCTATATATTTGTAATATCCCATCATAAAAAGTGGTCAAGAAATGTTTTTTGAAGACCTGGCTATTTACCTGCCACAAAATCACAAAACTCAAGAAAATGCTACTCACTGAAAGGACAGAGGAAGGAAAGGTATCTGTTAAAAGCTGTCCTCACTAAATTTTAAATTTTAAACTAAATTTTAAACTAAAATTTAAACGAATTAAAAAAAAAAAAAAACACCAGTAAGATTGCCAAGGAGGGAAAGTTAAGAGTCAGCATGTTGTCCAAGCAAAAACAGGTCTCCAAGACTGGAAGGGTGCCCAAGCTCTCAGAGCCCGCCCATATTTGAGATGTCAAAACATGGGGGTCCAACACTGACTTCCCAACACCCTGTTAGTGGCCAAAGCATTCCAGCCATCCATAGGTTCTCAACTCTAAGTCTCTTCCGCTATGACTTAAAGCCCTCAGCTCTTTCTTGGTCTCTGGCAGAGACAGAGAAGGAAAAAAATACATATATGCACTTGCCACAAAGCACTTGCAAGGTGGTCTGAAACCCAACTGAAGGGACCTGGCTAAGTCCTTCGTCTCTTCTATTGCCCTGAGAGAGGAAGGACAAAGGCACTGGGGCAGGCGTGTTTATTAAATCCTATTGTGTGCCAGGTGTCCCTGCATCCAGGACTCCAGGCTACAGCCCTGCTGGTCAAGTTATTATTGTATCCATTTTTCATCCAAAGAAATAGACGTTAGGGAACTGGTCCGAGGTCACGTGCTCAAACCCAAGCCCTCTGACACCAGTGACCTGGGGAGGAAAAGCACACACACAGAGCCCCGTACTGTTCCAGTTCTCCAGTGATAAAGCTGACAAAACGGATTCCCTAGGTCTGGATGAGAAACCACAGGACCCTCTGGGCCACCCTCAGTTCGGTAAACAATCTCTACCGTCTGCACACCCAGTCTGCCGAGCCCTGTGGCCAAGAGGTTTTCTCTGTAGAGCACCCAAAGGCTTGACAAGCTCTGACCCAAACCCCCTCTCCCCAGTTCTGCACCAAGGAACAAATGTGCCCTAAGGAAACCTCAGCAGACGTTTTCAGCTTCAGTTCTTACCCTGATTATTTTACAAACTTTCCAACTCATCTCCTAGATTCCAATCTCACAGAGCCAACTGAAACTCCACCTGGTACTGATTTAGACTACCCAATTGCATTTCAGACACCTGGTAACCTTTCTGAAGTGCACATCTGATGATGTCACTCCCTAACACTCCCCCCACCCCCAATACAATCAGGCCACAATCAGTGATCCAGCTTCTCACTTCCCACCTACCCAGTGAGGCCCAACCCCTCACCATTCCTTCAACACTCCTCACTCTTCTATGTCCCATTCCCTCCACTGGCAACATGTCCTTCCTCCTTGTCTCCAAGGGAACTCCTACTCATCCCTTAAAACCCATCTCAAATACCCCATCTTCTGTGAATTCTTTTTTCACTACAGCATGCTGAGTTCATCGGTTAAAGAATTATAACTTTTTTCTTAGGACACTTCAGAGGCAAAAAAAAAAAAAAAAAAAAAAAAGTTCTTGTCATCCCTCAGCCTCCTCCTTGGAGAGAAGAGTCCTATTCTTCTAGAACTTCCATGTTTCCCCCCTCTTCTCAACCCCCATTCATAAGTTTCCCAAAACTTGATGGAGAACTCATTCAGACTGAGCTGTACTGCCCAACAGCAACAGGGCACACGGAAGTTTTCAAAACACAAACTTCTTGAGGGCAGGAACTGTGGTTTATACCTTACCACTCACAAAGACCAGCACGGAGATGAACACACATCCCAGCCCAAAGCCACTCTCCCAGGCACTTGGGTTATATCCCCTGTTGCTGGCTCCGGTAGCCCCTTTTTGCCAAGGAAGGCCATGACCGTCCTCTGCTGACATGGGTAAGAAGACCAATGAGCCATCTCCTGTTGACCAGTTCACAAAATACCCACCATCTCCAAAACAATAATGACTCCAGCTCCTGCAAATCGCATTCAGAACTAATCCAAATCACATTCAGAAACAAATCTAAGGTGACCTGCACAACCCACAACAGAGAAAGACATCACTGATCACCACAGGGAGGCAAACTCTGGATTCTAGAGCTGGCCAGGGCTCCAGCATCCTCCTCACTGCTGCACGGATCATGGGCCAAACTTCCATGAGCTACCTGTGCTCCTTCTGTCTCCACTTAAAGGCTGCTTTCTTAAACCACTGAGATAAATGGGTTGAAAGTCCTTAACATCCCTCTCGTCCCTGAGACACAGAATAAAAGAAATAATGGGAGCATCTGTTGATAGTCCCTTCGTCCTCAGCTGGGATCCATAAAAATAAGTTCTCAATTGAAGAGTTTCCTTCTATTGGCCAGCTCTGGTCTCCCACCAGCCAGCACCCCACAGCCTTTGGCTTCACTCCCATGAGGCTGCCGTTAACACCAGCAGAGGACACGCTCATTCTAGACTAAGTGACCTCCAGTAACCTGAACTCACTCAGCAACCTGGAATGGATGGCTGGGAAGAAGGTTCTCAGAGCTTTCAATTCTTGGTCCAGAAGCCTGGGAGAAACCCACCGAGGGGCCCTGAAGGGCATGAGGGCGGACAGGAAACAGTGTACAGTTCAACGCCAGAGCCACCACCACGTGCTAAGCGATGAGAGACACCTGGCCAGTCCCCCAGACCCAGGACCCTTGAAGTTGGTGCAACAGCAGAAAAGGGCCAGGAACCACAGTGTCTCCTCTCTACATAGTGCGTGGAATTTCTATGACCTCAACAGCAGCATCACCCGTGACCCAGGACTTAGAAGAGTAGGGACTGTGTTACCGAATTATTTAATTCCCAAAACCTAGCCTAGTGCCCTGTGACTACAGATGTTTAAGAAATATATGTTTAATTAGTGTAGCAAGCTAGGCTACAAATGATAAACCACAAACAACTCCCTCGTGGTCAATCCTTTAATGTGCTTTGTGATTGTTTTTTCCTTCTGTGGCTCACACAATCAGATTAATGTCTCTCTGGGCATAATTATCCTTGGAAATGCCCATTTACGTGATGTGAAAACTCACTTGAACAATGACCTAATGGTCTATACTCAATTGTGTGGCGTGAATGCCATTCTCTCAAAACCTAAATAATCCCCCTTCCACTCTACTTTGCCTCCTACAAACTAAAAGCTATATAACCCAGGTCCCAGCAGGTCTTTAAAAAATGCATTCCTGGATGGAATTTTACCCTCTCTGAATTCATGGGACCAAGTTTCTCTACTTATTTCAGCCGTCTGCCACATTATAAGACAGTGGAAGTAGAAAAATGCCCCGAAAACTGCCCAACATTTGAACACACAGATGACACGTCTCTTAAATTATTTTGCTCTTCACTCGGTCTTCTCCTCGAGATTACAAACTCCTTGATGACAGCGATCACGTTCCGTACATCTGGGAGTCACTACCACTAGGACCATGAAGAATGTGCCCTTAGAAACAGAGACAATTCCAAGCCCTGCTCAAGCCAAAGACCTTGGCTGCCCTGGGCAACCTTCTCGGAGTTCCAGGCTTCCCTGGGTCACTTGGCACTACTCACTGCCAGGTCCATTTAAGTACAGCCAGAGGAACAACCGAGTCACTGAAATGTCAAACCCCCTCCTCCAGCCCATCTTCCGCCTCTGGGGCAGAATGACTTAGCTTAATTTTGACTTCTACCTGCACTAAGATTCCCCAAGGAATTCAAGGTCAGGGGGACGCAGACAAAAAGGAGGGCTTCCCATAAATAAGAATTAGCACAACATAGCTCCTGCTTAGCTCAGTATATGGAAAAGATGGAGGATCAGCTGTGAAACGGGACAAAAATGTCCCTGAGGCCACACCCAGCAGACCCCACAGGAGAAGCCTGTCAGGAAGCATGACAAGACAGAGGGTGTCCCTCTGGCCACTGGAGCCCGTGCCACTTCGACTCACCCAGGGGTTTCTGGAAAAGACAGGAATTGCCTTGTTTCAGGACCTCGGTGGCAGCTGGGCCCCCAGCTCAGGGAGGCAGGGGCAGCACCTGCTGGTGCATCAGGGGTGCCCCGAGGAAGCCTGGGCTCTGGCAAACCCCCCTCCCTTCCCATCCTGTATTGCCAAGCAAGGCTGCTCAGCGGACTCAGGGCCTCTCCCAGCTCTAAGTGGTCAGGAACAAATTGCAGCCAATAAAACTAAGAAAGTAAAAGCATAAGACACTCAGTGTCTTGGGGCACCTGGGTGGCTCAGTCACTGAGCATCTGCCTTCATGATCCCGGGGTCCTGGGATCGAGTCCTGCATCAGGCTCCCTGCTCAGCGGGGAGCCTGCTTCTCCCACTCCTACTCCCCCTGCTTGTGTTCCCTGTCAAATAAATAGATAAAATCTTAAAAAAAAAAAAAAAAAGACACTCAGTGTCTCATCCCAACATCCCAGAGCCGAGACGATTATGCCTTAAGCCTGTGTAACTCAATCCTAAGCATCCCTCCTTTCATCAAGCATTCATTTCACCTTTACTGTGTACCGTGAAGATCTGCAAAGGATAAGAAGCAATTTCTGTCAAGAAGCTCAGGTTTCTAGGGCAGGGTTCTTAGCCCTTGGTGTAGAGGTTAGGAACAAAGACTTGGAACTTGGATAGCCTGGGTCAAATCGTGGCCAGGACTCACCAGCTGGGTGACCCTAAGTGCTTTAATTCTCTGTGCCTCAGTTTCCTCATCTGCAAAATGTAGACGATGACAGAAGGTACCGTGTGGAGTTGCTCTGAGGGGCAAGCAAACACAGGCAAAGTGCTTTGACCAGGCACACAGTAGACCACACAGAAGCGCTAGCTGTAAGCACTATGAGCATTATTCACTCATAGTTATTAACCCATAGGGCATGGGTGACCTTGAAGGGAAGCTGATGAATACCTTTGGATCATGTTTATTATTTATGCACCCACATCCCAGGTTTTCAGAGGATGTCCGTAGCCTTCATCACATTCTCCAAGAAGCAAAGCTGGCGGGAAGCTCCGTGAGGTGGGGGGACCGCAGGGCGAGGGTGGAAGTTACACGGACCCATGCCCTCACTTCAACCATGCAAAGGGTAAGAGCCAAGCAGTGCTGCCCAAGAGAACTCTCTGAAATGACAGAAATGTTCTCTATGTGCGCTGTCCCCAAATAGTATCCATCGCCCACGTGTCACTACTGGGTGCTTGAAACTGTGGCTGGGGAGACTGAAGAAGTGAACTTCCAGTTTTATGGATTTTTTTTTTTAAGATTTTATTTATTTATTTGAGAGAGAGATCACAAGTAGGCAGAGAGGCAGGCAGAGAGAGAGAGGAAGAAGCAGGCTCCCTGTGGAGCAGAGAGCCCGATTCGGAGCTTGATCCCAGGACTCTGAGATCATGACCTGAGCCAAAGGCAGAGGCTTAACCCACTGAGCCACCCAGGCGCCCCCAGTTTTATGGATTTTTGGACTTGGTCTTGAAGTAGCCACATGTGGTTAATGGCCACCATTCCCAACATCACAGAGCTGCTCAGGGTGGGGAAGGAAACATCCCAGGCAGAGAACAGAAACACACAACACCACAAAACACTCCACGATGTTTCCAGAAGCTGGGAGCATAGCGACAGGATGTACCCAGCACCTGGGGTGGCGGTGGGGTGAGGGAGGGGGTGCATGGGGGCATGACACAGAGTACCCAGGGGCCAGAGCATGAGCGCCAAACCAGACGGAAAAGCCCTGCATGCTACGCTCAGATCTGGGCCTGACGCTGGACGCAGATGGGCTGTATAGGTCAGTGTCCTCCAGAGAAAACAGACCAAAGGACATGTACTCAGGCCTACCTCATTCTACAGTGCTTCACTTTACTGCACTTCAAAGACACTGTGGTTTTTTATAAACTGAAGGTCTGTGCCAACCCTCCCTCAAGGAAGTCTACGGGCGCCATTTTTCCACAGCATCTGTTCACTCCATAGCGCTGTCACATTTTGGTAACTCTCACTGTATTTCAAACATTGTCATAACTATATTGAATTGCTATAATCTCATGATCCAACTTGAACAGGTGAGGAGTTGCTTCTTAGGGATGAGCGAAAAAGGTGGTTTATTGAGACGGCATCTACTCCTGTGCAGATGCTGAGAACACGGCTGATAAGGCAACAAAGGATTTGGAATATTTCATAAACTTAGCTGATAAAACAGGGCAGGGTTTGAGAGAATCAATTCCAATTTTGAAACAAGTTCTACTATGAGTAAAATGCTATTAAACAGCATCACGTGCTGCAGAAAAGGCATTCATGAAAGGAAGAGTCAATCAATGAGGCAAACTTCAAATATTTTAAGAAACTGCCCCAGCCACCCCAGCCTTCGGCAGCCACCACCCTGATCAGTCAGCAGCCATCAACGTCGAGACAAGACCCTGTAGCGAGCAAAAAGATTATGACCCACTGAAAACTCAGATGATAGTGAGCACTTTTTTTAGCAATGAATATTTTTTAATTATAGCATATACCTTTCCAGACATAATGCTATTACACATTTAATTGACTACAATATATGGGAAACAGTTTTTATATGCAGCAGGAAACAAAAATTTCATTTGATTTGCTTTATTGTGAATTTGCTTTACTGCAGTGGTCTGGAACCAAACCTGCAATATCTCCAAGGTATGTCTGTTCACAGAGAAAGAGATTTATGTTAAGTAATCAGCTCATGTAATCATGATGGCTGGCAAGTCCAAAACCTGCAAGGGTAGGCCAATAGGACAAAGATTCAGAGAACAGCTGATACTTCTCAAGTCCAAAGGTCATCTGCTACTGAATTCTTTCTTGGGAGCACCGGGGTGGCTCAGTCAGTTGAGCATCCAGCTCTTGGTTTCGGCTCAAGCAGGTTGTGATCTCGGGGTTGTGAGATCTAACCCCATGTCAAGCTCTGCATTCAGTGGTGAGTCTGCTTAAGATTCTTTCTCTCAGAGCACCTGGGTGGCTCAGTGGGTTAAAACCTCTGCTTTCGGCTCAGGTCATGATCCCAGAATCCTGGGATCAAGCCCTGCATCGGGCTCTCTGCTCTGTGGGGAGCCTGCTTCCCCTCTCTCTCTCTGCCTGCCTCTCTGCCTACTTGTGACCTCTTGTCTGTCAAATAAATAAATAAAATCTTAAAAAAAAAAATAAAAAATAAAAAGATTCTCTCTTTCTCCCTCTGCCCCTCCCTTCCACTCACTTGCTCTCTCTCAAATAAACAAATATTTTAAAAAATAATAACTCTCTCTTGTTTGGAGGAGGTCACTCTTTTGTTCCATTCAAGCCTTCAACTGACTGTACAAGGCCTACCCACATTATGAAGGGCAAACTGCTTTACTCAGATATCACCAGTTTAAATGTCTCATCCAATAAACACCTTCACAGAAACATTCTGTGAGACCCAGCTAAGTTGACACATAAAATTAACCATTACGTGAACTAAAGTTTTTGGAGAACTGTCAGCAGAACTGATTCTGGCAAGATTCAGTTGGGAGGCAGTGGGGACAGGTGGAGGAAGGGCACTAAAAGGCAGGAATACCAATGGAAAGGCTATTTCAGTCATCCAGGTCAGACGTCAGGGCTTCTACCAGAGAGGTGGAAATGGGAAATGAGTCATTTAATTAGCATTTGTTAAAAGAAAGTATGAATGGATTCTGTGACTTGACAAAACACACACAACACAATTACACCTTCATGGGAAGCTATGATTTCCTCATAGGTCTCCAACACAATATAAAGGACAGGAAGTTTCTCCACACTCCATAAAGAGAGGGAAGTGACCTAGCAGAGAGAAACAGGGTTTACTGCATTTCCCTACTCTGAGGAGTCCTTGGCCTGCTCTGTGGGTCACACCTGTCCACCTCTAACTCCTTCCAACCCAGAACCTTACTAAAAGATAGAAGATATTACAGCCCAGACATGGCACAGTTAGTTAGCTGCCTCCCAATACCTCCCCTCCCCTCCATCCTTAGAAACAACCCCGCTAGTGAAAAAAACTCTAAGCCAAGCCACCAGTGCAGCTACCCACGTTCCAGCAATGGAATGGAAGCAGAGTTCCAGCAATGGTTCCAGCAATGTTCCCGCAGGTTCCAGCAATGAAATGGAAGCAGAGTGTTGTCTGAGAATTCCAACTAGACTCTTCAAAAGAGACGGGGCTTATGTCCCTTCCCCATTCCTCTTTTGTCCCTTTTGCTCTGAAAGGCAGATGTGACAGCTGGAGCTCCTGCAGCTATTTTGGACCATGAGGTGGTTTTGAGCTGGAACTCACAGGACTGAGCAATGCATAGGTCACTGTGTCTCAGGTGACCACAGAGTCACAGCACCAGACTACACTAGACTGCCTACTTCAGGTCTTCTTCCAGGTGAGAGAACAGATCCTAGAGTGTGCAGGCCACTGTTTTTGAGTCCTTGGTTGCTTGCAACCAAATGCAATTACTGGTTGATATTAAAAGAGGCCATCATCTTGTGCATAAGACAATGTAAATTTCATAATTTCAGGCTGTAGAACTCGGGTGCTGGGATGAGGCCACACAGAAGAGGAATGGACAGAAACTCAATAGAGTGCCTTCTCTTATGATTTCCTTCCTTGCTTTTCAAGAACCCACTAGAGGTCCCTTAAACCACCTTGGTCGAGTGCTCAGGTCAGTGTAAAAACAGACTACCTTGCCTCCTCTGTGTAAAGAGAATCTTCACTTAGTTGGCCTGACTCTGAGACCAAGAGACTTGAATTCAAGGAATGAGAGAATCTCAGGAGATTGATACACCATGACTTTTAGAAATAAAAAAGTCCATGCATCCTTTCTGCACTACAGTGCTTTGCCTAAGGGCTGGGGAATGCGCTTTAGGCTACTAACAAACCGATGAACAGATGGTATCCTCATTGTATTTCCATTTTACCCACTTCTTCAAAGTGAGGCTTCCTAGACATATCTGATCACTGCCCTAAGTGCAGCAAAGAGGCATTCTTTCCGCTGGGAGAATATAAGCTCCCTGGTGCCTGGCAAAGTCTGAAATGGAAAACTAAATAAATAAACATGAGTAAATGATCAAACCATTAAAGCCACTCAAGAATGGGGGGAAGGGGATAAGTTCGAGGGAGGCAGACATTAGTTGGTGCCTGGATAAGTCAGGGCAGAGTGGCTGAGGGACCAAATTCAGGGAGATCCTTCAGAAGAGACGTAGCTCATGTGCCTGTCGATGGAGTCCTTCAGAGTTCTGTCCAGAGCCATCAAGGTGGTAAGGTTGAGGGGGGCAGTGATCAGACTCAACCACTTTTCTTAGAAACCCCATTTCGGGGCACCTGGGTGGCTCAGTCGGTTGAGCACCTGAATCTTTGTTTAGGCTCAGGCCATGATCTTGGGGTCATGAGATCAAGCCTGGTGTCAGGCTCCACAGGCAGCACCAAGTCTGTTTTGAGAGTCCCTTTCCCCTTCTCTCCCTCGCCCTCTGCTCCTCCCCTGCTTGTACTCTCTTTCTAAAAAACTCCACTTCTTCCTGGAAATGCTTAGGAGCTTCCAAGCTTAGGAGTGTTTAGGCTTAGGAGTGTAGAACTGTGGTGTGAGACGTTGAAAACTCTCAGTTGTACTCAATACTCCTACATATTCATTCACTTGTACCTGCCCAAGGCTACAAGCTAAGGAATGGCACAGCGGGACCAGAATCTTCCCTCCACAACAACACATGCTATAAATGCAGGAACCCGAGAGGGGGTGGCGGACTCCAAAACAACTTTATCCAACTGGCTGATGACTCAACACATCTCCCCTCCTTTGTACAGCTGCTAGATTTAGCAAATAAAAATACAGGACTCCCAATTAAATTTGAATTTCAGGTGCATGACAATTTTTTTTAGTTTTAGCAAGTCCCGAATATCATGTGAGACAGAGACAGCCTTAAAAAAATGATCGGAAATTCAAATTTCACTGAATGTCCTGTATTCCATCTGCTGCCCCAGCTCTGCTTTATACCCCACAAGGACATCCCACCACACACACACACAAACACCCTGGCTACTGCCTAAACTTGCTGCACTTCCCTCTTTCAGGAATGGGTACGATCCCTTCACACACCTATCCAGAAGCTCCTGCTGGGCCACAAACACCGAGCTGGGGATCTGCATTCTTCAACAGGAAGCAGAATATCCCAAGACAGGGGAAGGTTTCTAAAGCAGAACTACTCAAAGTTCCAGAGTCCGTAAATATCTAAGCCGTATCACGCGTCTAATTTTCAGTGTGAATAAGGCCACCCAATTCTTCGGGGTAGATGTTAACAGAAGGAAAGGGGTAGAATATGAAGTCACCCTGGAAGGCCAGGGGAGGGGGAAATGGAAGAGAAAAGAAGGAAAGCAAGGTGGGCAGAAGGTGGATCCCCAAGGTGAGGAGAGGGAATGGAAAGGTAAGCCAAAAGAGCTCAAGAGAAATGTCACCACCTATCGGGGACCACACCTGGCTACCTGACAGCATAGAAAGGCTTAGCCATGTTGACAACACTCGTGACAAAAATACATCCCGCACTCTGAATTTCTTCAGCTGAGAAATCAGTCATTCTGCCACTCCTTCTGGGGAACAAGGCTGGTTTACAGAGGGGGAAGGAAGGGATGATCCTTAATACACAATCATTTTATTGAAGACGGAAGGAGAGAAAAGAAGAGACACATCCAAGGAGCCTCATAGTTTCAAATACAGAACACCTCACATCCCCCACTAACCACCAAACTACGGTGACAAACCATGTCTGTCAGCTTTGGGCAGCGTGTGGCTCACCAAGCAGCACGTACTGGGCATTAGACATGCCCCAGTGAAAGACAAAGGGGACAAGGGACACCTTGACAAACCCCCACCTTACAAGGTAATGGGGGGGGGGGGCGGTAATACCTCAGCTCCATACTGCTTGGCTGACACCCTGTTGCAGGCCATCGCCCACTGCCGGCCAGGCAGGAAGGGGTCAAAGCAAGTGGCCCACTGCACCGCCAGCAGAGAAAACCTCAAGATCAGCAACACTCCTGCTCCAGCCCCAGCAGACAATGCCCCGTGCAGGGCCAGCCAAGCAGGAGGTGCAGAGGCTCCGTTGAGGTGAGCCCTCCAGAGTGAAGCCTCAAGACCTCCCCGGTGTCAGGAGCTGCCACCAACCACACCCCCTCCATTAATCCCAACTTGATCAGGCATCTAGGCTTCCAAAATGCAGCTGCTTCTTTGCCAGGACCTCCAAGCAAGACTACAAGGCAGGATAGAGTGTTACAGGCAAGGGAGAGTTAACCGTCCATTGCCCTCTCTTGCCATAAATCAGCGGGGGCCCTGTTCTGGGACAGGATCCCCATCACTCACCGCCTGCCCTTACCATGGGCAGCAAGGATGACGTGGTTCCCAGGAACCGGCCTGGGGCCCCTCAGTGGGAACATGCTCAGGGCCACGGGGAAGGACGTCACTGACCCAGACCTCCTCACCCGAGTCCCAGATGAGAGCTGCCACCTAGGCAGGCCGGTGGCCCAGCGGAAATGAAAGTGACTGGGAGGAAGGGAGGCACTATGGAGTTGTGCTCGAGTCCCAGGAGAACTAGGAGGGCGCGTCACCAGGGGAAGGAGTTTCAAAGGGCCCCGGGCGGCTTGGAAAAAGAGCCTCACAATCACCCCAGGGCAGAAAAGGCAGGGAAACTACCACACAGATGAGTTCAATTTCTTCCTTTACGCCCTCCACAACCACGACTACTCCCGCCTGCCCCCTAAGACATGTCAGGGTGTGGCTCAGGCTTTCCGGTGGTCACAAGATGCCTCGGGAAGGGGAAGCACTGGGCGGCATCCAGAACCAGGCAGACATGAGTTCAAATCTCTGCTCCTCTCCTCCTGAGGTTGAGTGATGTGGGGTGCCACTTCACCTCCCCGAGCCTCACTCAGTAACCCTCCATCTGACTGTGACAGGAATGCCACCTTCAAGTTTGCTGAGCAGACATGAGAGCATGTACATAACGGACCTATGACTCTACAGGCCTGGGGGACCTAGTAGATCCTCAATATGGAAGGACATGGAGGGCCACTTGAAGAGCTCAGCTTCTCTAAACCTCACTTTCCAGCCCTGCAGAACTTAAAGGATCTCCCTCCGGCTTGTGAAGCATTTAGAAAAGTGCCTGGTCCACAAAGACTGCTCAAATTCCTCTCCTCTCCCTTCTTCCCACCATCCTGAATCTCTGACTCCATTCTCTCCACACAATAGGCTCCCAGTAAACTGTAACCTCCATATTGACCCCCAGCTCCCCACCTCCAACGGGTCCTACACCCTCGTCTGTGACATTCCCACTGTGGTACCCCGTCACAGCTTTAACATTCAGGAGGGCGAGCTCACCACCTCCCAAATTTGGGTCCCCACTGTCCACATCCTATTGGCATTCACGCGATCCAGGTCAAAACCCTGGAGTTCCCTATGACTCATCCTTGACCACTGGTTAACCACGAAGTCTGTTAAAGCTTCCCTTCCCATCCTCTCAGATTAAGCCATGACACCAGAAGGGCTTATGCAAAGGCCCAAGTGATGGTCTCTGGGCTCCAAGACCAGTTTCCTCATCTGTACTAGGGGGACGAACGGGAAAGAGAAAGACACCCCCAACCCATCCACACACTCACAGAGCAGTACACATGGTGCCTAACACACAGGTAGATCTCAGTGGTGCCGCCATTAACCAAAGACACAATATTTAGCAACCACATCTAATTACCATCTCAAACAAGGTAACTTCCCACACGTAAGAGCCCCCGGTGGTTTCTCTGCAGCTTCTCAGCCCAGTCTGGTGGTAGTCCCTCAGCTGGCCACCACTCCTTCCCCATCTGGGCCTTCAGCTCCCATAAGGCTCCCTTTCCACCGCCCTAGAGCTGACACACTTATCCCAGGTTACACCCACATGGACTTCTCCCTCAGATCTTGGCTCTTTCCTCTTTCTACCCAGACTCTCTCTTGCACTTTGGGGCTCTGGGGGACCTTTCTGCCCAGGCTTCCCCCACACTCCCACCCCCTAGAGTGACCTCACCCCACTGGCTTCTTCCACACGATGTCTACACAGGAACAGTTCAGTTCTCTAACAAATGAGCCTCCCCCTTGGGTGAGTACAAACAGTCCCCATTATTCATGGGTTCCTTATTTACAGATTTGCCTGCTCACTAAAACTTCTTTGTAACCCCAAAATCAGCATTTACAGCTCTTGCAGGGTCTGGACAAATACAGTACAGCAAGTACCGTAGCGAAGCAGTTCGGTCGCTCCACGTGCGCCTTCCCAGCCACAGCCTAACAAGGCAACTCTCTGCCTTCCTGTTGCAGGTCTCACCCTGGAAACAACTGCCCAACCCCTGTCTACTCAGTGCCACATTTCTCACATTTCCGTGCTTTTTGTCAGATTCAGCTGCTCAAATTAGCCCCCAAGCCTGGTGCTGAAGTGCTGGCTAGTGTTCCGAAGTGCAAGAAGGCTACGATGTATGTGCCGTATGGAAAAAATGTGTGTTTTACGGAAGCTTCATTCAGGTGTGAGTCACAGTGCTGTTGGCCATGAGTTTAATGTTAGTGAATCAACAATGCGGTACATCCAGAAAAAGGAAGAGGAAATTTGCAGATCCCCACAAGCAGCTCCTCTAGTAAGTGCTAAAGTCAAGTCCATAGTCAGTGCATGAGGAAGCCACAGAAAAGTGGCTAATCTGCAGATTCCATCTGGTATCAAAGCATGGGAGATGGTGACCAGTTAAAAAAGCACAGTGGGCAACACTGTGTGACACTGAAAGGCGACAAATTTATGATCATGTCACCCAGGGTTAGGAAAATGTTCGAACCTCCTTAGCTAGAGTTTTATTATAACGAAATACCATACATAATTAGCTACTTGTAAGAAATATATATTAAATAAGGTATCTTCATATTTTTTAAGATTTAGTTATTTATTTGAGAGAGACAGAGATCATACACACACACAAGAGGAGAGGGAGAGAGAATCTCAGGCAGGCTCCACATTGAGCATGGAGCCTGACACGGGGCTTGATCTCACCACCCTGAGCTCATGACCTGAGCTGAAATGAAGAATCTGTCACTCAACTAACTGAACCACCCAGACGCCCCTAAATAAGGTGTCTTTAAAGACAAACATGTGTGAAAGAAGGTTATGTATGGATCAGTTGATGAAAATGTGACCAGAGGCTCTCAGGATCCCAACCCTCTAGTTCCCCTAGGAGCAACACCTCAATAGAACGCCTCTCTAATTCAGCATTGGTAGTGACTTTGGAGAACCTAAGTACCATGAATAATGACAACAGACTACTTATGCCTTAAAACTACCTTGCTTGTATGTGTTGAAGGGGTTCCTGGAGGATACAGACATTTTATGCTCCACAATGGCCAGCACAAAGGGGAGATACTCAGAAAATACTCTGAGAAACACTTCAACTCACCAATCCACTAGCCCACTGTAATCCACAGTCTTGCTCTATTTCTCAAATGGCAGGGGACCCACACGTTAAATATCAGTACCAAGATTCTACTTTTACCCAAAACACACCACCCCACGTTCTTTTATGAGACTAAGAGTGGAATGCCTGCTCCACAGTTAGGCTCTTTGTTCTGTTCTCAACAAGTGGCTAAAACAGGGCCTGACAATGAGTAGAAACCTAGTAAATACTATTGAGTAAAAGAAAATGATAAATTCAGAGGAAAAAAAATACCCAAACAGGTAAACAGAGTAATAACCCATGCCCAACATATCCTTGAGTTTATGTCCCAACTTTGTGGAGCCTAGCCCTCTCCTTCTCCACTTACAGAGGGCCTTCTGCAAACGAAACCAATGTCTAGAATTTCCCAACAAAGAAAGCCTACAATGCTCTGTAACTCTATGATTAACATAAGAATTCAAGGGATTATCTGATGCACCTGACTTATCTCATTTCGTGGGAAACAGGACTCTCCATCATTGCAGGCCCTTATCACATTATTGTCTGATAGGGCTCAGAGTGCTTGCGGTCAGTGGAAAAGTCCATCAGATACCCCTCCCCCTCATCACTTGTGAGCCTCCGCACACTTTACCCCCATAAGCAATTCAGTACTTAACTCAGGTGCCTGGGGTCACCCTCCTGTCCTCAAATTCTTGACATTTGACATGTCTCCTCTCGGCCGGCACAGGCCTGCCTCTGCCATCCAGTGGTCTCTAGTGCTGCGGTCTCTGTTTTTAAGGCAGCAGATTCACCATAGAGACACAATATTTGATAGCAAAGTACATCTGGAATAACAACTTAGATTCTTTTTCTTTGATCCAAATGCTTTACAAGTGTTAGTTTTATTACTGTGGTTAAGTTGCAGAAATGGCTACAATACTTTGCCGGCACCTTGCAGTAGTGTCTTTCCCCCCCATTTCTTGAGTCTGGACTGACTTACTCTAACCAATAAGACATGAACAAATGTGACATGGGCAGAGGCTTGAAAAGAGCTTGTCCTTTTTATTCCTGGAATCCCCACACCACGTGAAGAAGCCCTCGCTGGCCTGTTGGATGAGACACATGTGGTCCGGTCACCCGGGAAGCCTTAGCTGACCACGGGCCAAGTGCCTGACAAATAAAGCCATGGGAGATCAGCCAGCCCCCAGCCAACCCACCAACTGATGACATATGCATGACACCAGCCACGCCTGAAGTAAAAAAAAAACAAAAAACTGCCCAGCAAAATCATGAGCTCAATAAGGATTTTAAGCCACTAAGTTTGGAGTGGTTTGTGTCCCAGCAAAAGCGGACATAAATACTCCATTTTATAGATGAAGAAACTAAGGCACAGAGGTTCCATAACCCATCAAAGTCCCACGGCTATTAAAATCTCAGTTAGGATTCAGAGCCAATAGCCTCTGGCTCAGAGGCCAGGCTTTGCCATTCATCCTACAGCTAAGTCACTCCACAAGCTTCAAATGCCTTCCCACTCGCCTTACTTCCCTGAAGGAGCTTACGTGTGGGGCACAGACTTACATAGCCCCATAAACACAAAACAGGCAACATCTAGCACCCAGTTACCCTATTTTGCATTTCTGTCGCTCTTCAGACTTGCAAAGTCCTCTGACACACTGCAACCACGTAAAACCAACGAGAGTTGCCCAAATGTTCATCAATGGATGAATGAACAAAATGTGGTGGGTCCTCTTAAAAAGGAATGAAATTTTAACACGTGCTTCAACATGGACGAACCCAGGAGATGTTAGGCAAAGAGAAATAAGCCAGTCACAGAAGGACAGATACTGCCTGATTCCATTTCCACTGGGTACTTATTCACAGGGACAGAAAGTAGAACCATGGTTGCCAAGGACAGGAATTGAAAGGAAAGGGGCGTGGACATCTCATAAGTACGGAGCTGCAGTTTGGGAAGATGAGAAAGTTCTGGAGATGGATGTCGGTGGGGATGGGCCCATGACATGAATGTACTTGATGCTGCGGGATTCCACATTTGCAAATGGCTCAGATGGCAAAATGTATGTTCTGTACAGTTTCCACACCTCTTTAAAAAATAGTAATACTAAGCATGGAGAGTGGCAGCGCTAAAAATGACAGGCTCAGGGTCACTGCTAGACAAGTTAGAGCCGAGGGAGCAAAGCAACCAAGAAACACTCTGGCTCTTCAGGCTTTACTGAGTCACACAGCTCCACCCCCTTGTCAGATCGTCCCCCGCCACACACTGAAGGCCACATGGGCAGACAGATATGTCAAAACAGCCTTACAAACAAGCGCCAGCTCAAGGACAAAAACTCTCAAATCCATCAAAGCCAGTTCCCTGCCCCCACCCCAGCTGGCCGTTGTGGGGGCTGGATTCTACCTCCTCTTGGGAGAATTTGGGCTGCGTTTTCACCCTCACAGGACTGGATATGAATCATTCCTGATCTGACGACACCAGGAACAATAAAGTTAATGTAAATTTTGATAAGCAAATAGAAGTTCTATTGGCCCAACAATTACAAACCTTTGTAATCTCCTGGAAAACCAAGCTCTTTAAGTCCCCTCTCCACTGGGACTCTGGATGGATGGACACTGGCATTCAGACAATATAAAACCACCACTACGGGATGATCTCTTATTTAAAAAAATAATAATAATAACAATAGGAGATAAACATCAAATAGTTAACAGAAGACAACAGGAACTTATTTTCTTCATTTTGTTTCTTTTCAAAATTTTCTACGACAAAAAGGTTTTTTCAGAGCTAAAACCTAAGCTCATGCAGGGTGTCTGTGGTCAAACACACGTTATACCTCAGTTAAATCTAAAGGCAACATCATGAGAGAGCCAGGGCTGCTCCCGTAAACCATCCCTGTCACACAGACGAGGGATCAGGGGCTCTGGGAGTGCAGGGCCCATGCATGATACACACATGGAGCAGATGCTCAGCGGGCCAGCTCTCAGAGACCATCCCTGTTGTACAGAGCCAGAGGGTCCGTAAATACAGACAGGAAGGGGGTGGGAATAAAAGAGAGGAAGAAAACAGGAAGGCCCACTTGGCAGCCGCTGGAGGGGTGCCCCACCCCCTTCACCATCAGGAAGGTCAGAGGATGCGGGTGCACAAAGAGACTAACCACCTGGCCCGAGCCCAGAGAGCCAACCGTGTGCGCAGACGAAATGGGACATCCGCACCCAGCCTTAGCCTTTGAGTGTCCTTCCAGTTCCTCGGCTACAGACCAAAAAGGTCCCTTGGGGTTGAGGGGCAGGGGTCACTCTGGACCTTCCCCGCCCTTCTTCTTCCTGCCCCACCTGCAAGAAGGCAGTGGTTCCCTTAACAGTCATCTTGGCCTCTGCTAGCTGAGAGTGAGTCAGTCACCCCCAGGGTCTGGGTATAATCTCGAGAGACCTGATGACTCAGTGGCTCACCCACAGAACTCCACGACTGTCACAATCATTGTCCTTACCACCCACAAGAAGGGAGGAGAGGAAGGAGCAATGCCACGGTTCGCAGATGCCCAGCAGCAGGACCCTGCCAAGCCAGCTCCCTCCCACCTCTTTCCCCATCAAAGAGGATTTGGGTACAGAACAGAAAGAGTGGTGTGAAATCTATCCCAGATGTGTCACTACAACCCAGCATATAAGATTTAAAGGAACCCCACCCAGACAAAGCTGGATTTGCCACCCGTGTTCCTACCCCTCTGGTCACGCAGCCACATGCAGGTAAGCTGGGAGTCAAGGGGCAATGGAAGAAACGCTCAGAACACCAGGGGCGGGCCAGGAGGAGCACGGGCTCTTCTAGTGCCCTGCCAACTCATCATCCACTCATCTGTGCGGGTATTCCTCACGGAGCTGCGCTACTATAAACAAGTAAACAATAACAAGTCAGCTAGAGAGAGTGCTATGGAGAAATGGCCAATCAAGGAATGAGGGACTGGGGTGCTAAAGATGGCAAGTGGCAGTTATGTCAATGGTAGCCCAGGAAGGCCTTGCTGATAAAGTGACACTGGAGCAGAAACCTGAAGACAAAGAGAGTAGACCATGCAAGTTCAAGGGTTAAGACAGGGACAAGCAGAGGGACCAGAAAGTTCAAAGATTCTGAGTTAAGAGCACATGTGACAGGGAGTACAGCCAAAGGTGGACACTTCCCACCAGCTGGGGCCGGTGACCTGATGGGCCAACCTCCACCGGCCCCTGAACGCAGAGGTCCTTTAGCCAGGTCTGTGCTGAAACCTAAGCTCCGGGGACCAGGTGGGAAAATGTCTACCGCAACTCCAAGGGAAGGCTTGCTTTAACAGTCCACTCTTAATCATCCCGAGACCTGGGCATGTGGATGGTTTTAACAAATATCTGTGGGCTCAAGAAAGGCAGAGGGCAATAAATTCAAGTGTTAAAGACTTTCAGGAAAAGAGATTTTATAACCTGCTCAGTATTCATCAATGCTTACATTAAATTTTCAAAATTTCTCCTCTGGGACGCCTGGGTGGCTCAGTTGGTTGGACGACTGCCTTCAGCTCAGGTCATGATCCCGGAGTCCCAGGATCGAGTCCCGCATCAGGCCCCCAGCTCCATGGGGAGTCTGCTTCTCCCTCTGACCTTCTCCTCCCTCATGCTCTCTCTCACTGTCTCTGTCTCTCAAATAAATAAATAAAATGTTTAAAAAAAATTTTTTTCTCCTCAAACCCAACCCAAACCCTTCATTCTGCAATTTTACGTCAAGAATACTTCTACTCTGGGCTACATGGCGGCAGGGGGTAGGGGAGTAAGGCGAACAACACATCCCCAACTTGGGGTGTGCCTGAAAGACTAGTGGGACACAGGCATTTTTGATAGACAGCACCTTGGGGTTCTGGAGCTCCTGGGGACTGGCCAGCACCTTTCCATTTCCCTGGAAAGCCAGAGGCCTGGGCAGGGCCCAGAGAAGGTAGAAAGCGGGGGTGGCTGCTCAGAGCTGGTTGCAGACCAATGAATACTTGGCACTTTGATGTGGTACAACCCCGCTCAGCTGGCCAGGGAAGGAGGCAGGGTTCAGGCAGCCATTCTGTCTAGGAATAAGGCAACATATCCGGCAGGTTCCGAACAGAAAGCTCAGTCAGGGTTCACAGTGTGAAATCCAAAAACATACCTAGGTTCTCGCCAGAACCACCAAAGCATCAAGGGGAATCCCGGGATGAGAAACTAGAGAGATGCATGGAGACAGGGCAAAGGGGAAGAATGCCCAACTCCTGGCCATGACCCTCGATGGGTCTGACCTGAACACGTTCCTCAATTTCTAGGGCTTCGCCTTCCAAGGGTTCACCCTCCCATGATCTCCCATTCAACACCCAACCACCTGCCTGTGAACATATTAGGCGCTCAAACACCTGTTGCTCACACTTTTATACCAGTAGAGACCACAGCTTCCAACACATAAACACACACCAGGGACAGAACCCATACTCTGGACCCCTTGCTCAGGTCTGCTTGAAGTGGCGAGTCACACTGAAGAGACACAGGACTAGGAGGCTAGAGTGGGCAGAGGTATGCGAAAGTCCCCAGCCCTGGAGCCTGCTGGATATTGGGGCGGGGGTCTTCTCCTCCCTCTGTTCATAGGACCTGGCTCTCAGAGGCTGGGAAGGGACATAAGCACAACACGGCACCACATCAGTAGTGACAAGGAAGACACACTGGGAAGCCAGAACTAGGTCCCACACCACACAAGACGGCTCAGCTGCCTGGGGACTGGATCTGGGCACCAACTCAGCACCCACTCAGGGTCCTCCAAATGCCACCACCCACACTCTATTAATAGCACCAAGAGCTGGAATGGAGCAGCTTATGGGGGCAGGGGAAAATAAAGGCTGTCTTCATACGCAGATGGTTACAAAGTCACGGTCCTTCTGCATCCCAGGGGCTCACACTTCTACCCTCTGGCAGTGGACACGGAAGTCAGAAGATGCACCCCAGACTTGGTTTGGGGCAGCAGGCAGGGCAGACGATCTGTGGGGTACCTCACCTGCCTCGCCACCCTCCGTGCCTCCCAGTAGGGCTTCGAGTCCTCCACAGCTTTGCCGATTTTCTTCACCAGCTCGTCCAGTTTCACTGTTGCTTCCACCAGAACAGAACGGAACTTCTGACGAGCATCCTGCACCAAGGAGAAAACGAGGACACAGTTCACGCATGAGAAGGAATCCACAGAAATCTACTTCCCATAACCAAAAGCACCAAGGAGGGCCTGCACACAACCTTCAGGCCCTGAAATTAATACTTCTACAAGACGGTGTCTAGAGCAGCACCATCTGAAACATTCTGAGATACTGGGAATGTTCTATCACTTGCACTGCCCAATACAATAGGCACTGGCCACATCTGGCTATTGAGGACTTAAAACTGGCTGACACAGAGGAAATGTGTTTCTAATTTGTTTAATTTTAAATAAATCTATTTAGATTTTAAAAATAAGGGTGGCTAGTGACTACTATATGAAAGGGGTTTAAGATTTTTTTTTAATTTATTTGACAGGGAGCACACGGGCACAAGCAGGGGAGGAGCAGAGGGAGAGGGAGAAGCAGACTCCCCACTGAGCAAGGAGCCCAAGGTGGGGCTCAATCCCAAGACCCAGGGATCATGACCTGAGCCGAAGGCAGAGGCCTTAACCCTCTGAGCCACCCAGGTGCCCCTAAAGCCCTTCTTTTTAATTGTATTTCCTCCTTGTAAAGTCCGTGGATCTAGGTTTGTTGACTTTCACAGCATGGTTAAGCCTGTAATGGCCCACCTGCCTGTTCCTCCCTTCCAGACTCTCACTGGGGGCCCAGGTTGCTCTAGCTGTCTCGAGGGTGGGTGGCCACCCTTATCTCTTGCCATTCTTCACATTCCAGACTTCCAGCTTCCTTAAGGTTTTTTTTTTTTTTTTTTTTTTTTTTTGGAAATCCCAAGCCTCTCCTTCTCTCCTCTCTGCTGAATATGGCTCTTTGGCTCGGGGCTAGGTGTTTCCTCTCCCTCCCCACAAGAGACCATTCGCACTTCTGGCTTCTGTGTAGATGTTACCCCTCTGGATGTTTTCTGCAAGTCTCCCTCTTGCCGCCCCCTCCCACCTTACCTGGCCTGATGAGGTTTTCCGCCGCTGGGTTCCACGGCACCAGTTTTACCATTCTCATCCTGGCACAGACTTTTCTGGAATGGGCTATAATGCCTGCCTCACCCATCAGACTGGAAGTGCCCTGGAGATAGGCACCAAACCCAAGGCCCAGCACAGGGTCTGGCATATGGGAAGTTTCCACTCAGTGTTTAATGTGGACTACATCATATGGTCAAGGACCTCCTGGGAGTATAGGGAATGGGGCCATCATTATGGACTGAAGCTGCCAGGGGTTTCTTCCTCTGAGGACCCAGATGGAGCTTTTAAATCAAAACCTAAGGGATGCCTGGGTGGCTCAGTTGGTTAAGCATCTGCCTTAACCAGCAGGGAGCCTGCTTCCCTTCCTCTCTCTCTCTGCCTGCCTCTCTGCCTACTTGTGATCTCTGTCTGTCATATAAATAAATAAAATCTTTAAAAAAAAAAAAAAAAAAGGGACTTTAGCCCAATGTCTAGGAAGACCTACTGAAGGGCTGGATCAGTACTTCCCAGAGCTTCCACTCCTCTACTCCTTTCCCTTCAGCATTTGCATGATGGCGGGGTGGGGAGTCTGTGGTAGAGGGAGAGGCTTGAATTTAAAAGGAGAAATGGATACTCTGAGAAGGAACAAAACGTGAACACCAGCTGTGGGGCTGTCACAAGACCAAGCAGCCACCCTGCTGATAGAGCCCGTGTGAGCTCCACCGGCCGCAAAGGGCCCATTTCCCAAGTAACCATCTAAAATCTCTAAACATCGGATAGTGGGGGCCTCCTGGGCCAATGGGATGGCTCACGGGAGTGAAGGAGGCTCTGCTCACTTCTATTTCATTCCCCTCTATCATATGGCGCCAGGGCCTGCTAGATGGCTTTGAAAAGGATGCCAGCCCCCCCAACATGATGATGATACCGCCTTTGCCTTGGACGGCAGTTTCTCAGGTCCTGAGCCCCAGCCCACTGCTGACACTGGCTTTGGTCCCTTCCCCCAGGCCTATATCGTCATCATCATCATCTTCTCTGGCTTCTCTTCTATCTAGCCAGGCCCACAGCCACCTGCTACAACTTCTAAAGATGAACATCACGAGCTTTGTCCTCCAGAGAAAGTGGCACCAGTGCGTAAGGCCATCCGGGGACTCGCAAAGCCCCACAGAGCTTCTCCCAGACTTAACTGCCAATATGTAGGAGGTAGCATGTTGTCTGAAGCCTGGGAATTTATATATATATATATATATATATATGATCAGATAACTCCTTTATTAATCATTTTTATTACCAGTTAAATAGCTACTTTGCATCTCATAGGGAGGGCAGTTAGAAGGAATAAAGGAGAATGCAAATGTAAAACTACCACCAGTTCCTGGACACCCAGCAGATGCTCAGTAAATGCACCCAATCCTCCCCCTACCAACACCTGGCATAAAAAGGGACCCACATCCCATTTAAAAAAAACACCAGGGAGGTCTCTCTGAGGCAGGCGTGGCTGACAAGAACGGAAGGTGCAACCTGTTACACAGTGTAGGCAGAGACTTTGCAAATGCGCTGGCACACATGACTGATCCCCCAAGTCCCCACCGTGGGAGGCAGTGCCAGCACTAGCCATCCTCCTCCCACCCCTCCCACCTCCAGTCCCCAACCAGACAAGTGAGATAACAGAGAGCCCAATCATTTGTCGTGTGACCCAAGGCAGATCACATCGTCTCTCTGGACCTCTTTTGTAAAATGAGACTTGGGCCCCAAACCAGCAGCCTGTGGGCCAGTAGGCTTAGTGCCTTCAGTCTGTACTGTGTGTACTAAATGCCAGAAAAACCCATTAAAAAAAGAAGTGGATTCTCAAAACTTCTCATAAAGGAAAAGAATCTGATAATCTGACAACCCTGGGCCCCCATTCCTACCTGACACCCGCCTAAAAGTGGAATAGGAGATGCCCCTCAGAAAGAGATCGCCCCTCCAGTCCCTAGCACCCCTGTGCCTGAATCACACCAGGCCCACATCACTCATTCAGGTGCCCAGCCCAGCCCCTGGAGACTTAATTTGCCAAGAGCTATTCTGGGCCCTGGTGACTAGAACCCACCCAAGTCTGTCTTTGTGAGGGAGAGGGAAGTAGAGGGCAGATGGCAATTTAGTATGTGGCAGACACTATTATAAATGCTTCCATTCCATCAATTTGTGCAGTCGCTAACAACCTTAGCAGGCAGTGCTATTGCTGTACTTTGCATTTTACAAAGAGGAGAACTGAGGCACAGAGGTAGCTTGCCTGAGGCCACAGAGTTAGGAAATGGCAGAACCAAGATTTAAACTCAAGCAGTAAATAAGTGTAATGTCACATGAAAAATACCAAGACCTCAGTATACACACTGCGTGTGTAAGACACACGCAACCGTGAAGACCACCCAAAGTGTCATCCAAGCCCGCGGCCAAGAAGGGATTTGCAGATTTCCCCAGACACAGCTGCAGGGGCATTAGCAGCAGCGGGAGGAGCATGAGCAAGGAACAGCAGGCGTGGGGGGGGGGGGGGGGGGGGGGAAAAGGAGGGGGGGGGGGGGGGGGGGGGGGGTGTTGGAAGAAAAGGAGGCACGTGTGTGGAGTAAGGCATTGGAACGTTATCCCAAGCACAGTGGGGAAACACGGTGGATTGATTTTATTTATTTAAACATAAGTCTCAATTGACCTCCCATGCCCCTGTTAGAAATGACGGAAGAATGCGTTCTACCACAAAAAGGAAAGGAATGGTAGTTTACTGGAAGGCTCCACTGTGAAGCACTTCCACAGCCGCGATCACGTGAATGCTGTATACTGACTACACCACAGCTCTGTTGGGAGGAAAGGAAGTGTTTGGAAAGGGGAGTGTCTGGGGGGACAGAGGGAGGAAAGAGATTAAAATCTCATCTTCCAAGTGGGATGCTGGCAGATGGTAACTAAAACTGAGAAATCAACAAGCAGCCGCAGGGAGCCCACTATTTAGAGCCCTAGAAGTTACTACCTAATCAGCGAAAGTACGTTAAGCTTATCTATTACACTGCCTCTAAAGGAGGAAAAAAATGCGAGTAGGGTAGAAGGATGGGACACCAGCGCAGGGTTCTTTGTTGTTGTTGCTTTGTTTCCCCTTTTTAAAAAATTGTGGTAAAACACCACGGTGAATTTTTAAGCAGAGACATGACGGGATCAGAACTGGGTTTTACCAAAGGGCGAACAGGGTTCCTGAGGTGATTCCGGCCAGAAGGTTCAGGGACCACCAGCCTGGGTAAGTGTGTGACCACCAAAGGGTATCGCACCCAAAAGACTAGGTCTGACACCAGCGTTCCTCTCTATCAATGAGGCTGTGTTGGTGGGGACGGTGACGCACGACTGGCTCACGTCCAACCCCCAACAAGCCTATTCATCCAAGACGCATTAAAAGCTGAACACAAAGCCAGCCTTCTCCTTGAGAAGATAAAGCAGACCCAGTTCTTTTACCATTCCACAGAGAATCATAGCCATCTGAGTAACAACTCTCCACAAATATTGGAGCGTGAGAGCCCACAAACCAAAATCTCTCCTGCCCGCCCAATGTTAACAGTCCTGATTTTCTTGGGCCTCACCCAGGTCTCGGAAGTGGTCATGTGACCCAGGCCTGGCCAATCAGATTCAGATACTCCTAGCCTCGGTGATTGTGGAGGGAGAACATGTGACCCATCAGAACCAATGAGACTTTAGCCTGGGACTTCTCTGAAACTGCGAGAGGAACTGTTTTCCCTTGAGATGGCTGCGAGAATGGAATGAAAGCGTGGAGCAGATGGCAGCCATCTTGGCACTGTGAGAAGAGAGTCTGAGAGAAGGAAGTCCCAGCAACACTTGAGCTTCGGGACGCAGCAATGCTTCACAGTCTAACCCTATACAACACCTTCCCCAGGGCCAAAACAGCACACACACACCCAGCTGTCACCACTGTTTCATATTTTGTTCAAGCTAGTTGAAAATAGATTTGTCATTTGCAATACCATGAAACCTTTAAAAAAAAAAAAAAAGACTGAGAAAGATGCCTGAAGGTAGTCATCAATATCGACAGGGAAGGGAGGGTCAATCTATAGTCCATACCATGGCAAAGCACGGTAATATGGTTAACTACTGAAGGTTCTTTCCCCTGACAGCAAAACCATGCTTCTATGGAACAGAATCTGGAACTTTAATTCAACCCAACCCGTTTAAAACATTTCTTTAAATCCATCATAATGCCAGTTGGCCGTAACTTTAAAGACCGCTTGTCACAACTGAACTTGTGCTTTTTGCCTTAGTTCCTAGTTCAAGGAAAGACTGGACCATGGTTCTCCTAACTCCTACAATTATAGAAAAATGTGTTTCCCAAGACCAGAGTGAAGGGTTGCTTCCAGAAACACCCAGGGAAGAGAGAGAACTGACTGTTTTCCCTACAGTAAACGATCCATGCACTTCTGTAAAAACTTATCTCCCAAAAATAAGCAAACCGTTCACCGGTCAAGAAAAACAAGTCATTTACCATCCGGGGCTATTTACCAGCTAATTTTTTAGATTGGCAGGTGAGGAAGTTCTAGAAGGGTTCCCTCTGCTTGGATCCCTCAGTTCTTCAAATCTGAAAACTGTGTCATTTCCATTAGGTGACTCAGACTGAGGGCAATTTATTCAAGCAAGGACTGCTGAGGGCAGCACAGAACCCTGTCTGAATGTGTCCGTGTGTCAGAAACACACCCTTTATCAGGTAAGCACTCTGGCTAAAACGAACTGGCCAGCACCAATGCACTGGAAACAGCGTGCCAGGTGTCACCACACTGGGGATGAGTCTCTATTCTCTGGCCAGTCCCCTCATCTAAGCCTCAGTTATCGTGCCTGTAAGCTGAGAATGACAGCCCTTCCCCTTCACAAAGGTGTCTCTAGAACCAAGTAACATGAAGACAGGACATCAGTTATTTTTAAAAATAACCGTCTTATTCTTTCCCTGTGGGGACCCAGTGTGCAATGGCTGCCAACAGTAGCCTTCTTGGTAGTGTGTGCAGCCTGGTGACTGTATGGGTTGCCCTAAGGGACCTTGGAGACAGCCCTTTCCAGTGGACAAGGATGTCTGATCTCATGCTATCTCCAATCTAGGCTCCAGGCAGGGATGCAGGGTGCCCTTGGAAAGCCCCAGGGTGCAACGGCCAAGTCATCATGTCCCTCCGGACCAAGTCACAGAACAAAGAGCATGTGATTGAGGCTCTACACAGGGCCAAGTTCCCTGGCCGTCAGGAGATCCACATTTCCAAGAAGTGGGGCTTACTATGTACAATGAGGATGAAATTAAAGACATGGTGGATGGAAAGTCACTCATCCCACATAGCTGTGGGGTCAAAAAAGTCCCTAATCATGGCCCCTTGGACAAATGGCAGGCTCTGCTCTCAGGAGAACCTCACAACTGCCCCCTCCCTATTTATGCCTACCAATATATCCTACTTCCTGTTCAAAAAAAAAACCTGCCCTACAAATTACAGATGCTGCCATGCTTCAAAAGATCCTTAATAATGCCATTTATAAATACACTGCTGCTTGTAGAAAGATATCACAGGCATTAACTGAGCCTCACAATGACCCTGTAAGACGGGCTTAGCAAGAATGATGGTCCCCAGGCTGCAGGTGTCTCAGGTCACACGCCAGTGCATGTCAGGCTTCAGACAGAAGCACACACTTGAGTCTTTTCATCTGACGTGGTTCACTTCACTTGTGGTTCCCAAAGAGTGGTCCAGGAAACAGTGATGGGGGTCCCTGAGGCCTTTACTGGGTCAAAACCATTTTCATTATCAAGGTCAAAACCATTTTCATTATCAAGTTTGACTTATTTGCCTTTTCACCTTCATTCTCCTGTAAGTGTTTTGTGGAGTTTTCCAGAGCCTACTTGGCATGTGTCATTGTGAGAGATGGAATGCAGTAGCAGAGAACTCAGCTCTTCTATTAAGCCAGACTTGGAAGAGACTTGTAAAAAACAAACAAACAAACAAACAAACAAAAAACTATCAAATGATTACTTTCCTTTTACAAATTTCTATTTGGGGAAAATAGTTATTTCTGATCAAATATGTATCAATACGTAATAAGTCTGTTAGTGTCATTTTTAATGAATTAAGACAAGTTTTTAAGACTATTAAAAAAGTCTTTAATTTTTCTAACACAGCAAATATAGACATTACCCAAAAATCCAGAGCTCTCTGGGGTCCTTGGTGATTGGATTACAAGAGTGTAAAGGGAACCTAAGGCCAAAAGCACCAGTCCGCTGTGTAGACGAAGCCACACTCTTCCCCTTGGGCTTGCCCTGCAAAGACTCTTGCAAATTAGAAACACCAGTGTATTTTCAGTAACAGTGAAACAGTTGTTCCTTCTCAGGTCTTTCTTAAATCCTTCTGTTTGGTCCAAGGAGAAGGCCCTGTTGGGTGCCACTATGTCTCTATGGCACCTTCCCACATCTTTATATTCACTAATCTCCTTCTTAAGAAAGGGGTAGCTAGTCTAGCTCAGAGCCTTCCACAGAGAAAGGAATCTGCTAGAATTTGATAAGCAAAATAACAAATCCTCTGGAAATGAAACAGCACTGCTTTGCAAATCACCATGCTATGTCCTTATGAGTTGGGCATTTGTACATACACGTAAAATTATTCAATAAAAAAGCTTGCTTTAAGAGTACACTTGTAGGGGCACCTGAGTGGCTCAGTGGGTTAAGCCTCTGCCTTCGGCTCAGGTCATGATCCCAGGGTCCTGGGATTGAGTCCTACACCAGGCACTAGTTCAGTGGGAAGCCTGCTTCTCCCTCCCCCATCCCACTGTTGGTGTTCCCTCTCTCGTTGTCCCTCTCTTGGTCAAATAAATAAAATCTTTCTTTAAAAAGTACATTTATCGGGCGCCTGGGTGGCTCAGTGGGTTAAAGCCTCTGCCTTCGGCTCAGGTCATGATCCCAGGGTCCTGAGATCGAGTCCCGCATCGGGCTCTCTGCTCAGCGGGGAGCCTGCTTCCCTCTCTCTCTCTGCCTGCCTCTCTGTCTACTTGTGATCTCTCTCTGTCAAATAAATAAATAAAATCTTTAAAAAAATTAAAAAAATTAAAAAAATAAAAAGTACATTTATCATAAGCACTGAGGAATGTATAGAACTGCTGAATCACTATATTGTACACCGGAAATTAACACTATGTTAACTACACTGGGATTAAAATTTAAAAATGTAATAAAACAAAAAGCTCACTTTAAAAAAAAAGTATTTCCTTTTGATGGCTTTCCACTTACAGTCATGAAGTCTCCATTTCAAACAAGGTGAAATAAAAATGTGAGTCGATTTAAAGGAAAATATGGAATAAACAGTACATACAAAACTACGATATGACAAAAATTATGATAGTGGCAGAAGAATAACTCAAGTTAGACATGTAAAGTCTCTGTTTGCATGAATGTTCTAGAATTCCATGACAAAAGGCACCACTGGAAACTGTCTGACTTACTGACCAGTTATAAGGTGACTGGAATGTTTTTAAGTTTGCTATAGACCGTGTTTTCCTTTCACCCCTCCAATCTCTTAAAAGCACTTGTGACAGCTAGTAAAACACACAAAGAAAACACTTGATACAGTGTTTTTCAAGAAAACACTTGAAATAGTGCTAGGGTGAAAAGCTGTAAGAGCTCTCCAGGGCTGTCTGACAGAACTTTCTGCAAGAATGGAAATGTTCTATATTTGTCCAACACAGAAGCCACTGGCCACATGTGGCTAAATGAAACCGTGCAAGGTGGCTAGAGCAACTACCCAGATTTTTAATTACATTGTAATGTTTAAATTATAACTTAACTAGCCACATGTGGCTCATGGTTACTACACAGGATGGCACAAAGCTAGCTCCTGACCCTGGATTTCACTCCACTTTTCCACTCCGAGATCACGCCACGCTCCTCGGGCCCTCCAGCAGCCTGCTTTCCTTGCCTCGGCCGTTTTCCTTTCCTCAGTCCCAGCTCCTGTGGGGGGAGTGGCTTTCATAGCCCTGTGAGAAGATGGGGGGCAGGACAATTTCATTTTGCCTTCAGGAATTTTGCAGCAGAGGCAGAACAGGAAAGAAGCCTCCAGGATAGAGCCAGGGCCTAGAGAGCCCACCCAGCCAGCCAAGGTTTGAGCACGCAGGAGCCCGGAGGAAGCAGAAGTGGAGAGGGGAGGTGGGGAGGGCAGGGGAGCAGCAGGGAGCTGGCTCCAGACCCACGAAGACATTCCCCATCACCATGCAGGCCCAATTCCACATCGGCAAGTGTCATCCAACTAGGAGAACCTGGTTAGAACAGCTCCAAAGGAATGACAACATGCATGGAAAAGAACGGGGGGGGGGGGGGGGGGCCCGGCGGAGACAAGCGTTGGGCCTTCCAGCTGGAAGAAGCCAGTCATTGCTGGGAGCCAGGTGCCTAACCCCTCTCCCTTCTGACTCCTTTTCTTTTCTACCTCAGCCTCTGACTTCAGTCACAGAGACCTCCTGGGATGTCTGGCAAACCCACCAGTTCCTTCCACAGGGACTGTCCCCCTGCACTGTCCCCCCTGCATCAGGCAGAACCTTGCCATCAGATTTCTGCTACAAGACCCTCTCTCAGGGAACAGAGGAAGCCAGAGGAGGAAGACAAAGAGAGGGTAGACAGTGAGCCAAGGCCAACGAGAAAACAGAGGTGGTGGCAGAGCAAGGCTTGTGGGAGATTAACTGGGTCCCAGGCTCTAATCCTGCAATTACATGGCCAAATAAATTATTGGTCAAACCAAGGCAGTTTTGACCATGAGGTGGGACACTATTAATAACTAGGCTGTAACAAGAGGCATAAACTGACAGGTCCGGCCAACTGGCATGTTTGGGCTCCCTATGCTTAAGGCTCTACGGTGCCTCCCTGCCTTGGGTTCCACGAAAGATTCCTTCAACCTTTCAGAATATCCTCCCTTCTACTAAAGCTGTCTGAGTGGCTGTAGGCCATAGTGTAGGGGGTTCTAATCCCAACTTGGGCACTGCCCAGCTCCAGACCCTGAGGCAAGTCCTGTGCAGCTTGACTGCCTCAGAGACAAAGCCAGGTGCTGTTTCCTCTTTTCACAGCACCACACCACTTGCCCTGGTTCTGAATTATCCACCCAGAGCGGGAAAAGGAAAGTACTAAAAGATGGTGGTCAGTATGGTTTCCTGCTACAAATTCTCCTCTTCTGAGGTTAACAGAGGTCTCAGAACTTGCTTTGGGCCCAAAGAAAACCAAGTTCCTCCTACACAGAAAGGCTGTTCTAGAGTTCTGATGTGACTCTAGAATGTTTCCAAATGCACAGGTGATACTCAAACCCTCTCACAGGACATCACCGCCCACCAGAGCTGTCCCACCAGCCCAGATCACGCGGCTTCCCTTGAAGCTCTGGCCAAGGTGAAGATCCCATCACCGAGGGAGTCCCTGCCATTTGGAAGCCGGGTAAGGTAACTGTCTGGCAAAACTGGGAATGAGGAAAAGGGTCCTCCTTTCAAATTTTTAATTTAAAATAATTTCAGACTTGGAAAAAAAGGAGGGTAAGATGCAGACATGATGTCCCTTAATTAACCCTGACACAGCTCAGCACATAGCTCCTAAAGATGAGGACACTCTCTTACGTAACTAGAAGACAATGATCGAAATCTGAATGTTAACACAGATAGTTACACAGAACGTTAACACAACCAATTAACCTAGTCTCTGACTTTATTCAAATTGCGTCAACTGTCTCACTATTGTCTTTTATAGTAAAAGAGAACAATCTTTGAGGATCCAATCCAGGCTTGCCAGCTTGCATTCAGCTGCCGTGTTTCTCTAGTCTCCTTTAATCTGGAACAGTCCTTCAGTCTTTTTTTTATCTTTCATGGCCTTGATATTTTTGAATAATATGAGCCAGTTACTTTGTAGAATGTCCGTTTGGAAAGACTCACTTTCAATTCATCTTTTTTTGTTGATGTTCCATGTGCATGAGCCACGAGAATGGAATTTAACCAACTGTAAAACACTACATTTAAATAGCCCAAGGTCCAAAGCACCACAAAGGAAAAAACCCATGGCCCTCCAAATCTTGGGGTACAAGGGTCAGTCCTTGATAGTCCTGGAGGAAAGACTAAAGTTACATAACAACCCTACATTCTCACACTCACTCACTCTCTCTCATTCTCTCTCTGTCTCTCTCTCTCACACACACACACACACCCCTAGAAAAACTAACAGACCCCACTGCTTTTTTATTCATGGCCAGATATAGGTTTTTTTAAACCCACAGGATTCTTTGTGTAAGAGGAGGAAGAATTGCTGAAACCATGGCATTTTCCTGAGTTCAACCACAAGTGAACTATTTCCATGCTTACAACCAAAGGCTTAACACATTTGCTCAACTTCGAGACCCACTTTTTTCCAAAAATTTGCAAATATCACATTTTGGATGGATTATACTATTGATATGCAGGTTTCTCAGGGGTAGTGTTCTGACCAACACCCAAGTTGGAATGCAATACAAGGTCCATTTTATAGTTCACATGAGTTTTAGAATCAGGGCGATATGGTAAATTCAGGTAACCTTGGAAAGCTCAAGAGAGCAGGTTGGGCAGCCTCTACTGGAAGCACGATTCCACCCACCACAGCATTCCAGGCAAGCTGGCTGTCCTACCTCCTTCGGAGAACCATTCTCCTGTCTGCAGCTCATCAGAACGGAAAGAAAGGAGGGCACAGGCTGCAAAAGAACCAAAGTCAAAATCCACTGCTATCACTTTAGAGATACGGAAGAATCCACCAGAAGAAATAGCTAAAAGCATTAAAAGTGGTTGTTTCTAGGAATAGAACAGGGGGGTGGGAAGGAAGAGGGCAGATGACTTTCTCAGGGGCTTTTCCTTACTTCTGTGCAACTAGTGTTTCAGGAAAAATAAAATTTTAAGTTTCCTGCAGCACAGGTTGACCAAAGAGCTTCCGTATTGCCCCATCATCAAGACTAAGGAGGATTCATAATTCATTCGGCATATGGCTAAAGTCAAGATCTCAGGACTTTGCCAATCATTTGGCTCAGATGCTCCCATTTCACAGATGAGGTAACTGAAGGCTGAGGAAGTAAATTCCCCTCCCAAGGATGTGTACCCAGTGAGAATCAGAACAGAGGTTGAACACCTTGTCTCCTAAATCCTACACCAGCATTCTTTCCCCCACAGTCTTGGTGGGGACCTCAGAGTAGGCATCCAGAACACATATCCCAGACTACTTAAGGCCATGACCTCCAGCCTCAGACTCCTGGATTTACATCTTGGCTCCCCAACTTGCTGACCTGGGAGAAGGGACTCAACCTTTCAGCGCCTCTGTTTCTCATCAATGTCCTCAGGAGCTGCTGTGAGATTAGGGTAAACTATATAAAGCACTTGCCACAATACTGGATGTGTAGTAAGCTTTCGATAAATAATGCCTTTTATATAGGTGCCCTTACTCAATAAATGACAAAAGGTAGAAAGGACCAACAGTTGAACATAATGTGCTAGGGACCGTCCCAGGCACTTTATAAACATCCCTTGTTTCATCCTTAACAGCCCTGCAAGATGGGTACTGCCCTTCCCATTTCAGAGAGAAAATCAAACCCAGAAGAGCAAAAGCAAACCAAACCAAACCAAACAAAACAAAAATAAAAAAACCTTGCCAAGACTGTTCAGCTTATGAAGAGCCAGAGGCAGAATTCAAATCCAGCCCTCCTGAACCTCAAAGCCCACGCTTGCCACCATCACGTGCTAGTTGGTAAGCATCTGTTGACTCCAAAACAAGTTCCCCTATCCATTTTTGACCCTATGTTTTATAACATTAAAGTGTGGTTTGCTTCCAGCTCGGGGAGCAGATCCAATTTCTAGCAAGTGCATGCGTTACCAAGAGTCTATTTCCCCAGTGGGGAAGCAAGCAAAACCAGGGACGAGGAAAGAAACAGCATGTCCAGAGCTGCCCAAGAAGCTTCAGAACCTCCCTCCCCACCCCGAATTTACAAAGCCTAGCCACTGCACTTTCAGCTTTAGGCTCCCCTAATGTTCCTAATAGGACTTGAAGCCATGGCATCATTTTCTCTTGGACACAATTTTTAAGAAATGGGCACAGTGGCAAAGAATTCCCTAGAACAAGACCCACAGCATTGCTTAAACAAACAAACAAAACTGTTCCCTTTTGCTTTTATTGTTGCTGGCTGGCTTAAGGGTCACAGAGAATGCTAACTAAAGTCCTTGCTTGGCTAGCTGGTTAACCATTAAAGCAACTCAACAGGCATTACGAAATGTGGTTGTTTACCAAGTAAATGCACACGGATGTCCTGCAGGCCTCACAATGAGTCCCTGTCTGTACCCTACCACCCTGAGCATGGCAGTTTTAAATGCAGCTCACAGGGCACATGGGTGGCTCAGTCGTTGGGCATCTGCCTTTGGCTCAGGTGGTGATCCCAGTGTCCTGGGATCAAGCCCTGTGTGGGGCTCCCTGTTGCGGGGTTAGGGTGGGGGGGAGCCTGCTTCTCCCTCTCCCACTTCCCCTGCTTGTGTTCCCTCTCTTGCTGTGTCTCTCTCTGTCAAATAAATAAATAAAACCTTTAAAAGAAAAAAATAATGTGGCTCAAGATTCTTTGGCAGTGCTCCCCATCAAGGGATGGAATCTCTGTCCCCTCCTCTTGAATGAGGGTGACCTCATGACCTGCTTGGACCAGAGAATGTGACAAAAGTGCTGCTATGGGACTCCTAAGGCTTAGAGAGAAAAAGCCATGCATGATGCTTCCATAGGGTCATTCTGGGATGCTCACAGTGCGGGGGGCCAGACGCCATAGAGAGGCCAGAGGGCCTGAGACATCGTGCCAGAAAGCTCAGATTCAGCACTCTGGTTGAGGACCCTGGCTGAGCTCCCAGACCCTGGAGTGGGCCTCCTCAGATGTCCTGTCCAGCCAAGCCTTCAGATGACCAGAGCCCCAGCTGACATCGGACTGCAACTACACGGACCCCGTCAGGGAGAACCACCCACCTGAGCCTTCTCCTGACCCACAGTCATGGGCAAAATACCAGCTGTTCTGAGCAATGAAGTTGTGGGATAATCTGTTGGGTAGAAATAGCAACAGGACAATCGGGCAGGACGACACCCCCCTTTTACTGTTCTTCCCATAAAGCCAAAAACTAGGAAAGAAACATCAAATATGCAGGCTTCAAACCGAGCTGGAAGCAGCAGAGTCCTTGCATTCTAGCAGCAGCAGGACAGGGTGGATGAAGTCGACCAAAACCCATTTGCCAGGCGGCTGAGCCTCACACCAAACAACAGAAGAGTTTACATGAAGTGGGCTTGTCTGCGGTTACAACAAACAGCAGATTTTCCTCTCATTGTCTCCCCGTTAGCAGTTTCTCTCTGTCAGAGCAAATATTAATATCTCTTGGATAATCCAGAAAAACAGAGCAAAGGAAAAAAATCAGTCAAGAACAGAACAAAATTTTTTTCCATCTTCCTTTAAGGAAATGAAAGAGGCTGATGCTCCGGGCCCTACAAGAGATACTCTGCGAATTATCCTGAGACCCGCACCACATAGAGCCGTACAGTCTTTACTGCTGGACACATCCAAGTGAGGCTAGGCAGATTAAGTCACTCTCAAAGAGGAGGGCCAGGCAAAGAGAACCAGGATATTTGCCAAAGGATAAGGTTCAGTCGATGTTTAATTCATTCAGCCAAAACACATACACACCCCACTACATTGCCAGTCCCTACCGTCAATGCTCAGAGGGGAAAACAGCAGCTCTACAGGAAAAAGCAGCAGTTCGTGGGGACCACTGCTCTGACAATTTGGTGACCTAAAGCTTCTATCCACCACTGGGACAGCAACGAATCCATCAACCCCACAGCCTGTCGTCTTTTGAGGCAGGGACACTTCGGGGCACCTCAGAGTCAGAGGGATGGCACTTGGATAAACCTGAGGATCCGGTCACATCACAACAGAAAAGTTCCATTTGTACCATAACAGCAAGTGCCTATGTTCCTAAGATGGGTTCCAGATGACTATGTAGCATCTCACTGGTCTTCACAGCTTCAAGGGAAGACCGATCTAATTTTTTTTTTAAGGCAATAGAGTCTGTTCCATTATTAGATAGCTATTTCTGTGTTCTTGCCAACAGCCCAAACTAAGAGCAGTTTGCTAATGGAAAAGCCAGTGAGTGAGATGGTGCAAGGCAGCCTCTATGTGCCCTCAGTCCTCATCCGCTTAAAATTCACATAGTAACTCAAATTCATGTCATAACTAAGTTTCAATATCTAAATATTCCTAATACTTGAAATGTTTCTCACTATTGTATCTTGGTGATTTTTGTGTTTTATAGTAAGTGTACAAATGAGGGCTTCTTGGCTACAGACAATCCTAAAATGCCTTCACAGCACTTCTCGTGCTGCCAGGAATTACCACAATGACTGTCTAACAATACAGTAATTCACCAAGCAAACCCACTAACACCAGGGCTGGTCTACAATGAAGGCAGGGACTACCAATCGGAACATTTTTTCCCACCAGCCTTCGTAGTTGCTAAAATTCCTTCCATAGACATTCATTTCTTTGACTCATAAAGACATCTCTTTATAATAGTGCTTCATTCTCCAGCCCCATCCCTTGCTTATGAAGATGATAAAATACAGTCATTGTGAAAAATTCAGAAAATACCAAAAAAATGAAACATAAAAATCACCCACATTTTTAGCAACAGCCACTAGTCACATCTGAGAATACATTTTTCTAGAGCCATGCTTCTCAAACTATATAGTAATGGATCTTCCACCACCACCCCCCACCCACTGTGAATCAACACTACAATAAAAAACAAGCTAGGAAAGTGAAAAAGGCCTTGTGGAGGTCCCAGCAAGGTCAAACTGCATTTTTAAAAAAGTTTCCAAAGTCTTACTCTCAATTGCTGTATTTATTTCACCTTAACAGGTAAAAAGCAATTCATAGTCTGTGGGCCACACCAGACCCTTTGTCTCTCAGATGCACAGATTCTGTTTTTGTGTATCATTTTACATATGGTCTACATATAGTTTTACATATACTTTAACTTGTATTCCCTAATTTCTTCCCACTAAATAGATCACGGCCCCTTGTCTCTATCCACATATTCCATCCCTTTTTAATGCGAAAAGCCACTCTTGAAACCCTAGCATCTTACACCCAAAACTAACAGGATATTGTTCATCAACTGTGTCTCAATTAAAAACCAACCAACCTGTAGCATCTCCAAGTAGGGCAGAATCTTCTACCTCCATGAGCTAAGACCTCTCTGAGCCAGGGACTTTGGGGAGGGGAAGGAGAACACAGGTTGTGTTCTACCCATGTTCTACCCATGTTGACCCTGACCCGGGGTCAGCCTAGAACAACCCCGGGATAAATGCAATTCCAGAGCAGGCAACTGAGAAAGGAGACCTGCCTGTTGTGTAGGACAATGCCAAGAGCCGTGAGTCCACAAGAACGTTTGATCCTAGCTGCAAACCAACATCCACCCATCCGGACATGCATGGCACCTATGTTCAGGCACCGCAGGGGATGCGGGGGCACTGAGGTGGGAGGCCCCACCCCTCCCTCCCCCCTGGGCCAGGTGAGTGGGGGAGCCAGACAAATAAATAAGTGACAGGAATTATGAATATGCATGAGACAGGCACAGATTAAGATTAAGAGAGGCTCTGGGCCCCACCCCCAGAAATTCTGATTCCCTACTTCCCGGCAGGGCCCAAGATCCTGCAACTCTGGGGCACCTTGCAGGCTCAGTTAAAGGAGCAAGCTACTCTTGATCTCGGGATCATGAGTTCAAGCCCCACACTGGGTGCAGAAGTTACTAAAAAAACTAAAACAAAAACAAAAACAAAAAAACTTAAAAAGAAAAAGTAAAAGATTTGGCAATTCTAACAAAATCCTATGTCACACTGAGGCGCTGGTGCAACAACGGCCATACTTGGAGGGGTTCACAACCAGGGGCAATTCTGCACCGCAGGGGACAATTCGCAAGTCCGTAGGTGGCTAGTCTGTCACAGCTCAGGGTGGGATGCAAACTATTGCCAGCATCCAGCGAGCAGATGCTACAACAGTGCACAGGGCGGCCCCCCCACCGCACCCCCGCAACAAAGAATTCTCCAGCCCAACATGTCAGCAGTTGAGCAACTGCTCTAGAGTAAGATACTTGAACTCTGTGCCTCCGTTTTTATCAGCAAAATGGAGATGATAATATGTGTTGCACAATGTTGGTCCAAGGTCTCAGGGACTTATGTACAAAAAGTGTTTAGAACAGGGTCTGGCACATCGTAGGGACTACTAACGTTAGCTGTCATGGTGACACGAAGAGCAGTTAGGAGACAAAACAGGCAGGGAAGACATCCCAGGATGGACCGAAGTCTCCCCTACAAGCAGGGGCCACACAGCAGCCTACGGCTGTCCTGCTTCATTATGAACAGCCATAATATTAATGGCTCACTATGCACCATCACTGGGATGGAGGAACCAAGGCCTGGGGACATTAAGTAATTTGCCCAAAGCCATGAAGGGGCAATATATTATTATTCATCCACTCAAATGGCTACTGGGCACCACAAACTGCCAGACAGATCCCAGGTGAGGACACACGCTAACAAAGCAGGGCTCCCTCAGGAAACTGATCTCCACACCCCAGCAGACCAGCCACAGAGCAAAGCCCTGTTGCTCCAGTGACTTCAAAGTCCAGCCCACCTGTAGAAGCCCTCTCTCTGGCCTCTTGCCCAGAGCCAGTCTCTGACAAAGAAAGGTCATGGTGGGGTGTGGAGGAAGAGAACAGAGCCATGGCCAGAGACTGTGAGAGGCCTGGCTTCAGTGGACATCCCATCAGAGACGTCTCTGCTTCTGGTGCCCCACAGGCACGAGGCCTCTCCTTCTCCCAGGCTGTGTGGTCATCAAAGCACTCCCTCTTGTCCTCCATGTCTACCCAGGACATGGGCAAGAATCACTGCCCCAGTTCACAGATGAGGTGACTCAGGTTCCAAAGGGCCAAGTGCCCCTAAAAGTCAGCAGACCTCAGGTTCTACCCATGTCACCTGATACCAAGACTCTCTTCCCTCAACCCACTACTTCCCTGTGACTTTGGGTTTGGGGTTCCTTCTCCTGAGGACAAAGTAATACAAATTCAACACAAATAACTCAAAACACTATAGGAAAGTATAAAGACAATAAATATTCCTCATCTCTCATCAGATAGAACATGTCTGATCTTTTCCAGACATTTTTAACGCACATGAACACATTTTTTAGGATAAGACTGTATGCTCTTTTGGAATCTGTATACTGTATGCTCTTTTGGAATCTGTTTCCATTCAGACATCTTTCTAGGTTAAGAACAGGCCATGTCATCATTTTAAGGCCTAGGCTGTCAGCCACTGTCTGTCCATAGTATTCACTTTACAAATCCCCTCTTGATAGTCATTTGGATTCGTAATTTTCCAACATCTTTAAACAATGCTGCAATGAACATTATTGGACCTATATCCTTGCCCAGTTATTTCCTTTGGGTAAATTTGCACAATCACTGGGTCAAAAGTTGCTGTCCCTTGACATCCCAGCAGCAGGGAGGGGGCGCATCACTGAAGCAGGAAGTCCTAAGTCCTACCATTTTGATGGCTAAACTTCAGGTGAAAGCCGTGAGGACAGCAGCGGCTGCAGCTCCAGCTCATGTCACCCGGGGCCGCTTCCAATCCACCCCCACTGTTCCTCACCGACCCGAGGTTCCAAGCATGAAACAATTTTTGGTTTTGTTTTTGTTTTTAAACAGAAAGTGCCTGCTACTTTCTGGAAGGTGAGAAAGGCAGATTCTGGGTACAGCCCTTACGCAAGTTTAGGGAACACAGCTGGCAACAGAATCAAACGCTTTTTCAAACCACCCCCACCTAAGCAGTGAGGGAAAGAGCTTGAGTGTTGACAATTAACGGCTTTCCCTCCCTGGGGAAGGGCAGACTGAAAAACTCTGCTTCTGACAACTCAGAGCCAGAAAGGCTGTCCATGGGTAACTAGCCCTGGTCGTGGCCTTCCTCCCCTTCCTTCTTCTCTTTGACCACTTTTTGGATCTAGAACAGCCTGCCTTCCAGGCAAGCAAGGGAGACAATGAAAACACCACACATCATGGTCAAAAGTGGGTAACTGCCATGGAAATATTGCAATCTTGATTACAATGCTTTAGAAATCCTCTGCACCGCATCTTATTTGAACACTTAGAAACAAGCTAGTTCTATAAAACACATATTGTAAAAGTATATTAGCACATTTACTTCTTTGGCAGGGTTGTTACACATTGAATGACACATTTCTCTGACTCCTCTCCTCTCCTCTATCCATGGCTCACCCTACCCCCCAGGACGCTGGGCCCTCCCTTGCAGGGACTCAGTCAGGCCAGGCTTTCCTCAGCTTAGCATTGGCTGTTCCCTCTGGCTGGAACGCTTGTCCCCCACATGGCCCTGAGGTGCAAGGGAAGCCTTTCAAACCCACTACGTGTAACGCTGCATCCTCCTGGCTCCCAAACACCCACACTATTAGCCCCTCCTGGCCATGGTTCTCTCCTTAGGGCACATCACCACATAACCTAGTGTGTCCTTTGATTATAATTCTCTGCCCGTTCTCTGCCCTGCTCTCTCCCCTTCATGGTTCTCAGCACACAGTTGATGCTCAATACTCAATGATTAAAGCTGACTAACCCACACATCTGTGAGAAAATACATTTATTTTCTTAATTTGAAATATCAGGCTTCTATCCAAGGACTTCTCTGGTTAAAAGGTTACTCCTGTCATCAGTTTGAAAGGACTAGCCCTCTGATATAAATCAGAGTGCAAAGGGAATACGACATTGTTTAAACAATGGCAGAGGCAAACCGAGGTCGCAGGAAGGGGCAGATTTCCAACTGACAACATGCAAGGTGGCTGGCATCCAGAAGTCTTTTTTGGTAGTCTCCAAGTTAAAGAACCGAGACAAGGGATAGGATCCTAAGGTGTATCAGACCTGCACCCCAGCCTACCCCAGACTGCAATTATGCCATGTTCTGAGGGAGGGAGCAGCTATCACAAACCTGATCACCACCATGCTTTAATCACAGTCAAGGTCAGGAGGGCTACTGGCCACTCCAGGTCAGAATTAAAAAGCAAAGGGAAAAGAAATGCAGAAGCAAAAGACCCTCCTCTAGAGGCTCCGAAATTACAGCCAATCCATCCTCATTATTTGCAGATTCCATACTCACTAAAATGTATGTGTAATTCCAAAATCAATAGTCCCAGAGCTTCTCCAGTCCCTCACAGACAGGCAGAGAGTGGCCAAAATGTGAGTTGCCCCACGCGCATGTTCCCAGTGAAGCGGAACAAAGAGACATGCTCTGCCTTGTTTCAGCTCTGGTGCTGTAAACAAGTGTCCTTTCACGGGCCAGCTAGTGCCACACTTTTTGCAGTTTTGCTTTGTGCTGGGGAGTCGGCTGTTGGAGGCGGCCCCCAAGCCCAGGGCTGAAGGGCTGGCCAACATTGCTGAGCCCAGGAAGGCTGGGATGGGCCTTACAGAGAATGGACCATGGTACTCAGGCAAGCTTGGCTCGGGCCTGAGCCACAGGCTGCTGGCCTGTGAGTCCAACATTAACAAGTCAAGGATGTCTATAAAAGAAACTGGCTCTAAACAGAAACACGCATAAAACAAGGTACCAGATAGCTTAGCAGATGAAAGTAGTATGACCGGAGGCCCAGAGGAAGATGTAATATAAAGCCTAGCAATGGCTCCGTCTTCTCTACTTCAATGTTCACAGAGACTTTACAGAAAACTGTCACCACGAATAACGAGAGAAACAAGCCGATATTAAAATGGCTGTTTCCTGTCCCACATCTTTTGGCACACTCCCCTCCACCACCCCCACGGCTCACTCCATCTGCTCCTCTTTGCACGGGGACTCTCCCACTCGCTCGCTCGCACAGCGGGCCTCTGCTCAGGTGTCTTCCAGTGACCCCGCCCCCAGAACCCGTCACCTCACTCTTCGGCTGCAGTGATGACAACCAGTAATTATTATCTACCTCGCCCTCAACTAAAATCATAACTCCCTGAGGGCAGGCCTTTGTCTTATTCACCCACAGACCCGCACTGGCCGACCCAGTGCCCAGCCCAAGGTGGGTGCCCGGAGCTTGATGGCAGGGACACGGCCCACCTCGGAGCTTGGGCAGTGTGACAAGTGTCGGGGCACTGACGCTGAGGGTGAAAGGCACTGCTCCTGAGTCTGACAGGAAATATATATTAGACCGGGGGCTACATGTGGCTATTCAGCACGCAAACGTGGCTGGTCCGAGTTGAGATGTGCTCTAAGCGTAAAATATGCACAAGAATTTGAAGACTTAAAAAAATGTACATACACACACACACACACACACACACATGCTTATATATACATACACACACACACACACAGGCGCGCGCGCGTAAAACATCTAATTTACTACTTGTATATTCATTTTATGTTGAAATTATATTATGTTGGGTGTTCAGGGCTAAACAAAACAGATTAAAATAATTTCAGCTGTTTCTTTTTTACTTTTTAAGGTAGCCACAAGGGAAGTTTTCATGACTTAGGTAGCTTGTGTCATACCTCTGTGAGTCCACCTTGGTTATAATAATACCAAGAAAAGGTCAGCCAGCAACACAAGCCGGCTTTGACTACTTCTCTGCAGAGCCTAGTGCTCTCCAGAGCAAGGCTGGAAACACCTGTCCTGCAGCTTCCTGTCACACACACACTTAAGTGTATTCAGAAAAAGGACTGTGAAATCAGAGCTAAAAGTTTATCAGGTGAACCAATTTTAGACTCAGAAGGTAAGCACCCTGTGGAGCCTTCTTGTTCATGCCTCCCCCGCCAAAAGCCTATTTCTGAATCGTCTATGCAGAGTTGGAATGGCAAGAAGGGAGCTAGAAGGGATGTGGAAAGTTGACCTGGCCCTGGCACATCACTGAACCATGAGACCATGTACCACCAACAGCCTCATCTAGAGAAGAAGCAGAGCCCACTTTCCAGAACTGTGCTCTCCAGAACTTTCTACAATGACAGAACTGTTCTCTGTTCTGTCCAATATGGTGGCTACTAGGCTTTTGAAATGTGACTACTGAATTTCTCATCTTATTTCAATTAATTTAAAGGTAAAGAGCGACACATGGCCAATGGCTGCCACATTGGACAGCACAGTTCTAGGCTCCCATGACAGGAGATAAAGCTTGTAAAAATCACTTTGTAACTCCAAAGCCCTAGAGAAATGGCAGGGGTTCTGTTGTTTAATGTATTAGAAATACGAGATTCTGAGAGATTTCAAATGTCCCAAGAGACTCAATCCACTAGAAGTCAAAAAAAATATTTTAAATAAATATGCAGGTTTTACTTCACCTGGGGGAGAAGGTCGGCCAGTGTTCGTGGATACATACAATCAGAATAGAAGGGTGAGCGATAACCTTCACACACAACTCAGAAAACATGCTTTCAATCCTTTTTTTTTCCCCCACACTCAGATTCAGTGCCTCCAGGGCCTAACCCTACAGTCAGAAATCAAGGCTGCCAGTGTCCTCCGCACAGTTTATTCTTATCTCCCACACCCTCATTCTTAGGGACCAGATGTTTCCTGCCCTATTTGGTGACCTTCCCTACTACTTCTCCTGCTACAGAAACAGGTCCTCCCAATTGCTCCCTGCAGTCCTACGGTTCTCTGAGTCATTCACCGGCTCTCAGACCCATGCAGGGCTTGTTAAGATTCGCTGACGATGGTAAAAACCACCACCACTAAAAAAGGATGGGGACTAATTGGTAGCTGCAAAGAATGCTCATCTGTTTACACTCACGTTGGAAGATGCTCATGAAATTCAAATCAAGTTCTAGTCTCAAGTGCCTCTCCCCAGCAGGAAAGCCCTTCCAGTCTAAATAGCTTTCTGCTACCATTAAGATCATTACATTCCACACGTAAACAGACAATAAGGAAATGAGCAGGGAAGTGGAAGGAGGGTGAATTTTTAGGACAGAAAGTCAAAAACTGTAGAAGTCTAAGGAAATACTCAGTGTTTCCAAATACAAATGTAAGGAGCCACCCTAAGATACTGGAGAGCTTTTGTAAATTCTATTCATTCTTCTCCATTATAGAGCGCAGCTAATTCTCCCTTCAATCCTTCCAAGCTCTTCCGCAGACGCGTGAACTTTAGTGCTCCATACAGCCCTTGATTTTGGCCCCACCAAGCTCCCATGATGAAAAACATGTGAAATAGGATCCACATGTGTTCCACCCACACGCTGGGCTCAGCAGCATATTTCATTCTGTCAGACAGTGTGCTGTTGCTCAACTCCACGGAGGGGACGCCAGCAGTCATCCTCCAGCTATTAAAACAAGATCAAGCCTCCTGGTGTCAGCAGGACTGACACCACCTCACCAAAAACAGGGACCCAGCCTCCGGTACCTCAAGTTCAGTCTCCCGTCTGTTGATGTCATCTGTGGATTGATTTAACTTCTCCAGTTCTCCCTAGTGAAGAAAAGAGAGGGAAGAAAGATTTAAGGGATTCGTCTTTTGTTTCCAATAGGACTGAGCTCACTCTCTGCAGAAGTACTCCAGCACAATTTGTAGGAAGAGGGATGAGTCACTATTAGTTCTCAAGGACAACAGTTGAGCCCTGGCTTGAAGAGCAAATGAATGCCGGTTATATCTGAAATCTTTTTCTTGATGTTGATGGTGTCTCTTTCAAAAATGCCGTGAAGGTCCCAGAAATTTTTGTCTTAGAAAGTGAAGTATTTATTGCAGGTATGTGACTTCAGGTAAACCCACCTGTTACAAATGGTTTAGGAGTCAAATTAAAACAGTATCTCCTGCCTCTAAGCAAGAACTTTGCAGAAAAGACAATAAAAGAAAATAAACAAGACCAAGCTGAAACTATAAACCCAAATGAAATTATTTAAATCAAGGGCAGAATTCTGACATTAACTCCTTCGTGGTTGAGTTATTTTTCTAGAAATGAAAATCTTTTCAAACTGTCAATTAAAACTACCTGTTTTAACAAAACAAAAACTAGCTTTAATCCTGATCCTTTAAATAAACATTTAAAAACTGACATTTTGTAGAAAGTATCCAGTGAGAAGTTAACTCATTTTACTCTCCAAACAAAGGATCTGGTAAACAGAATTCCCGTACCAGGAAAACAAGATTTAGTAGTCTGAGTAGTGATTTTAATTAATAGAATTCCTAATGCAAAGATTTTTCCACCTGATCTTTATCTTGCTAATCTGCCAAAACAATTCATTTAAATGGCAACAGCTGAGTTAAAATGGGCTTTTAATTGATCTGCGCACTGAAAAACCAATTAGGGCTCTAGAAATTGCAGAGCACGATTAAAAGCAATGTGTGTATACATATATATAGATATATAAATGATTTATGGAAAGGGTAGAAAAACGGGTCTCGGAAAGGGATTTGCTGTGCTTTTTGCCTAGAGGGTGAGGAGGTTAAGCTGTCACTCCTAGATCTTGGCTTAGAAATTGTTTTTTAATCATCTCTCTCAGAAATGGAGGCACAGAAAGCCAGGCCAATCCCCTCGCCTTCTCCCCGCGTGAGCTTTGCGCATCAGTTGTCCCCGATTTCTGTTCACACCCCAACCTCCTAACAAGGAAAAGCTGGGTTTTCGACCTTTAGAAGCCAATCGGAGGTTTGAGCCTGTGGCGACAATAAGCCCTTCGCTTACAATGAATCAGACGAGGAGGAAGAAGGATGGCTCAGGCGAGCACCTCCGCCAGGTGAGGGCTCGCAATCCGGACACGGGTGCCAGCCCACGCTGCAGGGGCGAACAACGCCCACAGTGCCCAGCGCCCACGCGGCCCGCTCGACCCCGCCGCCCATAGCCCGGAGGCCGCGGGATGCCCGCTGCGCCGCGAGCCTGGCGGGGGGGGACCCCGCCACACGCATGGCGCCCCCACCCCCTTTTTCCCTTTGTTGTACATCCGCCCGAACCACTGGACATGCTGCGGCGACCCCCAGATCCTGCCAGGGGTCTGCGGGGGCTCCCCACGATAGAGTCAGGCCGCATTCACGCGGACACAGCAACCTCCCCGTGAACCCCGTGAAACTGGAAATCCGGACCCTCTCTTCTCGGCCCCGGACCTATATGGCTACCACCGCCAGGACCGCAGGCACTGGGGGCCGCGAGGCGGGTGTAAGTGCGGATGCCCGCCTCCGTGGCGTCCCCCCTCCCCCCGTGAGCCCTACCTGGATTCGAGGGTCCACCTCCTCTTCCTCCTCCAGCCCCTGTTCCATTCCCTCTTCCTCGTCCTCCTCCTCCAAGTCCCGGGCCGACGGCGGGAGCTCTGCCGGCTCCTCCGGGCGGTTCCGCTTCAGCGCCGCGTCCATAGGGGCAGCGAGAACGCTAACCGCGCGGGGGACTTCGGAGCGTCGGGAGGGGAGGCAGCCGCCGCGGGCTCGGCCAGAGCCGTCTCGCCCCAGCCCGGGGGCGCCGCTCGCGGATGCGGATCCTGCCGGCCCCGGCTGAGCGAAGGAAATGGGCGCGGCCGCCCCCTTTCTGCCGCGGCCGTCAGCGCAGCGGCGCCCGCTCCGCCCTCGCCCCGCCGGGCCGCCCTTGGCGCTGTGACTGTTCGCCGCCAGTCCCAGTCAGCCACCCAGGTCTCCGTCACAAAAACCCCAGTTCCCTGAACACCTTCAAGGGGGTGAACCAGGAGAGCCGCCTCCCTTTGTCAACTTAGCAGCCAGATCACAGACTACCCACCGTTTGGCCCCCTGCTTTCGGGGTAGCTTTCTCTCTCCCTCCTGAACCAGAGCAAATTGTATGGAAGGAAAGTTTGGGGCATTGCCACTGTCTGAAGTCACCTTGAGAAGCTTGGACTCAGTGACCCTGGACCAGTTTCAAGATCCTCAAATCCCTGTATGCCTCCAAAGCACCTTTCTCCCCTTGGGTGAACCTTCGTAAATGGATCTACCTGAAGAGTTCCCCCAAAACAGGGAAGTGAAACATATGCTCACACAGACCCAGAAGTACAAAGAGGGGAGCCGAGTGCAGCTTTGTGCCTGGAGCCCTTAGCCAGAGGCTAGGTGGTCCCTGCTGGGCAGAGCTCCATACCCAAACACCCACACTCTCATAGCTGTGCCATGGTCCTACCTGAATAGCCAAGAAGCATGGACAATCCATTGGTGATCAGGGATGTGGTTGGGTGGGTACAGCCTTCCCCAGGCCAGAGTGGTTGTAACCCCCGGTGGTGGGCAGGCTCTGTCCAAGGATTTGTGAACTGGCAAGGTTTCCTGCCCACCTTGAGTAAGGAGGGAGCCAGAGTTTGCCTGGGAAACTCAACATCTGGAGGCCAAAGAAGGAAGGGGCAGGTCTGCTTTTGTGAAATGTCAGGGCCACTGTGATGTCAAGCGAACACAAATTCAGATGACCTTAGCCAAGCAGGCAAGGACACTGCCACCAGCCATCGCTAATGTCTCCACTACAAAAATGCAGAATGTGTACACTTTCTACACAGGCTTGTGGCTCATCAACTGTGAGTTGGAAGAACAAACTCGCTTGAGGAAAAAGCTTTCTGAGAGCCTGTCTTGAAAGCCACCTTTGGGAAACCTGCCTACCCTGGCTTCATTAGAGGCTGGTGGTGGGGGGTGGGGGGGATGTGTGTTACTCCCCTGGCAAGGTACCCCCTTCCCATGCTGGCACTGTGGTCCACTGTGAAAGGAGATTCGTTCTGTCTCCTGGAGGTAACACAGGCACACACATTGAGTTTGGTTCAGAAACAGTCATCGTTCTTAAAGTCAAGGGAGAGCCTGCAATTCTCTGAGCGAGGTCCTGAAACCCCTTGCTAAAAACCTAGCTGTGTTTGCTTTTTCACCAGTGTTTCCCCGGTGGCTTGGACGAAGCCTATAACTGAGCAGGTTTATCCTAGCTGTGAATAAACTGAGAGACAGAGGTCGAAAACAAGAAGAGTGAGGTCAGCCCTGACTCTTAACTCGCTTCTCAGGCAGTGGAACCCCACCCTCACCAATCTAAACCACAACCTCCCAATGAGCTTCCATTTCAGCGCAGATCTAAGAGCCGTTGAATGGTTCAGAATGCCACTACGGACACGGGGAAACTGCTCTAAAACATCCATGTGGGCTTTTTTTTGTTATCGTATTTTTAGGAGACCTGGGCCAGGTATAGTGTTAATCCCAATAGTGTTCGGAAGTTAAAATAAGGGAAATAAATCACAGTACTACTCCCTGTATTTTTTTTGTTGGTACATAAATGCATAGGAACCGAAGCAGGGAGTGAACTGAGGGTGACAAGGTGTAGGTCCTTGTGTGGTTACAGGGAAGGCCTCTTCAAGAAGGGTGCTTTGAGTCAAGACCTGAGAGAAACAAGAAAATGATCCCCATCTACCTTCATGGGGAGAGCGCTCCAGCCACCGAAGCCACGTGTGTAGAGGTCCCCAGGTGAAACCGTGCCTCTGGTCATGGAGAGCCAGGGACACGAAATCTGAGACCTGCAGGTGGGTAGACCCGGGAGGGCCATGACATGGTAAGGAGCTCGGGTTTTAGTGAGTGATATGGAGTGTGGGAAGTGGAATGGGGTCCCTGGGGAGCTGGGGGCAGAGGGACAGAAGGAGATGAGTTAGGCCAACGGTCTAGCGGTGGTAGAGGAGAGACGCCTCTGCTGGTTGTTCCGCTTTCCCAGCGGAATGGCGAGCACAGTCAGCAGCTGAGAATAAGGGAGTGAGGGAAGGCTTGGAACAACACTGGATACTGGAGGAGAGACACTGAAGGAGCTGGGAAGTCAGTTGACCAGGTGAATATCTTCTAATTTCCAGACTGCCCTGAGGACCCACCTGTGGTTTGGGATGCTCCTGGGTGGCCAGTCCATGGGGATGAGTGGCTTTTCCCACCCAAGCTGAGCTTCCAGACACAGGTGGAGAGTAGTGAGAACGCCACCCTTAACCAGGGTTGGGACTCTCTCAGCAAGGTCTTCCGGTGGCGAGGGAGAAGCATAAGGGGCTTGAGGGCGACTGCAGGTGTAACAACTTTTAATGATGGCCCATGGAATCAACACTGGAGAAGTGAGGGAGAGATTAAAATACCAGGGAGCAATGTTGCAGCCCTGAGTCAGGAGAGAAAGAGGGAATGAATTTAAGACTGTATGGAAGTTGGTGGCTAATAATATCTGGAGAGAGAAAACTTAAAGATGATTCCAGAGTTTCTAGTTTGAGTGATTGGATGACACCATTAATTAGGACCTATGCTATAGAGATTTTGGTTGGGAAGAAAACAAATTTGTGTTTTGGATGTGAAGGAGGAAACCCTAGAAGTTGAGCTATGTTGCATTTGGAAATTGGGACCCAGGTTCTCCAAGGGTTGAACAAAACTCCCTGGAAGGTCTTTCTTGTTGCCTCAATATACCTCCTTGACTTAGCAAGTGTATCGTCGCTCCTCTGATCTTTGAGAATAAGGAAGGTTGTATTTCTCCTCCTCTGCCCCACTCCTTAAGCCTAAGGGTATCAGGTATTTACACAGAGATTTTTTTTTTAATGTTTTTTAAAGAGAAATTTGCAAGCCGTTGTGGCCAGCAACGTTAATTCAATGTTTTTGAGCATGTACCTCATGCAGACACTATTCCAGGTCCCAATCTGAAGGCCCCAAGCATACAAAACAGCAAAGTCATAGTGTCTTCTGATTTGGGAAGACACAGCCCCCACAAAAATTGTACCTCCAAATTGTGCAACCTTATGAATTCCTCATTGAGAAGGCTCTTCCTGTCAAACTTGAGTGTCATCAAATGAAAATTCCCTGCAACACCAATTTTTTTAAAGATTATGTGAGAGAGAGAGTGTGTGTGTGTGTGTGTGTGCGCGCGCTGACCTGACACACAAGCACAAGTCAGGGGAAGAGCAGAGGGAGACGGGGAGAGGGAATCTCAGCAGACTCCCCACTGAGCGCAGAGGCGATGTGTGCATAGAGCACCACCTGGGCAGAAATCAAGAGTCCAGCGCTCAACCAACTGAGCCACCCACGGGTCCCCACCAATTTTTTAAGCCCACAAAATAGAAACTGCCTGTTAACCCCTATAAAAGAGAAAACTGCTCTTCTGAACTAAGAAGACCTGAATCTGCATTCCCATCACATTCTGGGAGAGGTGACTGAAGAAACTGACAACCAACATCTTCTCTTGGCCCACCTGTAATCTTTACACGCTGCCTTAGGTCAGAGATTGCAAACAGGGAGCTACTGTTTGGATCACCCTAGGGCATGTGTGGTCTGGCTGACACAGTGTTTTATAAATCTGAACCTGCAGTTAAAACTCCAGCAATGCAATATGAAAATTCAGACTTCCCTGCATGGAGAGAGTCCTGAGGAGACATGAGGAGTGGGTGGCCTTTTAAAAAGGTCTTGCACACTCATGTCAACCTGAGTCCTACAGGCAGACTCTCTTCCACCAGCAGACTGCACACAGGTGAACCCCCACCTCTCTTCAGCACCCCAGTGGGAAGCTGGTTCCCTCTGCCTTTCTCCCACTCTCTCTTCTCTCCCCACAGACCGCAAAGGATTATGGCACATGGCAAGATGGAAGAGAATTTTAAAGGAGACTTCCAAACTCTTCAGCCCTACTTTTTGGCCCCAGATGACTGGTTGTCAGAAGTCAAGAAGCTACAGAAGCCAGTTCTTGGAAAGAGATCAGGGCCTCCGCATTAGCAAGGCATCTGTTTCATTCCACGATTCAGTGACATCAGTGTGTTGCCAAATTGTCTTGCACTGTGGCCACACCCCTCTAATGAGAACCTTTATTTGTGTCCTGAACTGAATTACACTGAAGCCTCTTTGCTCAGATGAATTACAGGCCAGTGTACTTACAGAATCCAAAAAAGAGATTTTCAATGTTTATCTGTGATCTTAGGGGACCTGCAGATACTTAAAATGGTGCTGGAATCCTGGAGATAGAAAAAAGTGTTCCATTAGAAAGAAGAAAGAGTGTGCCTGGGTGGCTCAGTGGGTTAAGCCTCTGCCTTCTGCTCAGGTCATGATCCCAGGGTCCTGGGATCGAGCCCCACATCAGGATCTCTGCTCGGCGGGGAGCCTGCTTCCCTTCCCCTCTCTCTCTGCCTGCCTCTCTGCCTACTTGTGATCTCTGTCTGTCATATAAATAAATAAAATCTTAAAAAAAAAAGAAAAAAGAAAGAAGGTTTCGTACTCCGTGAACTAGTGGGCATAACAGATTGCAGACATGATTCTAGAGTGGATTTTAAAGGGGGAAAGGACATTTGGATGTCCCTGGAAGAAAAGTGATTGACCCTTGTGACCCCAGTTTGGGTTAGCCAAGAACAAATCATGTCAGCCATGCCCTCATTTACTTATTCCACGAGTTTATTAGTCTATGTAAGGAAGGAAACACGCAAGACAGGAGATCTTCATTGTTCAAAGATAATGGATACAGGAAAAGGCCACTTGAAGAAATCCACTCTAAAGGAAACCAGTTTCATATTAAATAATGAAAAAGATTTTTAGTGGGACTTAACCCTGCAAAATGAAACTTAACATTATAAAAATAAGAGGTTTTCTTCTTCCAGTTAAAAGAACTATTTAGTTTAATGGCTACTTATTGAACATTTGTTATGTGACACCCTCTGGCAATGAAGATTTAGCAGTGAACCAACTGGACAAAAATCCCTGCCCTCACTGGGGTTTATAGTCTAAGGGAAGACAGAGAAGATGTTTTAGGTACGTAAATAAGCAAAATAGTTGCAGTTAGTGATAATGACAGCTCTGAGAGCAAAAAGTCAGATAACCAAATGAAGAAGGCTGGAGAATGAGGCTGCCTTAGACGGGAGGTGGAGAAGGCCTTTGGGGATGGCACATTCTCGCTGAGATTTGATGATGAAGAGTCAGGCAGCCCTGTTCTGGAGGAAAGAGTGTCCAGACAGTGCGGACCCTGAGGAGGGAGCCCACCGACCAACCCACACAGTGGCAAAGGGTGAGCGAGGAGCGAGGAGGGGCTGTTGAAATGAGGTGCCGGCTGGGAGCACAGATCAGATGTTGTGGGGCCTGGGAGGCCACAGGAAGGAGTTTGGATCTTATCATAAATGTGATGAGAAGCCACTGGAGGGATTTTGGTTGTGGAAGACACAACCTAGTTTATATGTTTAAAGGCTGACTGTGGCTGCCATGTGGAAGCGGGATGGCCATGAAGGCAAAGGGCAGGCCAGGAGCACCAGTGAGGAGGCTGTCATGGGGGCCCCCTGCTGACAGAGGTAGCCACTGGGGTGGGGGGTGGAGAGGTGGCATATAGTCCATTCATGATGTAGTGGAAAGGGAAGCCCAGCAGCACTTACTACTGTGTCAGATGTGAGAGTGGGCAGGTCAGAGGCATCAGGAATGACTCTTGAGATTTTGCCCTGAGCAGAGGCTGAAGGGCACTGCCATTTACTGAGTGAGGCGGGGAGGACTTGAAGAGCAGGTTTGAAGTCAAGAGGTGTGTTTCTCAACACCTAAGTCTGAGAGGCTATTATACACTCAGTGGATGGTAGGATACACATCTCAAAGCCAGCCAACTGTGGGCCGATGGTATTCAAAGTGCAGGGACTGGATGGGTCCCTTAGGAAAGGGGGGGGGACACTGGAGGGAAGAGGCCCAGGATGAGGCTCTGAGCACACCAACATTTAGAGGTTGCACCTTGTAGGGGGGCCTGGGTAAGTGTGCTGCCTGCAGCTCATTCTTAGAAGAGCAATAACCACCACCACAAAAACCATCAGTCAACTGTGGAGGATTTGGGGGGACATATTTTTCTGATAAAATTGAAGTTCGTATAATGAGAAATTCTTCGATTAAGATTTTCACAACAGAGCCTGAGTGGCTCCGTCAGTTAAGTGTCCTCCAACTCTTGATCTCAGCTCAGGTCTTGATCTTAGGGTTGTGAGTTCAGACCCTGTGTTGCGCTCCATGGTAGGCCCATGGAGCCTACTTTAAAAAAAGGGAAAAAAAAAGATTTTCACAATACAGCCACAAACAGTATAATTTGACAAAAATATGTGAGATGTTTGTTAATTTTCCCAAGTGTCTTTTACCCTCTTCGATGTCAGAACCATTCTCACTTGAAGTGTCTTTTTCGTCCTCATCGTCCTCAGTTGTCTCTGGTCTAACACTGCCATTTCCTCATTTGTCAATGGCTTTGCAAATGACCAGGGCAGTTCCCCAAAACTGCTTTCCTATTCTTGAAATCTTGCTGATCTTGCAAGACTGACCAATCCACTTTGCCATCAATTTTTATGTTATTTCCATTGTATCAGCTTTATGTTGTTGACATATGTTTGACAACTATAGAGATAATAGTGGACAAAGACTCTATTCCACTGGATAAGGAATAGAGTGGAAAGGGGGAGGAACTTGGTATTAAAAGGAAGGGATGTGATGGACAGTCAGTTTTGGGTGATTAGTTTTGTGTCATGGCAATATTAGCTGCCTATCACAGAGACCACTGGCTATTCAACGACTCCATTCTCCAGTTCTTGAAGCACTTCACTCAACAGCATTTTCCTACCTACCACGGGCTAGGTATGGCTCTGTTGAGTGAGTGAGCAGCACGGCTATGCCATTTTCAGGCCTGTCTCACGAAAGCTTCCCACGTGTGCTTGTTTGTGTTCTTTCCTCTTCTGCGGCAGAATGCAGACGACAGTAAAGTTGAAGAACGGCAGATCCAGGAGGTGGAGAGAACCTGGATTCCCGAGAGGTTGCATGGAGGACAACACTCCCACCATCCCGAGCACCCTGAATTGTTGTTGCCTAAGCTACAGATGACAGGCCATTGTAGTTAGCCATTTCAGCCTTGGGTCTATTTGTTACTATGGCGTAGCCAATCCTAAATAATGCACTGCTCCACCTAACTTCAAGAATGGGATAATAAGGAGCCCTGTAGACATCTCAGCAACAGCCTTAGCTGGGCTCCGGCAAGTTTCTGTGGACAAGCTGAGAAACACAGCAGGTTGCCAGCCCACATCAGAGAAGTAGTGACAGACCAGACAAACAACCTAAAGGCTAATGAGTCGCTGTCCAAGCATACACATCCCTTTGGGCTTGATTCTTGACTCTGTCCTTTTCAACGTCTATAGTAATGACTCAGAGGAATATAAGAGGAGGCACGATCCTCAAACTGGCAGGGAACACGATGCTGACAGGGGTCCCCTGGATTGCACAATCCTGATCTCGGCACTAAGTTTTCATTAGCTTGTGGTATCATGACAATCACAGAGAAAATAACTGACAAACACTTTGATCCAAAGGGCAGGGGCAGGAGCTTGGCTTTTAAAAGAAGGGACAGTGAGTCACATAGGACACAGTGAAATCCACTGGAACTAAATACCAGGGTGTGAACTGAGTTTGAGATGAACCAGTACAAGATGGAGAAGACAGGGCTTAAGACATCACATTTTTTGTAAAAGATTTTGATGTTTTAGGCTGTATTACCAAAAGTATTGTGTCTAGAATGAAGACGTAATAATCCCATTTTTTTTTTCTCTACCTCGGAGACTGCCCTGAAATTTTTCAGTCAAGTGCTACACTAGACATAAAACATGTTCAGAGGAGAGCACCCAGGTCTATGAAAGGGACAGGAATATGAATTTAGTCTTAGGAAAATGATTTTGTAGGGGTGCCTGGCTTAGTATACTAAGTGGCTGACTCTTGATTTCAGCTCAGGTCATTATCTCAGAGTCCTGGGATCCCGCCCCACACCAGGTTCTGTGCTCCACAGGGAGTCTGCTTGAGGACTCTCTCTCTCAGTCTCCCTCTGACCCTCACCACACTCACGCTCTCTCTCTTTCTCTCTCAAATAAATAAGTAAATCTTTAAAAAAGTCAAAGAGAATTTTCATTTTGTTAAGTCTGTCCAATTTTTAATTTAGCCGGCGTAAGAAATAGTGAGTTCCCAGTCTCTGGAGGTGTTCAAGTAAGTTAGCCATATAAAATTACTGATATTCAGTTACTTTTGACTTACAAGAAAAGCAATTTCGTATGGTGCAACCTAACTTTTGCTGGAAATGGTGGAGGGGGAGTCAAGCAATTGATGTTATTTTAAGAGCAAGTGACAGAACTACAACTCAAACTGGCTTAAACAGAGGAAGAGACGGGTAATAGCAGAGCAGGCGGTGTATCAGTTTATGTAACTTAAAAGTCCAAGGAAATTCTAGCTTCAAGTATGGCTGGGTCTGGAATCTATCTCTGCATCCCTCCACCTTGCCCTCCTCTGGGTTGGCTCTATTTCCAGACAAGCCTGCCCTTGTAGTGGATAGTTGGGCACCAGCAGTACCCAGTGTGAGTTAAACTAGCTTAACAACCCAAACCAAGAATCTCTCCTCACCAGTAACTCCCAGGACTGACTCTTACTGAACTGACTGGGGTCACATGTCCATCCTTTGAATCAGTAAATGAGGCTGGGTGTGTTAGGGGTAGGAGTACAATTATGGATTGGCTTGGCCTTCATTACAAGCTGGAATCCAGATAAGGGTAGGATGAGAAGGGGGGGTGGTCAGTCATGTAGCCTAAAGTAAAGAAAGGGTAGTTTTCCAAAACAAACAAACATACTAAAATACTATGGGCCAAATGATGATGAGAAGGACCAGCCCTGTGAAGATCCAAGCAGAGAGATCTGCTGGTGCTGATGGGGAAATGATCTAAGTAGGTTTGAGGAACAGAAAGAAGGCCAGGGTTCCAGTTATCTATTGCTATAAAACAAAGGGCTGAAATTTAATAGCTCAAGGTAATGACCATTTTCTGTCTCCTAGTTCTATAAAATGACTGGACTCAGCTCACAGTTCTCTGCTGTGTGATGCCAGCCAACTGCCTGACAAGGCTGGATTCCACAAGAGGCAGCAGAAGCTGCCCCATCTTCTCAAGGCTTCAGAAGTCTAAGACATCAATTGTACCACATTCCATTGGCCAAAGTCGTCACGGGACCAGCATATTCAAGAGTTCTGACATTAGTACACAGGTACAGAAGGAGCTGAAGGCAGCCATCTTGGGGGACCATCTCTCCCAGCCAGTGTGACTGGGCCATAGTGAAAGGCAGAACTGTGTGTGATGGAGTTGGAAAGGTAGAAAGGGATAGATTGGGGTCAGCAAACTAACCCACACACCAAATCCACCCCATTGCCTGACTTTGTAAATAAAGTTTTATTGGAACACAGCCACATTTACCTGTTTATCATATTGTAGTTGGCTGCTATCTTATGATAACAGCACAGCTGAGTGGTTGCCATACAGAGCATCTGGCTCACAAAACCTAAAAGACATACTATGTAGGCCTTTACAGAAAAGTTTGCTGACCCTTGGGCTAAGTCATGAGTGCCAGAGAAGTCTGGTCAAGGAATTTGAATTTGCTCTGAGTGATGGGAAGCCACTGGATGCTTTTTAAACCAGTGAGCCATATTCTCTGACTTCCATTTTTTTATTTTTATTTTTTTTTTTTTTAGATTTTTTATTTATTTGACAGACAGAAATCACAAGTAGTCAGAGAGGCAGGCAGAGAGAGAGAGGGAAGAAGTCTCCCTGCTGAGCAGAGAGCCCGATGCAGGGCTCAATCCGAGGACCCTGAGATCATGACCTGAACTGAAGGCAGAGGCTTAACCCACTCAGCCACCCAGGTGTCCCTGACTTCCATTTTTTAAAAACTCTGCTCTGGGAATGGATTAGGGGAAGACAGAAATGAAAGCAGGGAGACCAAAAGCAGGCTATGGCAGTCATCTGGATGAGAGATGGATAAGTAGAAAACTGAGAGAAGTAGATGAATTTGGCATGTGTACTGAGGAGAGGAAACCCACAGGACTTGCTGAGCCACCAGATATGGAGATGAGAGAGAGAGAAATCAAGCATGTCTTCTAAGTTTTTGGCTTGAGCAACTGCGTTCATGGTGGTCCCATTAAATGAAAAGAAAAAGACCCACAGAGGAGTGGATTGGGGACAAAAAGCATCAAGACTTCCATTTTTGCACATCCTAAGTTTACGACATCTGTCAGGCATCCAAAAGGCAAAATTAAGTAAGCAGGTAAATACTCGAGTCTGGAGTTCAGAGTATAAATTTGAGAATCATCAGTAAGACAGAGTATTAAAAGCCAGAAGCCTGGAAGGACTATCATCAGGGAAAGGGTGTGGAAAGAGCCCTAGGATGGGCGAAAACTAGAAGCATCAGAGGCAGGAATTCAATAACAGGGATTAACAAGAGAGGCTAGTAAGACGGGAGGAGTTGGGAGGCTGTGGTTTCACAAAAGCTAGAAAAAAAGAGTATTTCAAACTAGAAAGAGGGTTCCACTGTGTTGAATGCTTCCGGGTGGCGGAGGAACAGGTGAATAGAGAAGTCACCACAGAATTCAGGGATATGAGGTCTGAAGCGTCAACCAGAGCAAATTCAATGAGGGGGGGGCTGAACATTGGCTGAATAGGTTTGAGGAAAACATGGGATGTGGGCAAGTGGAGACAGCAAATATAGAGAGACCTTTTTTGAGAAGTTTTGCTGCCAAATGAATGGGTCAAAGTCACAGATGTCCACTGCAGGCTCATGGTCTTTAAAGTCCCGTTCAATCCTGAGAATCCCTGATTCCATGAAGCCCCTACTGTGTGCTGACTCATTCCTTGTTTGCCATGCTGATGAGAAATGGCTTCCCTGCGGCTCATGGGGAAGCTGGATGGAGCCCAAGGGAAATCTATACCTAGAGCTTCAAGAAGAAACAAGATGAGAAAGCAAGCTTGCAGCTACCCACAGGCAACTGTAGGTTTTCAAATGGTTTCTCCATCTTGTAGGAAGACCTGCAAAGCCACCAAGCCAGCAGTTTCATTTCTGCTGGGTGTGCACACAAGCTCTTCCTTCCACACTTGCCCAAGGAAGCTCATTCATGCCAACTTCTGAAATTTGCTGCCAAATATAAATGTGTGACCCAAAGAATAAGCAGATTTCTGGAATGAGGACACAAATGCGTCTTGTAGGATGAAAGGATACATGCTATCATTTTTGTTTCAAAAATGTGTTACTTTTTTCTGGAAAACATTTAGTTTCTCATGACAAATATCTAGGACAAAACATACTCATGCACATAGAACCTACTGTGATTTAAAAATATATATTTTTAAAAGTCTATTTAATCACAGGCTGTAAGGAAGGCATGGAGGTTAATTTTGTATCTAATTCTCTACCCTGATGGTCTTAAAAGACGTCCTCTGACCACAAAGTCTGAGCTCTGAACCATTTGCTATTCAGCTGGCCCCTTTAGGTTGCCTGTTTTCCTGGATCTATAAAAAGGTATATATATTTTATATATATATATATATATATATATATATATATATATTTATATATATTTATTCATTCATAACAGGAGCCATATTTCTGTCTTTGCCCATGAACTAGTTTAGAATCCCAGATCTGCTCCTTACTAAGCTGCACAGCCCTGAGTCTTTAACCTCTAGGAGCCATGATTGCCTTATTGGCCAATGGGTAATAACAGATCTACTTTGCTATCATGTTTTAAATAAGCTAATATAAACAAAGGTCTGTGTAACTATTCTCAGTACAACAAATGGTAGCCATCATGAAGAGTAATAGCTAGGAGTATAACCAATCCCTATTTCAAAGGCCGCCCTACATCATGAACCACCAAGAAGGGTCTCAGATCCGTTGCGTTTTCCTACTCCACGGTCCAGATTCCCTCTCTGTTTAGAATGACCTTGATCCTTTGGGAATCCCAGAGTTAGCAGTTTGCAGCCTTTCAATGTTTCCAAAGCCTCATTCAGACTGCAGAGGAGAGGAAAGGTTCTATCCCCAAGCCCCACATGCCTCTGAATCAGCCTCCTTGAAGACTCTGGCGAAGGCTGACAACAGGGCTGGGGATGGTCATCTTTTTCATCCGACTTTAGCTGGTGAAACCCATCTACATAGAAACACACAGGCTCTGGGAGACAAGGCACTCCAGTGAAAGGGTCCCTTGCATTGGCCCTGACCTGACCTTATGGAAGCTGGCTGTCTTTGAGGATCCCCTCTTCTTGGACTTGAAGAAAGAGCTGTAGAGGTTATGTCAGGTCTTAGGGATATTTCCATTTCAGCATATTTTGGTTTTGTTTCTTGACGGGGGTAGGGGGCAGGTGGCGGTGAGGAGGATAGCTTTCCGTTACCATTTGTGAATAGTAGCTGGTGCTCTCTGTGCCCATACCCACCAGCCCCTCTGGGGTTCCGACTGAGGCAGGGCGTACATTCTCCACACGCAGGCCACGCCCACCTCAAGTGCTGGTGGAGTCCCTCCACTTCTCCACCACAGGGTTCACGTCAAGCTTCATAGTTCCCTTAGCCCTTACACCGGCAGCCCCGAGTAGAGGGGGGCAGTTACCACTCCCAGGGCAGCCCCCAACCATTAGAGAGATGGAAACTCAGTGGAACACGGCCCCAGTCTCTGGTTCTTCACAGGCACAATTCTGGGGCTGGGGGGTGGGGGGTGTTCTCTACCAGTTCCTCAGAGGGTCCCCAGGAAGAGTGAGCCCAGTCACTCACAGCAATAACCAGTGGATTAACACATCCCTCACTGGCTTTTTCCTTCTCTTACCCTACCTGATCCCTCACTCAGGCATCCCAGGCTCCCATCCCAAAAAGGCTACCTGGACCCAAGACCCAAGTCCCTCTGAGCTTTTGTTTTGCAGAGAACCTAAACTAAGACAAGCATCAAGGAGCGGGATGGAAGTTTGTTTTTCCTTAACATAAAGAAAGAGAAAGGGACTCCTTTGCTGAATAACAAAAAGGCAAGCTGTGGCTATTGGAAAAGGGAGTTGTCCTGGAAGCTGAGACTTGGGAGCTCAGTTCCGACTGCTGGTAACAAAGTTAACTAAACCTTGGAGCTGACAGCGAATACAGGCCAGGATCTGTTGGTGGCTGGGGGAGGAGGAGTCTGGCTGAATTCTGGGTGTGGAAGTATTTCTTCTTCGCTGTCCAGGGGGCTGGAGGCAGAATGTATGAATAGGAAAAGGCTGGGGGTGGAGACAGAGACAAATAAATACCCAAAACAGAGCATGGAGGCCTGGAAAGCCCGAACCAAGGCTCCAGAGTCAGAGACCAAGGGACCAAGGGTGAAGGCCAAGGTAAAAGCTTCTATCCCATCCCAACATTTGTGTGAGATGCCAGCAGGGACCAATGCCCCTAATAATCCCAAGGCTCTAAGAACAGCACCTTCCCTGGCTATGGGTCTATCTGTATGGGAGGAAATAAAGAGGAGACAGGGATGAAAAGCCGTTGGGGCCCATAGGGACGCCCGTGTCCCAAGGGCACTATTTTAACCCACAGGAAAGGAAGAGTGAAGGACAAGATCGCCAGGAGCAAAGGGGGATTTCCAAGAATAATCAACAAGAACAGAGAACTCAATCACCTGCCTTCCTTCCTGCCGATTTTATGCGGTTGCTTTTTCATTTGGATTTGTGGGTCTGCTGAGACAATGGAATGTTTCTGAGGAAAGAAATATTTTTCCAGGTGCTACAGCGGGATGGTTTTAGTTCCACAAGAAGGCTGAGTGGTCAGATACAAGAGTGAAAATGGAACAGCGAATACTGTGGGACAAATCAGATTCTCCGTAATAGAGACACAGAACACAACGATGCATTTGTAGAATAAGAATCTTGACAGTACTTCACGTGGATGTATTATCCCAAAGTGGACAAACTCCACCCTATCCCCAATCAAACCCAGCCAAACAAGCCCACCTGAGACTCTCCCAAGCCGTAGGTATTCATCTGCGATGCTAGAATTTCTAGATGGCTGCTGGTGGCTAGAGATCAATAATTCTCACAACCAGACAGACCTATTACTATAGATCATCACGGCTGTTCCTTTGGGAGGACAGGACCACAGTTTCCTGATAAAGGATATAAGCTTTCATCTCAACTAAACTCTTGTTTCAATTCCTGGTCTTGGAATGGCTCTGCAGTGTTAATCTCAAAGAAGGCTGTCTATGCGGAACAAAGGGACTTAACCGCCAAACACCTAAATATGAAACCCATCGAGTGCATTAAAACATTGCTCAGGTGGGGCGCCTGGGTGTCTCAGTGGGTTAAAGCCTCTGCCTTCAGCTCAGGTCAGGATCTCAGGGTCCTGGGATAGAGCCCTGCATTGGGCTCTCTGCTCAGCAGGGAGCCTGCTTCCCACCCCACCTTTCTCTCTGCCTGCCTCTCTGCCTACTTGTGATCTCTCTTTGTCAAATAAATAAATAAAATCTTTAAAAAAAGAAAAACAAACATTGCTCAGGATCATGTGAAAAATTAATTTTAAAGAAAATGAGGAGCACAGAGTGCTTTCACGGAACAATTCAACATATACCTTATACCTTTACATTTTTAATTAGCAGTGGATGCTTCCATGAAACCATTCCCTCTTTAAAACCAATCTGAAGTCTTTGGATTATCGTCAACAGCTGGATGGATGCCTCTGGGCCTGTGCTGTCCACCTGTGGCTCCGAGCACTTGAAAATGTAGCCTCTCTGAACCGAGATGTGCTGTAAGTGTGAGATCCACATCAGCTTCTGAGGATTTAGCATGGAAAAAAAATGTACTTAAAAAAAAAAAAAAAAACTGGGATGCCTGGGTGGCTCAGTAGATTAAGAGGCTGCCAGGTGTGATCTCAGGGTCCTGGAATCGAGTCCTGCATCAGGCTCCTTGCTCTGCTTCTCCTTCTGTTTGCCACCCTCCCTGTTTGTTCTCTCTCTGACAAATAAATGAATAAAATCTTTAAAAAAAAATGTAAAACATCTCATCAGTTAAACTTTTTATATCAATTACATGCTGAAATGATAATATTTTGACATCGAATTAAAGAAAATATTTAAATGAATTTCACCTGTTTCTTTTTACATTCTACTGTGTCTACTAGAAAACTCAGAAGTATAGATGTGTGGCTCCCACTGGATTTCCGCTGGACGGTGCGGCTCTAGCGGGGGCAGGAGGGGCTGCTGCTGGAGGACAATCTGTTAGAAGGGAGGTCAGGAAGCTTGTCTTGAAGCTCCTTTGCAAAGCAAGTGCAGTTTTCCCCTACAGCCCCTACACTGTGTGTTTGGGGAGGTTTATTTGTGGGGGCTGTTGGAGGTTATGTATGAGGGAAGGAGCCTTTCTATCCCACAGTAACCAGAAATGGTTTTTGCTGCCGTGTCCTTGCATTTGAGAAACCCTGTGGCAGTGGATCTAACAGTTCTATTGTATAATTTATGTATTGTAATACTCATAGTTTGAGGAGTTTCACTACATTTATACAGTTATGCACCCATCACCATAATCCAATTTTTGGACAATTCCATCACCCTGAAACTTTTCTCATGCCCATTTAGATTCAATCACTGTTCCCAGCCACCACCATTGATCTACTTCCATATATGTAGTTCTGCCTTTTTTTTTTTTTTAGAAATTTCGTATAAATGGGATTGTACAATAGGTGGTCTTTTGTGTCTGGCTTCCTTAGCATACTGTTTTTGAGGTGTATCCATGTTCACAGTGCTTCTCTTACTAACCCCCACCCCCCGTCTTTTTTGGCCTACTTTTAGAGGAAACTCAAATGCATGGGGGAAAATCTGGGGAAAATTCCTCAGTAACTTGGTCTAAGACTGGAAAAGTTGCCAAAGCTAACTAAAAGCATGTTAAAAATTTCATGTCACTCTCTTCTGTTTTTAGAAGAAAACTGACTGTATTGGCAAAACAATATTCATTTCCCCATTTTACCTTCCTGCTCTTATCTATAAACTTACATCATTTACATGTTATTGCACTCATGGTGTAGTTAAAGACATGGCATTCTACATTTTCTTTACCATCAAATACATTTTCTAAATAATGATGATAAATGTCTTCTCCGGAATCCACGCTTTCTCACCTGGAAACTGAGCAGATGTAATTGCTTTTCATCAAAGTCAACATAGTGACAGTCATTCATGTATTCAAAGAATTGCAAGTTTCCATGGCTCTACTTATACAGAAATCTAACCAGATGAATCTAACATCCCTCCGTACTGAGATTTTGCAGCATAAGTCCTGGTGTTTGATTAACAAACAGCTAAAGAGAAACACTCCAGAATTCAGTATTCTTTGTTAATAAGCAGGTACCAGAATATTGTATATCTTCTGACACCACCCCCTCCCCAAATCGCTGAAAAGTTTACCCATAATATATGAGAACTTGGAAGAGTGGGTGGTGAGAATTTCTGATAAACACAAGACTGAATCACACGAACGTTGCTACTGGAACCACCCGAGAAAATCACAGACTGTGACAAGTGTGGGGGTGGGGGATAGAAGTTGAAAGTCCAGGCTCTTTCGATCATATTTTTAATCACATGAAGTCAAAGTGAAACTGTGTTGTGTCTTCTTTATCTCACCGTGGCCAGGTACATTGAACTCGCCCATCCAGCTGCAGCAGACATTGTTAGCAGAAAATCCTTCTGCACACTGGCTTCCCCCCTCAGGCACCTATGTCTCCAAGTTTGCTGGCTTTTTCTGCCACGGGCAGTGTGCTGGCCAGAAGTGCGGCAGAGTTGCACCCCCAGGGCAGCCCTCAAGAGATGAGGATAAGGGGCGCTGCCAGGGTGGTTCCGTCGGGGTAGGCAGCCAACTCTGGATCTCAGCTCAGATCTTGATATCAGGTTCATGAGCTCAAACCCCCACTGGACTCCAGGCTTGGCATGGGAGCCTACTTAAAAAATAAAAAATAAATTCATATTTAAGGGCAACCCTTTTGGGTTGTCTCCCTCTTTGGGAGCTTTGTACTATCACTCGATTAACTTTGCTGCCCACCAAAAAAAAAAAAAAGAGAGAGAGAGAGAGAGAGAGAGAGATGAAGATAAGTCTACCAGCCCCCTCAGCTGTGCTGGGACATTTGGAGGTGTGTTCTACGCAGCCTCTCTCATAGGGACCCGGGCAGTACTGAGGCCCAGCCTCCCTCCAACGTAACCTGCGCATTTCCCTCTTCCCCAGCTCCCTTCCCCACTTTCTCCCTCTGCTTCCTGGATCACTTCCCAAATATACTACTTACCTCAAATCCTTTGCCTCAGAGTCCACTTTTGAGGAAGTCTGACTTAAACATCTACTAAAATTTTAGGTAAGGATGGACTTTAAAGTAATAAAATTATTACTAATTTTTAGCAGAATTTTCTGGGTCATCCTTAGGAGGACTCAAGGAAAAGGAACCAAAATAATGAGAGTTGTACCAAAGAGTGGGTCTCTTCTCAAGCAGTCTCCCCTGAGCTTATCGTGCCTCCCGAATAATAACACATTGTGGGGCTGGATACCATGCAACACTTCAGTCACATTAACTGCTTGCTTTCTCACAACACCTTTATGCAATGAGTGCTGTCATTGTCCTCCTTTTACGGAGGAGGAAACTGGGAGATTCAAGTCATTTGGTCCAAGTAAGACAGCCAGAAAAGATGGAGTCAGGATTCCAGCCCAGGCAGCCTGGTTATAGATTCCCAAGGAATAGCCTCTGACACAGCCCTGAGCGCGTGAGATGTGTTTGACAAATGCTTGCTTGAAAATATATCAAGTCTTTAAAAAGGGGGAGGGGAGCCCCTGGGTGGTTCAGTCTTTTGAGCTTCCGACCCTCAGTTTCAATGCGCGTCCTGATTTCGGAGTTGTGGGATCAAGCCCCACATCAGACTCTGCACTGGGCACAGAGTCGCTTGTCCCTTTCCTTCTGCTCCTTCCCCTGTTCTCTCGCTCTCTCTCAAACAAATAAATAAAATCTTTAAAAAGAAAATGCTTGCTTGATCAGAGAATTACCACATGTAGTGAAAGGAAAGAAGATGGTTTATTAACATCTTCAAACAGTTTGAGGGCTTTGATCTGTAAACCCCTTGGGTGTTTTGGTGAAGTCCATGGAGTCTTTCCCAGAATAATTTTTTGTAAGTACATAAAAGAAAACACAGGACTATAGAGAGGAAACCAATGACATTGAAATGCATTTACCAAAATGCTGCCCCAAATTGTGACATAGCAATCAATCTAGGCATTCATCCTATGAGGTGATCACACCACCACCGGTTGTAATCTCTGTCCCTGGGTTCCATAAATGTGTCGAATCTCTGTCATTAGACCATGTCAGGAAAGGGCTGAGCTGCCCGAGTGGTTGGGCTCAGGATAGAGGTCCATGGTTGGCTCCAGAAACCTGAACTACAAGTCCTCTTCCCTCCAAACCTGCCCCCACCTTCATTAACTTTCTAAAACACAGGTTTGATGGTATTTTTCACCAATTCTGAGCCTCTCAGTGCCCATCCTCCATTGTCCCCAGAATAAAATCCAAATGCCCTGATGGCATTCAGCGCCTGTGTGATCTGAATCCAATAGCTTACCACACTCACCACCGACAGTGCCTCCCACGTTCCTTACGCGGAGCCACCGTGAATTCCCTGCTTCCCCGAAGCACCCCACACTTCCAGGGTCTCCCTGTTTCCTCTGTCGGGAATGAGTGACAGCCTGAAGGCAGAGTCCTCCCCCTCAGCTTCTTTGTAGTCTCCCATGATAGCCCTTCTCCCAGGTAAAAGTAATCACTCCACCTCCGAGCGCCCATTACTCTTTGCATATGCCTCCACTCTAGCACAATGAACACACTTGATTGTGGTTATTGTGGATGTATCTTGGGGCCTCCTACACGAACACTATCTTAAACAGGGCTCCACAGAGTATCTGGCCCAGGATGAGAGTTCAGTTAGTATTGGTTAAGACTGATTTGAGGTTGGGAGGTGGGTGGTTCCTTTGACACACATTTGAGACTCTCATGGAATGTCTCCGGATTTCCCACCAAAGATCACAGATCTTCGGGAGTCTGGGAACAAAGTTTGATGTGTCCCACCGAAATCATGAAATTTCCTTAAAGACTTGTGTCATCTTAAATATTCATGGAAGACTGGCTCCCTCTTGCATCATATGTTGTTTGTTATCAAAATTTAAGTAAAAATCGCTCAAATTTTTAAGTATGATAGACATTCCTAAAAAGTCTGTCCCCTCTCTCATGTGGCATCTTATGCTCTTCGGCCTGCCAAGAAACCCCGTGGGTACAGTACACTCAAGGCTGAGTGGCAGGGACCTAGAAGGCTCCTCTTATTGACCCCAGAGGAGAGGGCTCCACTTGGCTGACTTTAAATGGAAATCCGGGAAACGCCTCCAGCCCATCCCCTCACCCCCAGGCAGCTGGATGCTAAGTACACCGCATCTGGCCCGCCTCCCCTCCCAGCAAACACTTCAGAGGAGTAATTATCCCACAATCTATCCAGTTTCTAATCTTTCTCCAGCGCCTTTCAGGGATGACTCCTTCTGTGAAGTGGAACAGCTGGCTGGGTTTTTCCAGGATGTCTCTTTCTTTGCCTTTGTTACTGTTTTGGGGATTCTCTTGTTGTTGTTGCGATTTTATCATCTCTGACATGTGACTTCCTTCTTATCTTTATAGGGCACACTTTTCTTTCACTGAGGAGAGCCTTGAGCACGTTCCCAAGTTCTTCCCTTCTCTCTTGAGTTGGATCTACTTCTTTAAACCGAGGAGTGGAGAAAGCATGGAGTTTTGAGTCAGGGGAGAGCTGGTCAGTTTTAGTTCGGCAGCTCACTGGCTATCTAATATCTAGCCAGGCACAGGGTAAATACCCAACAAATGTGAATTTTCATTTCCTTCCTTTTACTAGAAGGAGGCGGTATTTAGTTCTGTGGTCTAAGAAACTGGCTGGGGTTGGTGCCTCACAAAGAGCCAGTAGCAATAAAATCTGAGAGCTTAAGAGTTTGCATCCCTCTTTGCTAGAAGCAAAATGAGCTTAAAATGAACGATGCTTAAAACAAGTCATCGTGGTGGGGCGCCTGGCTGGCTGGCTCAGGCAGAAGAGCATACCACTGTTGGTCTTGGGGTTGAGTCTGAGCCCCACAATGGGGGTAGAGATTACTAAAAAAATAAATAAACCTTAATAATAAGACATGGTGGGTGTGGTGCAGATGAACACTCCCCACTGGTGGGTGGGCTCTCTGCCCCTGGACCTGAATCTCTAGCTCCTACCCAGCTGTTTGGTGAATGAGTGAGTAAATGGACAAAGGAATGAGTGAAGATATCCCTCCAGAATGATGGAGAGTTTGAGGTAACTAAATTATGTCAAAGTAATCCAATAATTTGTAATATGTGAAATTTACATCCCCAAACCTGTCTGATCCCGACACCTGGGACACTAATAACAAGTCGGTGGTGGAAGTCCCCCCCATGGGGTTGGGGGGCATGCAGAGGGTGGCAGCACCTTGAGACAGTCATGCATCCTGTTGTGCCAGAGCAGGTGGGCTAAGGAGATGGCTGGCTTGCAGGGGTTAATTGTCAGGGCGGTCAGAAAGTCACAGGGAAGGCAGGAGGAAGAGGTGCCCTGCAATTACCATTGTTTGAGCATAAATACATGTTTGTTTGTTTTTCTGGCACGTAATTGCTGTGTTTCTGGGTTGCAGCTGGCAGGTTGTGACTGTGGAGATGTCTTAGAGGAATGACTTCAGATGACTAAGGTCGGCTTTGCATCACCAGCGGGTTTCCTGCCCTCTGGCTTCAGCAGCAGCAGCAGCAGCCTCCCTGCCTGTCTCCTGCTCACAGGATTGCCCCGGCAGGGTCTGTTCTCCATACCATGGCTGCAGTGACCTCTCCAAATCACAGATCAGATCATGGGAACCTCCCTGCTTAACACTTCCCATTCCTATTTCCAGGCAAGCAGAAGTCCCAAGGCCTGAGTGCTTAGTCCCAGCCCCTGTGCGCAGCCCTTGTTGACCCCTCTGATGCCCTTCCCCCCGCCCCCCCCCCCGCCCCCGCCGCCAAACTGTGTGCAGCCACACTGGGCTCCCATGGCTCCTCAGGTGTGCCAAGCCCATGCCACCACCGGGACCTTTCCATGAGTCCTTCCCTCCATTGGGAAAATTCCTCCTGCTCTTCTCCACAGGCTGGTTCTTCTCCTGCCCAGCCCTCGGATCTTTCCTTTCCTGGTGCCCTTTCCTGACTTTCTGAGCTAAGTGGCTCTCTCCCACCCTCCCAGCTTCTCTGCAGACTTGTTACTTAGGACTACCTAAAATCATCTTATTATTTTATCTTTTAGGGCTATTTTGGTCCATTTCCCCCTCTCCTGATAAAATATGGGGTGTAGAGTTTTCTATCCATCTGTCCCCAGCACGAAGTGGCCTTAATAGGTGCTCAATAATTATTCATTTGGTGAATAAATAAATACACTCTCTTTCACAGAGAGTAAACAAGCTCCCTGTGGCACAGTCTCTGCCAACTTGTCACCATCACTTGCTAGAAAGTGGAGATGGTACCGTTGCTGCAAGCAGGAGAGGGAAGGGTCTGGAGGAGGGCGCTTCCAGGCTGCCACGGTGTCATCCCAGGAACATAACCTCTGAGGGGCAATGACCCTGCACAACACGACTATTCCCAGCAGCTCTTTAGGAATCCCAGAAACCTTAGCAACCCGGATGAGCAGGTGAATCTGGAAGGTGTCGATGACCCCAGAGCCCTACAATCCTGTTACAATGCCCAGAAAAATGGATTTGTTTGGTCACTGTCATCACAGCTGACATGTGACGTGCGTCATCACAGCTGAACACCCATTTGGATTCCCGTACTAGTCAGCCCCCTTGGGTCAGAGTAATGTGTTGCTCAGGAATAGTTCAGTAGCAATGAAAATGGACACTGGATATCGAAACAAAATAGGGATTTACTGGAAAGATAGGAGAGGCTCATGGTTCCATGGAGGGATTGGCCTGATTAAGTCAAAGAAGTAAGGAAATGCAAGGCAGAGCTCAGGTGAGCCACAGGGCATGGGAACACAGGCCTGAACGTTTCGGGGGCAGGAAGCCCTGCCCATTTCCCAGGCACAGGAGGTGGGCCCCAGCCTTCTCTCTTCTGCTCCTTCCAGGGTTGAGAAAGGGCAAACTTGTCTGAGGCAGGATATCCAGATGAAGGAAGTGGCACACTTTCCCCTGCCAGCTCTGCCTATGGAAAAATGAAGAGGTGATGGCAACACCTTCGTCATTTACTTCCAAACGATACAATTAAGCCTGGGCCTTGCCAGGACCACAGGGCAAAGTGGCCCCGGCAAGTCTGGGCTAGGCCTGAGCTGGCAACAAAGCAGGTGTCTCAAAGTCACATGCCTGCAGGGGCCGGTGGGTCAGGGGGATGTGTAAAGCTGGCCAGGTGAGCAGACAACACAGAAGGGTGACGGCTCTGCCAAGTGGAGATCAAGCCTCCCCCGCAAAGCATCCCCCCAACCTCCATCCTAATGTGTTTGTGCCATGATATAGTGGTTTCTCTCTCTAATGTGTTGGTGGAATGGATTCATTGGTGGCTTTCCTAACTTTGAATGAACCTCTAGTGGTGTGAGACAGCTGATGAGAGCCAACTGTTTAATTTTCAGGAGTTTTCAAGCAGGTTGAGGTCATGTTGGAAGCTTAAAAGTAGCACCCTTCTTCGCTAAAAGCAAAATTAGCTTAAAATTAACTACGCTTACAATAAGTCATGGTGGGAGTATTTACACCACGGGAATTGACAAATGCTACAAATTAGACTTTTTTTTTTAATTTCCCAGAAAGCTGCTTGTTAAACCAGAACACTACAGCTTGTATTCCTGAAATAAACTGCGCTTGGTCTTATTATATTATTTTTTAATCATTACTGGATTTTATTTTTAATCATAAATGAAATTGGTCTGTAGTTCTTTTTTATTTGGGGGGGGTACGTTTTTTGTCAGCTTTCCATGTTTCTCTATGGCCCAGGTTAAATCTGATTTCAGTCATCTGAGGAGTATTTTAAAATGCAGATGCCCATTGGTGGGAATGCAAGCTGGTGCAGCCACCCTGGAAAACAGCATGGAGGTTCCTCAAAAAGTTGAGGTAGAGCTACCCTATGATCCAGCAATCACACTACTGGGTATTTACCCCAAAGATACAAAGGTAGTGATCCGAAGGGACACGTGCACCCGAATGTTTATAGCAGCAATGTCCACAACAGCCAAACTATGGAAAGAACCTAGATGTCCATCAACAGATGAATGGATAAAGAAGATGTGGTATATATATATAAAAAAGAATATTACATAGCCAAAAAAATGAAATCTTGCCATTGGCAATGATGTGGTTGGAAATAGAAGGTATTATGATAAATGAAATAACTCAGAGAAAGACCTTTATCATATGATCTCACCGATACGTGGAATTTAAGAAACAAAAGAGTATCTTAGGGGAAGAGAGGGAGAAAAAAACCAAGATGAAGCCAGAGAAAGAGACAAACCATAAGAGACTCAATCTCAGGAAACAAACTGAGGGTTGCTGGAGGGGAGGGGGGTTGTTGGGTGGGAGAGATGGGATTGCTGGGGGATGGACATTGGGGAGGGTATGTGCTATGATGAGCGCTGTGAATTATGTAAGACTGATGATTCACAGATCTGTACCCCTAAAACAGATAATATATTATATGTTAATTAATTGAATTTAAATAAAAAAATTAAAAACCACTCCTAATAAAGGACTATTTCAGAAGGCAATTGATCAATCAATCAATCAATAAAATGCAGTTGTCCAAGCCATGGACCTGATTAATTAAATCAGACTCTCTGGGGATGGGACTCAAACACCAGTATTTTTTTAAACTCCTGAGGTAATTCCCACGTTCAGCCAAGGTTAAGGTAATTTCCAGGTTCAGCCAAGGCACCCTGGAGCACCTGGGTGGCTCAGTGGGTGTAAAGCCTCTGCCTTTGGCTCAGGTCATGATCCCAGGGTCCTGGAATTGAGCCCCACATCAGGCTCTCTGCTCAGCCGGGAGCCTGCTTCCCCTTCTCTCTCTCTCTCTCTGCCTGCCTCTCTGCCTACTTGTGATCTCTGTCTGTCAAATAAATACATACAATCTTAAAAAAAAAAAAAAAGAAAGAAACACTGCCCTAGCCTAGTGCTTCTTAACACAGAGCCGCATGTATGAACTGCCAGTGACTCTGAAGCTGCTGGGTCATGGACCACACTTTGAGTAGCCTTAGATCTTGAGTCATGTGATTATCTGTATTTCAAAGGTTAGATAAGATTTGGCTATGCAGCCATTTCATCCTGATACATTTTCAACATCAAATCTCAATACCTTTCTAATCTTTTCTGTGGTCATTGATTTATTTACATCTATTACATTTTCCTGTGTTATATTTGTATTTTGCATTTTTCAAGAAATTTATTTTTTCTAGGTTTTCAAATTTACTGCCACAGACTGACGTTTAATAGTCTTTTATCATTTTAAGAGACTTACTATATCAAGTCTCCTGTATCTATAATAATTCAAATTCAAAGGTTTTAAAAACTATTAAGTCAAGGGGCCCCTGGGTGGCTCAGTGGGTTAAAGCCTCTGCCTTCAGCTCAGGTCATGATCTCAGGGTCCTGGGATCAAGCCCCATATCGGGCTCTCTGCTCGGCGGGGAGCCTGCTTACCCCTCTCTCTCTCTGCCTGCCTCTCTGCCTGCTTGTGATCTCTGTCTGTCAAATAAATAAATAAATAAATAAATAAATAATAAAATCTTAAAAAAAAAATTAAGCCAATCAACCCAACACCTGTGATTGACTGATGGATCCTTGACTTCCAAATCAAGATCCTGCCAAAGACCCCCAATTACTCCATCATTTTTCTGGCTTTTAAGTTGTTGCTGACTCCAGAAGATTCCATTAAAATAGTTACTAGAGAGTAAGTCTCAGAAACAATTCCAGAACCGGTTATAGTTCACCATCCTGTAATTCAATCATATATTACAGATGGAGAAACTGAGGTCCATAGAGGTGTATGACTTATCCACTTGTAGTGGAAAGATTAAAGTCAGTGCCCAGGATGTCCAGGAACCCAGTCAGGGATAGGAGGTATATCACCACTATTTCCTGAGTAGGGCTCCTACAGTTCAACAATTCAAGAACGTTCAGCAAACGTGAATGATATATAAGGCACGGTGTTTATCTGTCACCCAAGGCCTTTGATATTTGGACTATTTTGTCAAATTCACACCTTTTCCATGGCCCCAAGGAGAAAGTGATGTTATTAAGAAACCGATGACTGGAACTGTCGTGAACCATTGGTAGGAACATAAAATGGTACAGCCACTGTGGAAAAGAGTATGGTAATTCCTCAAAAACTTGAAAATATAATTGTCATATTATTCAGCAACTACACTTCTGGGGATATATCCAAAATACAAGAAAGCAGAGTCTCAGAGAGCTATTTGCAACCCCCATGTGCATAGCAGTGTTATTCACAAGAGCCAGAACAGGGAAGCAACCCACGTATCCAACAACATATGAAGGGATAAGCAAAATGTGGTCTATCCACATAATGGACTATTACTCAGCCTTCACAAGGAAGGAAATTCTGACCTACGTACAACCTGAAGGCGAAGGGAGGATTTAGTCCCAGAGCCCACGAGCACAGGCTCATTCACCACCCCTGCCTCCAGAGTAATGCTACCACCGCTGCCACCATTAAAGTCAGTCTCTCCCCTGAGCAGAAAGCCAAGCCCACCTGCTCGTGCCATTGACATTGATGTCAGAGCTGCTGGAGGCCTCGGTTCCCCTAGCCACCATGGTTGCCCCTGCTCCAGGACCCCGCTGGCGCACAGCCCGCAACCACCTACTACAGCCACTGTGAATGCCACCATCGGGGGTGGGGGGGAGGGTAGCGCACTTGAGGCTTTTCTCCTTCCTCCTGCCCTCCCAACCAAGTGACACGAGTGCCCCACATCAGCAGCACCTAACTGGCACAGAATCCAGCTGGCAAGGAAGTTTGGAAAATGCCATTTCCGGGCCACCAGCCACCGAGATACCGAGACAAATGTGGAAAGGCAGGAATGAGGCTGAAGGGCCACAGACCATAATCCAGGGGTAGCTACCAAGAGGAAGGGGTGAGGCGAGAAGGTGGGATCTGAAAGTCAAGTCTTGGAATTCCAAAATGTCCCACCAAGTAACTGTCAGCAGCCCTGAGGTAAGGCAAAGTCCATCTGGTGTGGCCCTTCCCTGGTCTTTCCAGAAAAACTACACAGCCCTGAGGAGATGCTCCTCTCCTGGCCTCAGGGGGCCACAGGGGGTTGCTGATGACCCCCAGAGGGAGAGCTCTATGCTAGGAATATTCTGTTAAGCAGATGTGCCCCAGAACCTGGAGGTCCTGGCTGGGCAGCTGGAACAACAGATAGTTTATTTTCACACAGTTCTGGAGGCTGGAAGTCAAGCTTAAGGGGCAGGCAGTTTGGTTTCTCCTGAGACCTCTCATCCTGGCTTGCAGACAGCCAGATTCTTGCTGTGTCCTCACACACCCTTCCTTATCTCTGCCCACACCTTTCTCGTGCTTCCTCCTCTTCTTAGAAAGACACCAGACCTGTTGGATTAGGGCCCACCCTTATGGCCTCATTTACCTCTCTAAAAGCTCTATCTTCAAATACAGTCACCCGGGGGTGAGGGCTTGAGGCAAAAACTGGGAGGGGGAGCATGGTGGGCATAATTCAGTCCATAACAGGAACCAAGTGGGTATTTGCAACTCTGAGAAAAAACAGACACCTGGCTTTTAAGCCGTGGTCAGGAATCCGCTGAGTCCACGCTCCCCTCCCATCCCTTTCCCCCCCAGTTAAACCTTATTTGTCCTTCTGTTCATTTATCCTAAAATATTAAGCGTTAGCTGTGCCGGGAGCTTTGTTAGTATTGGAGCCACGGATGCTGACATTGGGCAGATGAGCACAGTGCAGAGTGACTGAGGCAAGCTCACAGTATTTAGGGCACAGGCGCCCAGAAGACAGCTCCCAGACCAGGCTGGTGGTGAGAGGCAATGTAGACAAAGATCCCAGGGAAGGCTTCCTGGAGGAGGAGACAACTGGAGCCCAGTCCCCAAATAGGAGATGAAATTATTCACTTGAGAAGGGGATTTGTTTAACCAGAAAGCCTCCAAAGGCTCTCAAATGTCCCTATCTGTCTAGAGCCATCAAGGAGGGAGCTGAAAGTTTGTGTACAAGGTTTCTACTTAAAGTCTGGGCCTCTGGGTCAGGAGTATGAGAATCAGCTGGGAGCTCATTAGACAGAAACAGACTCTCCGAGCCCATCCCAGACTTACTGAATCAAAATCCACAATTTAGGGAGTCTGTGTGAGGCTTAAAATTTGGGAAACAGGAGTGCCTGGGTGGCTCAGTCGGTTAAGCATCCACCTTTGGCTCAGATCATGATCCCAGGGTCCTGGGATCCAGCCCCATGTTGAGTTCCCTGTTCAGCGGGGAGCCTCCTTCTCCCTCTCCCTCTCCCCCACTCCCCTCATGTTCTCTCTCACTCTCTCTCAAATAAAATCTTTTTAAAAAATAAAATAAAATTTGAGAAACACTGATGAAATACAAAACTGTTGGTCACAGCTGGAAAAACAAGGCCTAGAGAGAGGAAACGGTCCTCCTAAGATGACATAGCATTTAGAAAACAAAAAATTCCCAAACCTAAGCCCCTACCCCTGATTTGCAAACAGCCTTCCTTCCATGGACTGACATACTTGCCAGTTCACCTGAGACTTCTACAACACGTGATGATGCTGACCTTTCTACTCCATGAGCCCTTGGGGGGCCTCATTAGTAGCTGTAACTCATCAGGTGAGAACCTGAGGGGCCCCAACTATTTACTTCTGTTGATGCTGTTCTGCCTGCTGTTTGGAACGGTCTTGACTGCTCTCTGCTATGCTCCCACCACATCTGTATTTTCCTGGGAGTTCACTCTTCTCCCTGCTCTTGCTGACACGATTGCTGCTTCCCCAGAGAAGATACTAAGTTCATCCTAGCGCCTGGAACCCCAGGGACAACCTCAGGCAGCCCTGCGCTCACATCTTCCATATAAATGTGTGTTTGTGTGTGTGTGTTGATTTTCCTGGTTTATTTCTTAATATGATAGCCACTGCCCATGGTCTGGGGCAGGGACTATCGATCCTTGAACTTGATTTAAGGTGTTTCAAGACTCTAAGTGCTCCTATCACATCACAAAAGCAAACGCAAATACTTCTTGAAGTAAGGTACGTTCAAATAGGCCTCAAATAATTCAACAAGGCAGCTTTGTTGACATCTTCAGGGACAGGAAACTGTAGCTAGTGAGAGTGTTGTCCCAGAACTAAATATAACTTTTAGGGAGAAAAAAGTGCAATAACCAAAATACATACACACATACCTACTAACCTCAATGGATAAGTTTAACAGCAAAAGAAATACAACTGAAGACAGAATTAGAGAATCCAAACTGTCCACTGGAGAAGTATCTGATGAATCCCAAAAATATATAAAGAATGCATACAACTCAATACCAAAAAGCCAAATAATCTAATAAAAAAATGGGCAAAAGGGACACCTGAGTGGCTCAGTAGATGAAGCATCTGCCTTCGGCTCAGGTCATGATCTCTGGGTCCTGGGATCAAGTACCACCTTGGGCTCCCTGCTCAGGAGCAGTCTGCTTCTCCCTCTCCCCTCCATCCCATGCTCTCTCTCTTCTCTCTTTCTCTCTCAAATAAATAAATAAATAAAATCTTAAAAAAAATAAAATAGGGGCACCTGGGTGGTTCTGATGGTTAAGTGTCTGTCTTTGGCTCAGGTCATGGGATTGAGCCCCACATCGGGCTCCCTGCTCAGTGAGGAGTCTGCTTCTCCCTCTGCCTTTCTCTCTCTCAAAAAAGAATAAAAGAAAAATAAAAATCTAAAAGCAAATAAATGAATAAACAAAAATAAAAAAAAATTTAAATGGGCAGAAAACAGAAACAGATATCTCCCCAAAGAAGACATCCAGATGGCCAACAGACACAGGAAAAGATGCTCAACATCACCCACCATCAGGGAAATGCAAAGCAAAACTATAATGAATGTACATTCATTCTATTTGTCAGAATGACTAAAATCAAAAACACAAGAAACAAGTGTTGGCAAGGATGCGGAAGGAAAGGGACCCTCGCGCGCTGTCAGTGGGAAGGCAAACTGTTGTAGCCACTGTGGAAAACAGTATGGAGGTTCCTCAAAAAGTTAAAAATAGAGCTATTCTATGACCCAGTAATCACACTACTGGGTATTTACCCAAGGGATATGAAAACTATAATTCAAAAATATGTATTTTATTTTATTTTTCATTTATTTATTTGAGAGAGAAAATGAGTGAGAGGGCATGAGGAGGGTAGGGTCAGAGTGAGAAGCAGATTCCCTGCTGAGCAGGGGGCCCAATATGGGACTTGATCCTTGGACTCTGGGATCATGACCTGAGCCGAAGGCAATCACTTAACTGAGCCACCCAGGTGCCCTAATGTATTTATTTTTCATTTGTTTCTAGCAGGTCCTTATATGAAAGAAAAATCCAGTGTCCATTTTGGATTTTACACACATGGCAGATCATCTCTAGGCAAAAATATATAATTCAATGAATAAGAAAGTGTTTTCTTTATTCTGGCATTGTTGATATTAGAGATGTCTGGGACAGGAAACAAATTCCTTGAGAGCCTGAGGGCCAGGCCCGCTGCCAGTGATGGTGTGGTTTGTGCACTGCACAAAGGACGGGGACCTGAAAAGCAGCTGTGGCTCTGCTGGCCTAGCTGCATACTCTGGCGGGGGGCTGTGTCTGCCAGAGGTGCCTTCCTCACAGTGCTGCACCAGGCTGTGGTCAAGCTGCATCTACCCAGAGCAGAACTGCTTTCTGTTTTTCATAGAGTACTCATTCATTCTCAAATTCTGGAAGCAGCACAAGTGCCCACTGACGGACAAATGGTTAAAGAACATGTGGTGTATATGTACAATGGAATACTACTCAGCCATAAAAAAGCAAGAGATCTTGCCATTTGCAACAACATGGATGGAGCCAGAGAGTATTATGCTGAAATAAGCCAGTCAGAAAAAGACAAATACCATATGATTTCACTTATGTGTAGAATTTAAGAAACAAAACAAATGAGCAAAGGGGAAAGAAGAGAGAGAGAGAGAAACCAAGAAACAGTCTTAATTAGAGAACATACTGATGGTTACCGGGAGGGGGAGACAGGAGAAACAGGTAAAGGGGATTAAGAGCACACTTATGATGATGAACACTGAGTGATGTATGGAAGTGCCAAATCACCATATCGTCCACCTGGAACTCAAATAACACTGTATGTGTATTACACTGGGATTAAAATTAAAAACAAAAAAACAAAAGGTGAATCCATTCTCGGTTGTCTCACAAAGGCAGCCAAAGCTTGGTAACTCAGTGTGTGTGCGCACACGTGTGTGTGTGTGTGCATGCACGCGCACACATGCATGATAGGGCGTGGCTTATAGGGGAACTAATGTCCAGGTTCACCTGGCACTAAGGAGTTTCCTGTGAGGCAGGGCAGTCCTGGCAAACTGGGACGGATGGTCACCCTGCTTTTGGGAATTCCCTGATGTTGGGCAAACTTGGACTGTCATTACATGAAGGACTGAAATTCTTGGTGTTTCCCCTTTCTCTCCCCCTGTGGTTCCCGTGCCCCATGCTGGCCCTTATGTTTAAAGGGTATAGGTCATGTCACAGTGGGAGGAAGTCCTCCCATCCGAAGTATGCATCTCATGGGGAGGTTGCAGGGTCAGCTCCTCAGACATCTTGGTTGACTTTTCTTCCTGCCCAACCCTCCCATAGATGCTGCCTGACTACTACTCATTTATAACTCTTTGCATCATTCTGTTCTCTTTTTTCTAACTCTATCTCACACACCTTCAGAACACTGTTTCTCTGCTTTTTGAGTCTCTGAATATAAGACTCCTTTCCTATCATCCCTGGTCTACTTCTGAACTTCTAGCTGTTGTTCTTTGAAGATTTTATTTGTTTATTTCTTTCTTTCTTTGTCTGTTTATTTGAGAGAGAGAGAGCACTCCCACATGAGTGGGGAGAGGGACAGAGAGACAGGGTGAGAGAGAATCTCAAGCAGACTCCACAATGAGCAGGGAGCCTGATGTGGGCCTCGATCCCAGGACCCAGAGATCGTGACCCTGAGCTGAAATCAAGAGTCAGATGTTTAACTGACTGAGCCACCCAGGCACGCTGTGCTTGTTTTTTTAAATTGCCTTTCTCCCTCCTGATAATAAAAGTATGTAAATTTGTTGTTAAATGTTTAGAGTGTACAGAAAAGAATTAACATTTTATTGTCCTGATTTTTTACCAGTATTTTTTCTGTGAATATTTTCATATAGTTCAGAATAGACTGTGTAATTTTATATTCGGATCTTTTTTAGACTTAACATGGAAACATAAACATTGTATTAAAATGCTAAAAACATTTTCCTATGACAGTCCCATCAGCAAGATGACAGATTAGGAAGACCCAGGCTCTTCTCCCTGCAAAAAGACACAGAGTTAACCCCATGTATGGACCAGAATATCTCTGTGAGAACTGCAGAGACCAGATGAAAACTACAACACCCAAGCCCTTGTAAAATCAAGAAATGATTCTAGCAAGAGTGGGGATGCTAGAATACATATAGAACTCCTACAACTCAACAACAAATGGCAAAGAACAAAAATGGCAAAGGACTGGAATAGACATTTTTCTAAAGATGATATTTGAATGGTCAATAATTGTATTAAAAGATGCTCAACCTCACTACTCATCAGAGAAATGCAAATCAAAACCACAATGAGGTATCACCTTATACCCATTAGAATGCTACTATCAAATATATACACAATAACAAGTGTTGGCTGAGGATGTGGAGAAATTGGAACCCTTATTCTAATTGGTAAGATCGTAAAATCGTACTACTATGGAAGACGGCGTTGCTGCTCCCCAAAAAATCAAGACTAGAACTACCAAACTATCCAGCGATCCTACTTCTGAGTATATAGCCAAATGAGTTGAAAGCAGGGTCTCGACAATATTTGTATGGCTATGTTCACAGCAGCACTGTTCACAGCAGCAAAGGGTAGAAGCTACCCAAATATCTCCTGACAGGTGAATGTATAAGCAAACTGCGGTACATACACAAAATGGAATTTTATTCAGCTTTAAAGAAGGAAGGAAATTCTGTCACATGCTACACCACAGATGAACCTTGAGGATCTTACACTAAGTAAAATAAGCCTGTCACCAAAAATGACAAAAAGCATATGATTCTGCTTATAGGAGTCAAATTCATAGAAACAGAAAGTACAATGTGCTTACCAGAGCCTGGGGAGGGGAGAGGAAAAGGGAAATGTTATTAGTGGGTGTAGAATTTCAGATTTGCAAATGTTCTGAAGCTGTTTCACAACAACGTGAATATAACTAACACCACCAAATGTTTTTAGCATTATACACTTAAAAATGGTTGATGGTAAGGGCGCCTGGGTGGCTCAGTCAGTTGGGTGTCTGACTCTTGACTTTGGCTCAGGCCATCATCTTGGAGTTGTGGGATGGAGCTCTGTGTCTGGCTCCACAGTGTGTGTGGAGCCTGCTTGGGATGCTCTCTCTCCCTCTGCCCCTCCCACCCCAAATTAAAAAAAAAAAAGGCTGATGTCAAATTTTATGTTATGCATATTTTTGCCAGTTTGAAAAAAAAACAAAACTTTTTCCTAGATATAATGTTCACTGATTATATTCTATTTTGTCATATGATGTACCTTAGTTGGCTTATTCATTCTCTTACTAATCATTTAGATCAGCAATCAACAAACTCTCTCTTAAAGGACCAGTGAGTAAATAGTCTAGGCTTTGCTGGCTGTTGTCTCTGTTGTTACAGCATGAAAGGAGATATGAACAATGTGCACATGGGTGTGGCTGTGCCCCTGCACCTTTACTTTCCCAAATAGGAGGATTCGATCCACGAGCCCTAGGGCCTAGACCCTGGTTTAAACTGTTTCTAATATTTAGTATCACAAGTACTGCTGCTAATAAACATCTTTGTAAAGAAATCCTTACAGATATGTTAGTGTCTCTCCCAGGAAAGGATCCTACAAATTAAGTTAAGGGGGAAGAAATCTGTCCATTGCTAAGGTCCTTGATCGGTACTGCACAGGCTGGTGTAGCTCTCTGAATAGTGATCCTGCCCTGATTCAGCAACGTCTTGGGCTCTGCCCAAGGGAATGCCTGCAACTACTCTTTCTTTAGTTCTAAGCACATGCCACCAAGTTCAGCACCCCCGAGCTGCCTCCATTCCTCCAGATCCTTCAGCTCCTTTGCACTTAGCCGTCATCCCAATCTCTTTCTTCCTCAAATGGTCCCTCTGTCTAGGTGCCGCCTTTTCCTTCCCAGCCCCACTGGTTGAAGATGGCAGATTAAAGTTCACGCGCTTATTTCGGCTCCTTCTGGAAACCCCACTAAAATAACAGCAAGAGGATTTTTAACAGGATAAAGTCATAGAGACATGACAAAATGTGGGGGACTTGAAAGCAGAAGGATGAATAGCAACCCACCTAGCGGACTTGAGAAGCTGAACCTTAAGCCAGTGGTGATGAAAGATAAGAAGCAACTCGGTTTGCGTTGAGAACTCCCAAAGCTTTTATGGCTCAGGATTTGGCAGGACCAGCTGTTTCTAGAAGTGTCAGTATGAATAGGACTGAAAATTGAAGGACTGGTTGAAAGTCCTTAAGGAGCACTTACACTCCCCAACCCCCTCCCCATGTCCACATGTCAGACAACGGTATGACGCCCACCCCAGAACAAGACTAGAGGCTAAACACAAAATGTCTCTGGATACGGGGACACGAGGCAAAATTGTGGATGGAGAACTATACTGTAAATAGCCTCCACTGAAACTTTCCCAGGAAACTGAGTGAAAGCTTTCATACCAAATGTTGAGATTGTTTTCCCCCTCCACACTGGCTTGGCTCCCAGATCACGGGTAGCTAGGATGGTATTCACCTGGCAGGGGCTGGAAGATTATTTCCTGGAGAGACCTAAAGATAACAAACTATAGGTTATAGAAAGCAACAGCCTAGTCAGATCACCACGTGGGGAAGCCCACATTGACAACTCCCCCTCACGCTCAGAGCTTCCTAGCAGCTTTTAAGCTCCCATTTTAAAACATAAATGGAAAACCAAGAATCACCACGCACATCTGAGAAAAGCCCCTAAAAATAAAAGATAGAGACCAAAACAGGAAAGAAAAAAAAGAAAACAGTGTGATAGTTGATTTATTTTATTTTTTAAAGATTTTAATTATTTAAAGAGAGAAAGAGAGCGGGGATTGGAGGGGCAAAGGGAGAGGGGGCCCGACATGGTGCTCGATCTCATGACCCTGGGATCAGGACCTTAGCTGAAACCAAGAGTTGTCAGACACTTAACTAATAGTGCTACCCAGGCACCCTCTAATGGTTAATTTAATGTGTCAATTTGACTGGACCTCAGAGTACCCTCAGACTACTGGTTAAACATGATTTCTGGGAGTCTGTGAGGACGTTTCTGGATGAGATTACTGTTTGAATCAGTAGACTGAGTCAGGCAGGTTGGCTTCTCCGTTGTGGGTTAGGTCTCATCCAGTTTGTTGACGGCCTGAATAGAATAAAAGCCTGAGTAAGATGAATTCTTTCTCTCTGCCTGTCTTGACTCTGGACACTGGTCTTGTCCTGCTTTCAGACTCAGGCTAGAACTTCAACCCCTGACAACCCTGCTTCTTAGGCCTTCGGGCTCCGACCGGAAGCACACCACTCACTCTTTGGAGTCTCCAGCTTGCCGACTGCAGTTCTGAGACTTCTTAGCCTTTATAAGTGTATGGACCAATTCCTTTTAGTAGCCCTCTCTCTCACAACTTGAACAACACGGGTTTGAACTGCACGGGTCTGTTTATATGCGGATTTTTACAGCACAGTACTGTAAATGTATTTTCTCTTTATGATTTTCCTGACTTTTTCTCTGGCTTACTTGACTGTAAGAATATAGTACAGAATACAGAGAACATACAAAACATATGCTAATCAACTTCGTTATCAGTAAGGCTTCCGGTCCCCAGCAGGCTGCAGTAGTTAAGTTTTTGGGGAGTCAAAACTTATTGCAGGTTTTTGACTGCACAAGCGGTTGGTTCCCCAAACCAAGGGGCTGGTTTTCAAGATATATAGCATATGTATATATCTCTGTCTCTATCTATCTCCATATAATTGGTTCTGATTTTCGGGAGAACCCAGACTAATACATGAAGACTATGCAGAGAGAGGAAAACTGAGGTCACACCTCTAAGGAGAAAAATTGGAATTCAATTTTATTTTCCCTAATGAGAGAAATTAAAGAAGATGATTTTGTCAGATAAGGTTGGGTTTTGAAGATCAAAAATCATTACAAATCATTGTAAGATCTAAGTTTTTTGCCAACCCCCAAAGAACCAATTTTTGTGCCCTTGGAAGACAAAAGTGCTCCCGTGGAGAACGTATGCCTCACAGAGAGAAAGAAGACACTGCATCTATGAAGCAAGACTAAGTTGCTATTTTTATAATGAACATTGAAAGAATAAAGAAGTGTTCTTGGAATTTAAAAATACAAAAGCAGAAATTAACAACTCAGTGGAGGATTCTGACTGAATCAAATCTCCCAGAAAGCAAGACATGAAATAAAAGAGATGGTGGGAAAAGAGAGAACAGGTTATAAAAGTATAGTATTGGTTCAGAAAGTTCATTTTCATGGTAAGAGTTACAGAAAGAGAATGAGCCTCTGTGTGTGTGTGCTACTAGTGGTGAGGAATCATTATAAATAATTTGAGTAAATTTCCCCAAACTGGGGGATGTGCATCTCCAGATTCAGAGCAGAGGCCATGGAGAGCCCAGCCCAACAGATGAAAACTCCTGCCATCTGAGACCCCACACCATGACTCCAGAGCACTGGGAACAAAAAGACTATCCTAAGATACTCACTCTCTCTCGGGAGGTGTCCTCTAGCTTCTAAGGGGTAAGAATCTTAAAGGTTGAAATGGCATTTCTAGCAGATTTGTCACAAAGATCTTAGTTAACTTGTGAGTTTTGGAAAGGAGTTCTGAGGATGCTAAATCACATTTCCCCCCCCTTAATGTAAAAGCAGTATATGCTGATTGCAGAAAACATGAAAGTTTCAGAAATGTATAATGAAGAAAAAGTATCAGCTGTAATTGAACAAGGCTGAATTAAATATTTTAACCATTTTAAATTGGTTCCTTCCTAGGTGTTTTTTTTTAATATATCTAATTTTTTATATTTATTATTAAACATAATTGAAACCATTCTTCTCTACATTTTTATATTCCTGCTTACTTACATTATATGATGAGCATTTTCTTATTAAGTTTTAATGACTGTACAACATTTTAGTTTATGGTGTAATTTATATAACCAATCTTCTATTTTTAGATATTTAAGCTGTTGTCACCTTTACACTGCTCTAAATAGCATTTTCATGAAAATGTTTGTATAAATACCTCTATATTTCCTTATATTGGATTCCCAAACATGGGACTACTGGATCAAAGATTATGTATAGATTTATGAAATTTGCTACACAATGCTTGTGTTCTAGATTAGTATTGTTCAATATGGTAACCAACCACTAACTACATGTGGCTACATTTATATTCAAATGTAACTGGTTCCTCTGTTGCACTGGCCACTAGCCTTAGTCCTTAGTAATCACACGTGGCTGGTAGTTACCATATTGGACAATGCAGGCAGAGATTATTTCCATCACTTCGGAAAGTTCCAGTGGATAGTGCTGTTTTAGAGAAGCCATACTTTTTTATCTCCATGATTGATCCCTCCATCCTTTTACCAGCATTAAGTATTACTGCTTTTAAGTTTTATTCATTTGATAGGTAAAGAAGGGGGGTCTCAACCAGATAACTGTTTCTAACTAGAGCTGACCCATTTTGTTAGAAGTTGTATTTCCTCTAGGAATGATCTCACTTTGCTAGTCATGATATTTTTCTAGATGTGTTTAGGAAGTTACTGTAAAGGAGCTCTGCGTCACATTCTCATCTCCATGGCTATGTCCTACACCAGGGCAAATGACGTCTCTACTGACAACTGTGGAAATAGTCTTTCCAAGTGAGGGTGACAGTTGCCACCCTCAGGTTTTCCATTGCTTCTCTTCCTCTTTTTCTTTCTTCTGATATTTGGGGTATTTGTGCTTGTCTTCCTAGCTGTCAAACTTTGGTTTAGTGAAGATATGGTTGGGCTGCTTCCATGCCTCTCGGCATGGATCCACACTATCTTCTCACCCCATTCCTGTACTCCAGCCAGAGCAACCCCACCGCACCCAGTTTCCAGTGAGTACTTACCAAACGCTATCTAGTGAAATGCCACACATTTAAGGGCGGCAGAAAAGTGAAAAGTAGCTAATTTTATTTCTAATGGAATACTTGGTCTCAGAGACAGAGCCTATTTAAATTTATACTAAATATTTGCTTCCCAACAGCAAACATGGTCCCGCTTCACTCTCTCGGTGCCCATGATTTATTTCACAATTTTCCCTTCCTTGCTTGACTACTGTGAAATAGGAAACCAAATGCTGTCAAAGATGACTATGAATAATGTGTGAGGCAAACAAGGATCCAGGCTACAGTCCTTTCTTTTTCTTTGCTTTAATCCCTAGCAACAGTAAAAATTAATCTACAGAACCATTCAGGGATGAAAGAGGGGTGGGGAGGCCTTGCAGACACACTCAGAGCCTACTGCCTAAAATGTTGCCCAAATTCAGCTGAAAGCAAACTACCTTCAGCAGGTAAAGTAGATTGAAAGCTGCATAAAAGTATCCTTACTTCTCATTTCCACAGTGAGGCCAAAATTGATCTTACAAGATAAAGTTTACCTCAAAAACACATTTGTAAGCATTTTCCATTCTTTTCAATGATAATAAAAACAGACACGGCTAGAACCAGAATTAAAAATGGGAGCAAAGGGGGCACCTGGGTGGCTCAGTGGGTTAAAGCCTCTGCCTTGGGGCGCCTGGGTGGCTCAGTGGGTTAGGCGGCTGCCTTCAGCTCAGGTCATGATTCCAGGGTCCTGGGATCGAGCCCCGCATCGGGCTCCCTGCTCAGCGGAGAGCCTGCTTCTCTCTCTCTCCCTCCGACTGCTGTTCTGCTTACTTGTGCTCTCTGTCATATAGACAAATAAAATCTTTAAAAAAAAAAAAAAAAGCCTCTGCCTTTGGCTCAGGTCATAATCTCAGGGTCCTGGGATTGAGCCCCGCATCCCTGCTCAGCAGGGAGCCTGCTTCCTCCCTCTATCTCTCTGCCCACTTGTGATCTCTGTCAAATAAATAAACTCTTAAAAAAAAAAAAAAAAAAAAAGCAAAGGCCAAGTGGATTACTGAGCATTTAGCGCCACCTTGTGGCAACACATCCCAATCTCAGGCCCTTTTGAGGACCTCAAGATTTAAAAAGATAGTGGTCTGGAAGAGGAATTAGGATTTAACAATGGGAGAGGGTATTTTCTTGGGGAATACAAACTAACAGAAATAACTAGCACCTGGCTGGCACTTTTTAGTAAACAAAGCACTCCCAAGTGAATGATCTCATTCAGTCCTGGCAGCTGCTCTGTGCTATAGGTCACAAAGAGCTCAGCCTTAAGAGATGTGAAAGCTGAGGCTCCGAAGAGCGGGTGACTTGTGGGAGGCAAAGTCCTGCACTTGAACCCAGATTTCCAAATCACATGACACAAATTTATTAGCATTACTGTATGTAGTATATGCCAAAAACTCAAAAGAAGTACCTCATACTCCAAGGTACAGTAATATATATATTATGTAGTACACATACCATATAATACTATGGTACTTACACTATTTTCTATCATTTTTTTTTTTTTTTTAAGATTTTATTTGACAGAGAGAGACAACGAGAGGGAACACAAGCAAGGGGAGTGGGAGGAGAAGCAGGTTTCCCGCTGAGCAGGGAGCCCGATGCGGGGCTCAATCCCAGGATCCTGGGATCATGACCTGAGCTGAAGGCAGATGCCCAACGACTGAGCCACCCAGATGTCCCTATAATATTTTTAACTAGTACTCACTGCCTTTCTGGAGCTGCTTTCTGTCTGTGAAGACAAGGCAATATTGGTGAACTCTGTAGTCTATGATTCAACAAACGATGTTCAAGTTTTGCTACTGAATTGTGGCTTTGCTTTCCTCGTCCCTGGGCACCAACCTAAGGAAATCCCTGCTGTTCTACGTCTTAACCTAGGGAGCAATAACAGAGGTTTGCCTGGGGAGAATCAACGGGGGGACACAGAAGCAGGGAAACTGAAGCCTTGTTTTTATAATACTTAGCCTTATTTTTGTTGTTTCTTCATCTAATCCATTGGCTCATAACTAAAACTCTGATAGATATGTCACGTCCTTCATTTAAGTAGATTTTACAACCATTGTATTTTAAAGTGGGTCACTGAGAGGTTACCTTGCTCAGTGTCCAAGGTAGATAGTAGCTTACAGGCCAACTTTAAATATTCCAAGTGAAAACTCTGCAGTCCCTCCTTTAAGGGGTAGGACTGTCCTTTCAGGAATTAGGCAGGGAGCCATGGTGGGTTCTTAAGTCCTAGGAAAAGCTGCATTTGTGAAACTCTGGTCTTGAAGAGGCACATAAATGAACTGAAGCGGGGAGAAATGGGCAAATGAGAGACACTGGGAAGAGAACAAAAGAGAACAATCCTTCAGGCTAAAAATATACTTAGATGTGTTATTTTAGTCTATTTGACCTCATTTTCCCACAGGGTTGCCTGACATGCTGCCTAGAGACATACTTACCGAATCACAGGACTGACAGCAAGGATCTCTAAGTGCTTATGCTTTCTCCTTCGTGGAATTTTAGTCAGAGAGCATGGCTTCGTTACATCATACCATAAAACTTCCTTTACTTTTCAGGCCTGGCAATTTTATTTGCATTTCTATAAAACACACACAAGACATCTGCTACTTTTTAATATAAAAATTACACATCCTCATTTAAAAAAATATAAAAATATCCAAAATAAAGTGTGACTTTAAGCTTTCCTCTACGAGGGGAGGCATAAACGTCAACCTCGTGAAAAGTCAGGACTTGGGATCCAGGCCCAGGGTCACAGGAGATGGGTTCTTAGGACACTTTCGGAATTTGCTCTGAAGGAAAACTCTTGGCACACACAGGCCTTCTTTTTTGTTCACAGTTTCACGAAACACGTACTCATTCACCACTTCTTCATAACCTGTGTCCATAAAGAGCCGAGCCAGGAATTCTGTAAGGCAAGCAGATCAACAATGCTCACAGTCTTGATACTACTACATTTGCTCTGCAGTGGTAAAGAGGAGGGCAGGGGTGATGGAAGGAATTTTTTTTTTTTAAAGATTCTATTTATTTGACAGACAGAGATCACATGTAGGCAGAGAGGCAGGCGGCGGGGGGAGGGGGAAGCAGGCTCCCTGCTAAGCAGAGCTGGACATGGGACCCGATCCCAGGACCCTGGGACCATGACCTGAGCCAAAGGCAGAGGCTTTAACCCACTGAGCCACCCAGGTGGACTTTTTGGGTTTTTTTTTTTTGTTTTTTTGTTTTTTTTTAATGTAAAAAAAGCTCCCATGCTAAAATTTATAGGAGTTGTTTTGGAAAGTGATACACTGCTACTTGTCTTCTTGCACCCAAATTGAAACCCTCAACTAAATAAGTTAATCAGAAAAGTTTAAGGACAACCTGCAGTATGGCCACCTTACCCTCTTATTATAAGACCCCAAATACAGAAGTCCAAGTAAAAAGAAACACAATTCCAAACTGGCTATATTTATACGTAGTCTTCATGTGTTCAATGTGTTTACATCAAACACCTCATCTATCTGAACATGACGGAGGAACAGCTGTGACCAGAGTGGGGAAACCCGACACTTTTGTGACTTTATTCAACCTCAATAATTTAACCCCAATAATCCATCACTACATGTTAAATGAAACAAATAGAATGGCTATGTGACAAAAATACTCCTAGTAAGAGCATTACTCTGCAGAATGTGCTCCAAAGCACTCCGCAGACATCACTGCATCTTCTCAATTACCTGCAATTGGTTGGCTCAGATTTCATGAATCAGAAACATTAAAACAAATTTTTAATTTTCACCTGACATTTTTGTGACTTTGTGGAGTTATTTTAATGGTAATCACTCATTTTTTATTTCATTCTAAACCCAGAGGAATATTTCATTTCAAGACATGTAAATGTTTATAAAAATAGAGTTTAAGAAGATATGTATTTTATGGTCCAAATCACTACGCAGGCTCAAAATACCAAGTATTAAGACTGAAATGGTGATCAGTGTTTTGATGTTTTTATCAAAATGACTTCTGAAAGACCCCTTTATAGCAAATTTGTGTACTTAACACCTTTACAGACAAAGACAAAGATTTCTTGCCTTTGTGACCTGGGAAGAGAATTTCCAGACATTATACAATCCTTCTTCTGTGTGTATTTCCAAGTTTATTTATTTTTTTTTAAGTTTTTTTTTGTTTTTTTTGTTTTATTTGACACAGAGAGAGAGATAGAGAGAGATAGAGAGGGAGCATACGCAGGGGGACTGGAAGAGGGCAAAGCAGGCTTCCCACTGAGCAGCGAGTCTGATGTGGGCCTCCATCCCAGGACCCGGAGATCGTGATCTGAGGTGAAGGCAGACACTTAACGACTGAGCCACCCAGGTGCCCTACTTTTTTTTTTTTTTTTTTTTTACGTAATCTCTACACCCAACATGGGGCTTGAACTCATAACCCTGAGATCAAGAGTTGCATGCTCTTCCAAATAAGCCAGCCAGGGGCCCCTGTCCTACTTGTTTTGTGACTGAACAATGTGAAAATCCTGCTTTGCCCTCCGCCTTTTCCAGCACAGTTCCTGATAGGGCATACACGTGGCATGTCAGAGCCAGTCCATTAACCCAGGCTCGCTAACAGGACACCATCACCAGAGGAGGCTTGTGAGCGCACCATGGTGAGAGCTGTGTCCCTGTCATCCCAGGTGCTGGGTGAGTGGTGTGTGCTGGAGATGGATCCAGCCAGGACCCTGTGCATGTGTGCTCTGCAATGCCGCGCCCACCCCAACCAGGACCACAGTGATAATGCATGTAATGAATAATGCAGAAATAAAAGCAAATTTCATTAAACTTACCATCAGTAAAAAAATATGATCTGGTTCCATCTTGTCTAGCGTAGAAGTTTTCTCCAAGTTTGCTGCCAGCTCTAAACCTGAGCATGGCATGATCATACAGCCCATAGTCCCGAAACAAGACGCTTTTGCCTGGTTTTAATACCTATGAAACAAAAGCAGGTGGCACTTAACATATTGATGGCTCAATAAAACTTAAAATAAAATCTGACTGTTTAGGGATCAAAATAACCTACAAGGAACCAGACTGAACTATCCATAGTATGAAGGAAAAAGGGCCTCCTAAAGATATAGCAACACCTGCAGGGCCCCATACATTGCAGAAATACTTCTCAGCACTTACAAGGTCTAGTGTCACAGAATTAAAATGTTAATGACATTAAATGAAAATAGACTTATCTTCTTTAAAGCATGTTCTCCCAACATTTTATTAACCATCTCCTAGTATATGACCCTGCAGGCAAACTGTCTCTTTAAAAAAATATGTCATTTCGTCTTCTTACGGCTTCTTGTTGGCTTTCCTCATTCTGAGTCTCAGATGGGGTCCACTGTGCTAAAATTATGCAGAGCGTGCCCACCATGCTAATAATAGTTGACAGCACTCTGCAGTTTCTCTGACAGGAGGGAGGAAGGACTATTAGCCTCATGTGAGATGAGGAAATAGACACCAGGTAAGTGATTTGTCCATGATTCACAGAGGCCACTAAGTGGGGGAGTCAAGACTCACATTTGGGTCAAAAGGCAGCACAAAGTAGACCAGAGACATCTTTTAGCCCTGGACCTGGACAGGTGTAGGGGGACGTGTTATTTCCAATTCCATCCAAACTACTGACAAAAAAGAGAGGCTATGGGGGGAGGGGTAACTGAGTATTCTTCTCTTGCACTGTGCTTCTTGGTAGAACACCCTCAGGCCAGTGCAGTAGTGCAGGGAAGGGGATCAGTGGCAGGCCCAGCTGGGAGTCCCTCACTAAAGCCTTTCAGAGATAGGTGTCTCAAAAACTGGGAGGTGGCTTCAGCAGGATGTAGGTACAACCACCTCTAACTTACAAAGCAAACACCATATGCTTTTCAGAATGAAAAGGGGTACACATTATGACATTTGCTTTTTATGTGAGAATTCCTTCAAGCTACATTAACACTACCAAGGAAGAGAGGACTTTACAGAATCTTATTCTGATTCATTACATCAGTAAGATGATTTTTAAGACATGACATATACTATTACAACAGATTTTTGATGCAGTTTGATGTACTTCCTCTTCTGAACAGAGTAGGAAAGACTGTCCCTAATACTTCCAAGTGTGCTGCAGATTTCCTCATTTAGTAAATTCTATCAATGCAAGCATGCGTTTTAAATATTGTCCATAAAGAGCCTCCTGGATAAATACAACCTACCTTAGCTTAGTCCGAGATGCTAAATTTTAAAAAATGTGAATAGTTGCCAAGAAAATTCTGAAAAATTTAATTTATATGAAAAAGACTTATTCTTAATTATAGAATGAAGAAAGGGCTACAGGGAGAGTGGAAAGAGCACTCACTCAGGAATTTGGAAATCTGGATTCATATTCCTGTTCTTCCATAACTAGCTGAATGACCTTGAGCAAGTAATTTCATCCCTGAGTTTTCCTGTGGGTAAAAAAGTTTGATACTAATGCCTCCTTTAATCCTGGTGCTGTATAGCTAACCAGGAATTTCTCACTGTTATGTTTCCTCACTCTCCAAACACCCCCAGAAAGTAGGGTAGGGCAGGTCTGTTACACCTGCTTTACAGCAAGTAAGGCTCAGAGTCAAAGTGACTTGCCTGAGGTTTCAAGGCAAGTTGGTGGCATTGGCAAATACCCAGGTCTCCTGGTGAGAGAATTTTGTCTATTTTTACTTCATTATTCTATTCCAAAACGACGGAAGGTTATCTTTCAGTTTAAACTTACGTAGTTTAACAAATTCTCTGGTGTCAACACTCTACAGTAATCACATCTACCTTAAAACAGCTTATTACTGTGGTTGCTCATGCAAGGCTTCAGAGCTGCCCCAAGGGTGTCTGTCTTATTATTGTCAGAGGCTGAGAGATCGCTTCTCCTTCTGGTAATTTCCTGATGAAGCACACGATTTCAAATCAAGGAGCCAGTCACTATGCATGAGGCAGAGAGCCGGCAATCCACTAGGCTGTGAACTCATTCCACATCAGCAGAAAAAAGATTTCTATTAGGGGTAAAAATAGAAAGGATTGCTGAAATGGAATTTGCTACTAAAGAAAGATTACAATGAGGGTCAGGGGACAAGTGTGGATTGAGACAGATCATCTCAATTAAAAAAATATATATTAACACTTCATTACTATTAAAATATAGATAGTATATGTTTTCATTTAAATCAAGAATAGGCATATCCTCAACAACACTTGGCTTTGTCAGACTTAATTCTGGCAAATCTAACAGAGTCTCACTGGGGTTTTATTTTACATTTCCTGGGTTACTGAGGTTATCTTTTCGTAGGTGTGTTCTCTTCAATAAAACAACTATTCATGTCTGCCACTCTTCTATTAATTTGTTTCCTTTTCTTACACAGGAATTCTGGATACTAATCTTTCATCAGTTCTACGGACTTCAAATTACTTTTCCCAAGTTGTTTTTAAATTCCTTTGTATAATATTGTCTTTTGAAGAACAGAAACTCCTACTTTTATTATAATCATATTTATGCTTAGAATGCTTCGGGTCTTGAGAAATTTTTCCCCACTCGGAGGTCATAAAGATACTTTCCTATATTTTCTTCTGAAAGGCTTAAACTTTTATCTTTTCCATTTAAGTCTTTAATACACCTGAAAATGACTTTTGTGGAGGATGTGAGGAGGGTAATCTCATTCTCTCCTGCATGGACACTCAGTGGTCCCAGTAGCCACTCACTCAACAGTCCTTCTTTTCCCAGTGATCTTCATCGTCACCTCCATCATACAGCAAATTTCTATTTATGCATGGATTTTTAAGCTATCACATTCAATTTGTCCCTCTGCCAACACTATTCTGTCTTAATCACTGCAACAGTAAGTCCTTATATCTGGTATATCTGGTAGGGTATCAATCTCTCCCATCTCATTCTTTGTCAGGAGTGTTCTGACCCTTTGTTCTTTCAAGTAAACTTAGAATCAGTTTGTCAATCTCCTTGGCGGGGGCGGGGGGAATGGAACACCCTACCAAAAAACCCCAAAACAGCCAAACAAAAAAATTAATAAAATGTATAATACTAAATGGAAAAGTAAAATTGCACAATGCATGTTACTCTTTTTTAGGTATATAGCTCAGTACGTTTTATAAGTACATTATATTCATCTTACACTTTCATAGTCTTTCAATATTTTCTAGTCAGACAATTACATTATCTACAAATAATGAGTTTTGTCTCTCATCCTTGTTTTTTTCTCCATCTTTTTTTGTTGTCTTTTTGAGCTGATTAGGACCTCCCTGTAATCGTGAAAGGAAGTACTGACAGTAGGTCCTCTCATCCCCATAAAGTTCTAAATACTCCTTATTCTCTCCCTGTCTCAAACTTCTCCCAGTCCCTGAAACCCTTTATCAGTGAAATCACTGGTATCCACCTCTTCAGAATTCAGATTCTTATGCTAACAGACTGTCCCCTGAGGAAACTATTTTTCCTGCCATATACTGACTACATGGCCTACCCATAGTGAGAATGAGGAGACTCTGTAAATCTAGGCATGAGCCTCAGAAGGGAGGTAAGCAAAAATATCAGGATGTCCAACCTCTAGGCTCCAAATCACTAACCTGGTAAATATTTTTTAAGACAAGGTGCATCTTATCAGGGTGAACAGCAGACAGTACAAATATCAACAAGACAACATCCACAGACTCTGGGGGCACATGTTCCAGAAGGTCATCTTTGGTTAGATCACACTGGAATACCTTGCATCTTTCTGCGTTGTATAAAGGATTTTGCTAGAGAAGAGGGAGAAAGTAAAGGAATTTTAATGCAACATCCATGTTGACACACACAGAAAAATACAGCATCAAAAGGAGATTCAATGGAAAAAAATAAAAAGAGATCCTATTTCCACTAGTGCACTGTTGCACAAAAATCAAATATCACTTTGTTACTGGGTAAAACTGAGTAATGTAGCATTTGTACACTAAAGCATGTAGTAGACAATATCGCTATGAGGGGCAAGATTTCATTTTAACAAATCACCTTTAACTGAGGAGAGGACACAAACTATCACATATTCAAAGCTGATCATTTTAGAAGTACATATTTCTAAAGGGATGATTAAGTGCAAACTGACCTATTTCTTCTTTAATCCTCCTTTGAATCACCTTCTACAAATCTATTTTTTTTTTTTTTTTTTTTTAAATCCTCTCACAAGTCCTTCCAAATCTACTCATGAAGATGCTCCCACAGTTCTTTGGGCATATTTTCCCTTGAGGCAGCAAGCTAAGTAAACCTAACTTTTCTTTTCTTTTCCTTTGCCACAACTGTGTTCCTGTACATGGTGGATGGTGGGTTTAAGAGCATTACAATAAAAGATAATACATAAGAGTATCATAAAGAAAGAGTATCATAAAGTGTAAGGTGTTACAAGAGCATTATAAAAAAATATTAATCTTTTCTGTAGTATAAATAAGGACTCGAATAAACACAAAGGTAATGGATGGGTAGATTCAATACTGAAATGATGTCAATTCCACCTATAATTCCACTTCTAAATCCAATACGATCTCAACAGAATCCCAGTAGATTTCTAGAAACTTGACAAGACAAATTTAATTCATCTGGAGGCAAAAAAACTTTTAAACTAATTGAAGGAGGAGGTACACTCCTGACATCAAAACTTACTACAAAATGTAGTACTAAAACAGTAAGGTTTGAGAATGGGGACAAATAAATCACTGAGACAGAAGAGAGTTCACAACACAGAGCCCCTCTATATAGAGGAATTTAGTATTGCGTATGACAAAAGACACATGACAAAGATGACAAGTATATCAAAAAACATAGATAATAAAGGTGGCAATTATCAGGAAAGGAAAATGAATTTCTTATTCAATTTATTGTGTTTGAACAACTAGTATCACACTTGTGTTAAAGCATGATTGGTTACCCAGATTAATTAAAGGTCTTCTGGTTTCAGTTCAAAGATATACAGCGGTATAAAAATGTAGCTCCCATCCTTACAGTAAGAAAAAAAATGGACAGACAGCAAAGTAATGACATTTTGGTGAACCCATTAAAGAACAGAGGCCAAAGAACCACTAGCCATCCTAAAATATGGAGACAGAGAAGTGCCTTCTGGGTGAGACAGAACCTAGGCATTTGTTTCCCTGAGGCCTCCCCACTGGAAAGATAAAACTAGAAATTTGGTAAACCGCTGGAGACTGAGTGTGGCTGTTATAGTGTGAAGTCCCTGGGGGCTGAAGTAACAGAGGTGTTCCCATCCTCTTATAGGTGTTTCCTCTGGGGACAGCATGGGGCTTGCTAAGAGGATGGCCTTTCTCATCTCCTTTAAGGAAGAAGACTTAAAATGCAGGGGAAAGGTCATCTGAGGCCTACAGCCTTAAGGTACTGATAGAATGCCACTGGGGGAAGGAAAATACTCTGCTCAGACCCAGTTTTAATCTTTTTTTCTAAGTTGGTGGGTTTTTTTGTTGTTGTTTTTTTATTTTTTTAAGTAATCTCTACACCCAATATTGGGCTCCAGCTCACAATCCCAGGATCAGGAGTTGTATGCTCTTCCAACTAAGCCAGCCAGGCACCCCAAACCTAGTCTTAATCTGAAGGGAGAATGACCTCAACACCAGAAAGGAGGATACAGGTATATACCTCCTGATGGAGGGAAGGGAGAGAAAAGCTCTAGCCGTGGAGCAGCAGACATACTTGTGAAGATCACATGCTGGGACACAGGCCCACTACGCAGTTCAGAAACTGAGAATCGGATAATAATCTCTTCTCCCACACCTTACCAACAAGTGTCCAGTGCTAATAACAACAGTGGATTGCAGCTAGGAAAGCTGTGAGAGACTGGCTCTTTACAAGGAACAGTATAATGAGAAGACCCAAAGCCAAAAGGGGAGACATGAACCAAGTCACCAGAGAAGTCTGAAGTCTCTGGTGTCCATAACAACAATAAACCTCACGGGTAACTATAGCAACAGTAGATTTCAAACACAGCTCAACTCCTGTCTAGGTTATTACAAATCCTTATTACCTCAGTATCCCACTGCCCTATCTAACATATCTGGCTTTCAGCAAAAGACTACAAGGCATACCAAAAGGCAAGAAAAGAGAGTCTGAAGAGATAAAGCAATAATCAGAATCAGACTCAAATATGACATCAATACAGGAACTGAAGTTTGAGGATTTAAAATAACTGTGATTAATATTAAAGGCTCTAATGAAAAAGATAAAATTCAAGATCAGATAGGTAATTTCAGCAGAGAAATAGAAACTACAAAAAGAATCAATTAGACATACTAAAAATAAGAAACACAGTAACAAAAATGAATGCTGCCTAAAGGTTCATCAAAGCTTACTGCCTAGAAGGAAACCGTGAACTTGATGACAGGATGAAAGAAATTATACAAACTGAAAATACAAAGAGAAAAAAAATTAAAAAACAAAACAAAACATCAAAACACCATCCGAGAGCTGTGGGACAATAGCAAATAGTTTAACATATATGTAATGAATCTTAGAAGAAAAGAGAACAGAGCTGAAGAAATAGTGGCCAAAATTTTTTTCCAGATTAATTAAAAAACATAACCAAAACTTAAAAAAAAAAAAATATATATATATATATATATATACACACACACACACACACATAGTTACAAAACTCCCAAACAAGACATAAAAGCTTAGAACCTTGAAAGGAAAAGATTAATAAATTTGCACATAATTTAAATTCTATCAAAAGACAATACCATAGGGCACCTGGGTGGCTCAGCAGGTTAAGCCTCTGCCTTCAGCTCAGGTCATGATCTCAGGGTCCTGGGATCTCCCGCATCAGGCTTTCTGCTCAGCAGGGAGCCTGCTTCTCTCTCTCTCTGCCTGCCTCTCTGCCTACTTGTGATCTCTCTGTGTCAAATAAATAAAATCTTAAAAAAAAAAAAGACAATACCATAAATGCTAACTAGAAATGTTTGCAAAAAAATCTAACAATATTCAGAATACACCATAAAGATAAGAAAATGACAGAAAAGTGAGCACAGGTTATGAAGAGACAATTCATTGTATAATGCAAACCCCACCTGCGGTTCTTTTGTATTTTGTTTACTATTTAATCTCAGCGTTTTGTTTACTACTTAATCCCCTTAAACTGGCACATATGAGGCTCTCGATAAATATATGTGGAATAAAAGAACTCACGATCACAAGAAAAATTAATGCCTAGTTACATATATAAGAAATAAACATTAAAATATGAAATATTACTTTTTGCCCATAAGATTGGGAGATATAAAAAAACTGATATGAAATGGTGAGAGCAAGGGTACCTGAACTGCTCAGTAGGTTAAGCATCTGCCTATAGCTCAGGTTATGATCTCAGGGGGGACTGAGTCCTACTTCCTCCCCCACTCCCTGCTCAGTGGAGAACCTGCTTCTTCTCTGCCTCCATGCCCCCCATCACTCTGAGCCCCCCACAACTCCTGCGTGCATGCTCTCTTTTGCTGTCAAATAAATAAAATCTTTAAAAAAGAAATGGTGAGGGCGTAGCTAGAATGGTAGCTATATGTTAAAATCTATATATTAAATTTTAAAAAACATATATGAAACATTAAAATTTAAATGTGTATGCTTTCTCTCCAAGGAATTCTTCCATTACCATAGAGAAAAGTATACACACGTGTTTTGGAGAGCAGTGCATAATGCTGATTACATTAACTCTATTTGTAAGAGTAAAAAATTAGAAGTGATTTAAACAAATACCAACAGGTAACTGTTATAGTATATCCATCCTATGGAATACTACAACACATAAAATATGGTAGACCTACATGTACTAAGATATGATGTGAGTGAAGAAAGCAAGTTACAGTACAATGTGATACTATTATTAATAAAACTTCTAGGGGAGCCTGTGTGGCTCAGTGGGTTCATTGTCCAACTCTTTGATTTCAGCTCAGGTCATGATCTTGGGGTTTTTGGGATCAGTACCACACTTGGCTCCATGCTCAATTGGAGTTAGCATGTTCCTCTCCTTCCACATCTGCCTCTGCCCACAAACCCCCCTGCAAACTTTCTTTCTCTCTAAAGTAAGTACATAAACAAAATCTTAAAAAACAACAACAAAACTTCTAATGGATGCTAAAACTATGAAAGGTTGATGGAAAATTAAGTATTTGAAAAAGTATCCCCCACATATTTGTTAATGGCAAAAGATAAATATTTGTACCCCTTAGGAAGCTACCTTTTAGGTAGGAATTAGGTAGTTACTACCTTAACCCAATGATCAACACTAAAGCATCACTTATAGTGGGGTTATCAGACATGAATGCCTCCAGACAAGATGCAGTATCAAAGATACAACATCACCTATACAGTATTTTTGCCAAAAATATTTTACCTGATTTAAATCTAACTTCTAGTTTACAGGAAATACAGGTGATAAAGAAACAAGTTGAACAATGATATGAATTAACAATCAGACCAGTTTGGAATGTGGGACCGCATTACAGAAAATGGCTTGCTCTCCAAAAACTCAGTGCCAGTGGGGAAAAGGTCAAGGGCAGGAACGTTTTAGACTAAGGAGATTTAAGGTACATTAAGAAGTACAAGATGTAGTCCTTGACTAAATGCAGCTATAAGACACATATGGCATGGAGCACTGAGTGTGGTGCATAAACAATGAATCTCGGAACACTGGAAAAATAAAATAAAATAAAATAAAATAATTAAAAAAAAAAGATACCTAGGAAAAAGTCCTTATTTTTTTGAGTATGTTTGGAGACATATTTAGGAGGGAAGTGTCCTGACATCTCTACTTTACTTTAAAATAGTTCAGCAGAGGCACCTGGGTGGCTCAGTCAGGCGTCCAACTCTTGATTTCGCTCAGATCATGACCTAGGATCATTGAGATCAAGCCCTTTGTGGTGCTCTGCACTCAGCACAGAGTCTTGTTTAAAAAGTTCTCTCTCTGGGGCACCTGGGTGGCTCAGTGGGTTAAGCCTTTGCCTTCAGCTCAGGTTGTGATCCCAGCATCCTGGGATCGAGGCCCATATTGGTCTCCCAGCTTGGCGGGAAGCCTGCTTCTCTCTCTCCCACTCCCCCTGCTTGTATTCCCTCTCTTGCAGTCTCTCTCTCTCAAATAAATAAATAAAATCTTTTAAAACATAAATAAAAAGCTCTCTCTCTTCCTCTGTCCCTCCCTACACTTGTGTGGGCATGTTATCCTTCTTTCCATCTCTAAACAAATAAATAAGTAAAATCTTTTTAAAATAGTTCAGCAAAGAAATAAGTGTATAAAGCAAATGTGGCAAAATGTTGGCAATCAGTAAATCTGGGTGTCATTTTGGTAACTCTACTTTTCTGAAAAAAGCTATGTTTTTGCCGGTACTATATATGTATGTGATCAGGAAAACCATATTCATGGTGATCACAGCTGGTTAGCTTCAAAGAGAGGACAGGAATTAGGCATATGAGTAGAAAGGTGGGAGGTCAGAAAAATCTAAGAAAATAGCAACACAACAGAACACATGGATGGAGCACCAACCTTGACGTATTCAACGGCTCTTGGAGAAAAATCACAGGCATAGGCAAAGATATTCAGATCTTCTTCTAAAAGTGGGAATAAACAGTTCCCAACACCACAGCCAGCTTCAAGTATAGTCAATTTTTGATCTTCAAACTAAGGAAAGAGGACCCAAAGTCGTAACATGCTACATTTGCATCACAAAGAAACAAAGTGTACTCTAAGAATACCTCTCATAACAGGAGAGACAAGGTGTCTGCCCCCACCCTGCGCCCCCATCGACAGTAAACAAATGAACTGATAACCTAAAGTTAATACTGACACCTCACTTGTCACCAACATTGGGAAGCATAAAGGCTAAGAAAACAGGCTCTGGGACTAAACTGCTTGCTCTGGAATCTCCTCCCCCAACCTGTGTTCTATCACTGGCCAAATCACTTAAACAGCTTTGTGCTTCACTTTCACCGGCAAGTGGAAATAATCATGATGCCTACCTCAACAGTGTTTTTACAAGGCTTAAATTAGAGAGCACATTTAAAGTTCTAAAAAAGGGCCACAGTAAAGTGTTGATCATCTTTATCCTGAAGCTATCTGTCACTGAAGTCACCCAGTATGAAATTAACATTTACGACTTTCAGACTGAATTTAAGAAGTAGAAAATATCTACTAAAGCTCTCTTTCCTATGAATTATATAACCCAGAAACTGCTAAAGCTACTTGAAACCAAATAGTGTATTTCTAAGGAACAAAGCATTTTGACAAGCTTTGTAAATTTTCTACCTCACATTCCCCTCTGGAACGCAATAAACACTCCTGTTTACATTTAAAAATTTTTTTTAAATTAACATATAATGTATTATTTGCCCTAGGGGTACAGGTCTGTGAATCGTCAGGCTTACACACTTCACAGCACTCACCATAGCACATACCCTCCCCAATGTTCCTCTTCACATTTTAAATGAAAAACAACTCAAATAAGTTGCAGATTAGCTTACCTCTCTACATGATCTGAGCTCCTCAAACTCTCTGGTGGTCCAGTGTCTATCTTTGAAGAAGTTAGTACTATTTCTTTTGTAAAAAAGGTCCCAGTTCTTCTGAGCCTCTTTTTCCAGTTTTTGCTGCTTAAAATCAGACACCAAAGCCTGATCTCTTTTCAGTTTCTCCTCTTCTTCAGAGCTAAGAATCCTTGCCTGCAGCCCTTTCCTTTGCAAAGAAGCCATCTCCTAGATTTATGGTAAAATATTTAACACTGCTGAAGAGTCTCCATCCCAGAATAACCTGAGGAATTCAAGCTGATACTGCAGACACAGGCAGGGTTTTTCAGATGTGGTTTCTCAGGCTGGGTTCAAGCCTCAGGCAGCATCGGTTGCTTTGCAAGAAAAAGGAGGTGGTTCCGGTTCCTGGTTCTAGAAGTTTTTGAGACCCTGGGTTAGTGGTTCTAAAACAGTTCTTCCACCAAACAGTTCAATTCACCATTTACTAGACGCTGACTCTACACTAAACCAGGCCCATTACACAAGAGGTCGGTCACAAAGACGAAGACATACATAGTGCCTACCTTCAGAGAGCTCACCTTCAGTGACCAGCGCTCTCACGCACCGAACTGTAGTTCAAACCAGAACAAGTCAACTACTATATCAACTATTAGAAACTTAATCCTCTTTATTACAGAAATACTGTGACACCACGAACTAATCCGATATAAAAAAGACACGCCCAAGAACTGACTGAGAAACCTTGGGGAGAAAACGAATCTATTTTCGGGGCCCGTGAAAGGGGCGACTTACAACCACGAGAGCTCCCTGATCTGGGGATGGGTGGTCAAGTGGGATTATCGTTTCCCAAGAATCAGACACTCACTTTGGAGGTGGGGTGGGGAGAGGAGGAGAATTAGGAGCTAAGCCCGGGGACCTGCGTCTCTGATCGCACTCCCAAGAAGCTGTCTCACGAACCAGAGTGGGCGTCTCTTCCCAGAGGCTAAGGCTCTTGCTTCTCCATTAATGCGTGAAGGAGAAGAGGCCAATGACGCGCAGGGCAGGATCCGTCGGGCTCAGAGCGCTTGGGAGAACGAGGCAGCCCCGGCCGCCAGGGCCCGCGCAGAGCCGGCCACCCTGGCTCTTAGACCCGTGTTCAACTAGTTCGCCGCGCTCGGGCTCACCGTCATCAGTTCTTACATTCACCTGGACGGGCAGGACCGGACACACTCAGCCCTCAGCCCGGCCCCGGCCTCGGAAGCCGACTCGGGAAGCCGCGGCGCGGGGACAAACCCTCCTGGAGTACCTCTGCCGGCAGAATCCTTTGCCATGACACCGCCCCCGCCACTTCCGCCACGAAGCCAGAGGTCCCTCCCCGACGCCGGAAGTCCCGTGGCCCTGCTTCCGCGCCGACCTCCCCCAACCCGGCGCGGAGAAGAGGAGCTGCTTCCGGCCCCGGTTGGTCGCCGGCTGGGCTCGCGGAGCGCAGCGGATCGCAGTCTCGGGAGCGTCTTTCCCCCGGACGTTGGCGCGGGTAACTCGGGCCGCGGCCGCGCCAGAAGAGTGCCGGTCCGGGCGCGAGGCTCGTGCGGGGCCATGAACGGGACCGTGAACCCGCTGCTGGATCGCGAGGAGCACTGCTTGCGGCTCGGAGAGAGCTTCGAGAAGCGGCCGCGGGCCTCTTTCCACACCATTCGCTGTAAGCCCGCGCTCCCCTCTGTTCCCTTCGGCCGCTGCTCCCGCCTCTAGCCAACCCGACTTTCCTCTTCCCTCGGACCTCCAAAGCCCAGGAACCCCTGCCTACGTCAGGTCCCTTCTCTCCTACCCCAGATCGTCCGGGATCTTGATCACCTCCCCCCCCCCGACCTTTTCCAACTCACTCCCAACCAAACCTTTCGCCACTCCCGACTGTTCTTCTGTGTTGTGATCCCACATACTTCTTCCGAAGGCTATTCGCCCCTTCTTTTTCGTCCGCCCACCCAGCTCTTCCTTATACGAAACTTAATCCTCTTTATTACCTAAATACTGTGACACCACGTCAGACTCTCCAGCTCTCTCAAGCCATCCCCCTTTCTGATGACCCTACAGGGTCCTCCACTTTTAAAGGAGTCTTTCCCGTTTGCTTGTGTGCCTCATCGACTCCCTCCTATTCCACTCTCTTCTTGCATGTCTTCCTTAGCCTTCTTCCTCCTTCATCTTTGTTTTGGTCACTTAATTTTGCGCTTACTCCCCTCCGCAGCCAAAAAATTCGCATCCTCTGTGCGTTCCATCAGAGGCTTCCCCTTCCAGCTTTCCGTGCCTCGTTTGACTCTGCTTTTTGTCTTTTGAGGTTACCTCTACTACCCAGACTTTAACTCAGCTCCAAGTCCCATGTGGGTGGAGAATAAAATTAGAATTCTTGAGCCTGGAATAAGTTAAAGCTTGAGCTATGTTTGGAAGCAGAGGAGAGGAGGCATAAAGAACGTCCACATAGTTATTATGCTGGACCTTCCTTTTCCACATGATTACAGACTCTGTCTGTTGAGGGAGGGCATGTCTATGTCCTGGGTAAAGTTTGGCTGACTGAGCTTCCATGTGTGATTCACAAGCTCCTGGCTTCCGGTCTTGGTAGCGCTAATGCTGGCAAAGACTTGTTTTTGTCTAAGGAGCTAATAAATGTGACTCAGTACATTGGAAGAGGGCGTGTTAGATAATGAAGTTCCATCTTTCTGTGGTCACCTGCCATATCATTACCGTGTCTTCTACTGACAGCAGATCGGCTCTTTCAGAGGGAGGATATTGGGATTATGATAAGAGCATCATTTCCTGAGCAGTTTCCTAAGTTGATGGTTTAGTAGCATGAGGGGCAGTATGGAATTTGGGACACTTCACATAAGCACCTGACCTGCAGTCTGAGGCTAGCATATGTCAAAATGGAGTAAGATGGCTATTCATGTACTTCAGCAGCAGCTGAGAGAGATGGGCAAGATTAACCTTGGGAGGTATAGTTCTGCTCTGTACTTTCACAAGAGCATTTTTGTTAAAGCTAGGAACTAGTGTGGCAAATCCTAATTTTGAGTTTCTATGCAAAATGAAATCAGCTTATGTCATACCATGACCTTTCATGTTTTATATAGGGTTTAACACTAACAGAGTCTTCTTAATATGCTGTTACTTCTGATCCTGTATACAACCCTGATAAAACACCTTATGGATAATCAGGCATTCATTTTCATCTATCTCTTGGGAGAAGGGAGTATCTTTGCTTAAGGGGTTTATGAATTTTAGCTTTTTTATTTTTCAAAACAATCCAGTGGGGATGGGAGGAAAAGTATGTGGGAGGTATAGATAAAACAAGATTGTCCCTGAGTTGGTAATTATTGAGGCCGGGTGACAGTACACAGGGGCTTATTGTACTGTTCTCTCGTTTTTGTGTTTGTGGGGTTTTCCACAATGAAATAGGTTTGGTTTTGTTTTGTTTTAATTCTAAATTTGTATTTTCCATTTATCTGGAGTAACAAAAATTTTAACTTTTTAAATAAGAATGCCCAGGAGGCTTACTATAAGTAACTTGTTGGATAAATGCTCTTTTGCTTTTCCCTTTAGATGACTTTAAGCCAGCATCTATAGATACTTCTTGTGAAGGAGAGCTTCAGGTTGGCAAAGGAGATGAAGTCACAATTACACTGCCACATATCCCTGTAAGTTTATGCACTGTGGAATCACAGTGAATCCTCATATTCTATGTATTGCCATTTGAATTGCCTACTATGTGAAAAACTTGAGATTTCTAAAGTTCCAACGTAAGGGGAAAAGGGATTTTGGGGTTGGGGTTGGATGGAATTCATGCTTCCCGGGTGCTTGAGTAAAAATGATTCTTTGCCATTTTCCCCAAGTTCCCTTTTCTCCCATTTGCTACAAAGTAGATGATGTTCCCCTCTGGATCCCTCACCCCTCTTTTAGATCTGCATAGTCCCCCCCTCCCCGCCCCCAAAAGAGAAAGCAAAGCCCTAGATGCTATGTTGATTTATAGCGACACCAGTTTAGGAGTATGGCACAGGCAAGCCAAGAGTTAAGGCAGGCAGGAACAGGATTGACATACTTCAAATATCTGGCAAAAGGTGAAGTCTAGGCTGAAGGTTTCAAGCAAGAACCAGAGTAACAGAGCAGTCAGCTCATTTAGGGATGAGGAACCCAGTTAAAAGCTAAGTTGAGATCCCTTGCAGAGAGATTTGTTTGAAGCTTTGCCCAAGGCAACACTGTAATCAGAAAGCCTGAAGGATCAAACAGAATACTCTTAATGAACATGTGTCACTGCATGTCGCAGTCTGGTGCTGGAACATAATAAGGTCTTGGTAACCAGTGACAGAATGAAAAGGCTCTGGATGAGAAGCTTCACGTGGAGGAAAGATTACTTGTCTGCCAGTTCCAACTGCTGTTTTGTTACTTGTTGCCTTTGGCAGGTTACATCATCTCCCTTTGGATCTTCGTTTGCCAAATGTAAAATGTAAAATGAAGAGGTTAGATAAATGGTCTCTAAGGTCCCTTCCGTCTCTATGAATAGCGAGTCAAAGAGCCAAGCAGTCTTTTATTCTATATAAGAGATTAAATCCTATAGTTGTCAAATATTAATTTTTATTTATGTCAGATATTAATTGAGCACTTACTGTGTGCTGGCCCCTTACTAAGCACCGAGAATACAGTCTTAAGCAACATAAGTACTTTTCTTGCCCTTGGGGAGCTTATGGTCTAGAATTAAATATAAAAAAACAGCAGAAAATCACGGAAGGTTTCTCTAAGGAAGTGGCCTTTGAGCAGATTTGAAGGTTGAGTAATTGAATGAGAAGAAGGGGCAGGATGTAGGCAGAAGCCTCATTAAAGCCCTGTGAAAAAGAGCTTGAGAATCGGAGAGAGGCCAGCCGCCTTCTGCTCTGGATTCCGCAGAACTGAGGGCTGAGTGGTCCAGGATGAGGCAGAAGGGCCAGGTGTCTGGTTTAAAGATTTTATTTTTTGGTCTCAGAGCAACAGGGTAGCAGTTGAAGGGCTTAGGGAGGTGAGTAGCATAATTACTCTGAGCCAGGCAGAATAATGAGTTGTCCTTAGAGAATGCTCTGTTGGTTACTTGGCCTGAGGGGAAGCCCCGGGCTCTGAAATTATAAGGAAATACAGAGATCACTTACTGGTTCTACTTTCATAGTGAAAGTTCTACTCAGTGTAATACTGAGTAATGGCTAATCTATTTTTATCAGTTCACATCTTGCCATTATTTGTAACAAACTTTCAGTCCTTAGAAAAATGTATATTACCTTTCTCGATTACTGAGAAGCAGTTGCACAGTTACAGATTCTTGCTATATTATTATTTCCCCTTGCTTTTTGCCTAGAAAGCCAGAGGAATTAAAATAGAGATCTGTTTATTCTGTTCTATTTGAGTAGCTCTAATAAAAGATTTGATGAGGTGGTCATTTGTAAATATTTAACTGGTGTGTCTGGATTGATCGTCTTACACTTTTGTGGCATTTAGGGATCTACACCACCAATGACTGTGTTCAAGGGGAACAAACGGCCTTATCAGAAAGACTGTGTGCTTATCATTAATCATGACACTGGTGAATATGTGCTGGAGAAACTCAGTAGCAGCATTCAGGTCAAGAAAACAAGGTATGTGAATAACCAGATAGAGACTGATACAGGGTTTCTGTATCTTTGCATTATCCTTCAGTTTATTTTAAAAGGAGGTGAGCCCTAGGTACTCAGTGTCCTGTTGGTAATCTCAACAGCTCTACCTCTGTTTTCTTGACAAGTCAGTAAAATACCACTTACTCAGATGTAATAAAAAGAAATAATTCTTTTAAGGCCTGAAACATGGAAGTCACTGGGGAAAAGGATGTACTTTACAATTAAATCCACTTTATTAATCTCATGATTGTTGATATAATACCACCTAATGGGATAAGATTTAAACTCCTAGACTTGTAATTATGAAAGAATCATAGAGTGATATCTATTCTTTCTCAGATTGAAAACATTGGAGGCACTCGGGTGGCTTAGTCAGTTAAACGGCTGCCTTTGGCTCAGGTCATGATCCCAGTGGGATCGAGCCCCATGTCGGGGCTCTCTGTCTCTCTGTCAAATAAATAAAAACCTTTAAGAAAAAAAATTTTTTTTCACAAGATGCATTTGAGGTATTTATAATACCAAAATAAAGTTTTGCCTATTTTTTTTTTTTTTTGAGTAGCGAGCTCTTTTAAAACTTAATTCAGCAGGTATTACATGTCTAATATGAAGCCAACTAGATTTTAAAGTCAAAATTTATTCCGTAGAAGCAACCCAGTGGTTCTGTTTTTCACATTGTGATACAGCAATTATTGTAATAGAGTCATGAAATCTTAGAATGGATGCTAAGATTTAAAAATCTTAGAGTGAACTACAGCCTGACTGATGTTTTTCTGTTTATGCTTTTTCAAGCCGTTTTTCTGTACTCATTACACAAGAAAGTAGCTACAGTTTTTTGAGGGATTATCACCTGCTGAATGCTATGCCAAATGCTTTCATGTGTTACTCTACATAACTTTACACATAACTTTTAGAAAGATGCTATTGTTACCCCACCCCCTTTTTTTTTTTTTAAATATAGCACTTCTTTTTTATTTAATTTTATTTATTTGACAGAGATATCACAAGTAGGTGGTGGTGGGGCGGGAAGTAGGCTCCCTGCTGAGCAGAGAGCCTGATGTGGGGCTTGATCCCAGGACCCTGAGATCATGACCTGAGCTGAAGGCAGCCGCTTTACTGACTGAGCCACCTAGGCGTCCCTGTTGTTACCCTTTAAAAAAAAAACAAAAACAAAAAAAAACAACACACAGATGAAGAGACTGATTACTAGTGAGCTTGTGACCTCCATGGAGTCAGCACCAGAGCTGAGCCTTGCCCTAGGCATGCCACTTCCAAGCTCCTGCTCCTCTCCCGTGTAGGATAGATGTGTGTTAATTACTTCCCCCAACCAGTGCCACTGTTACCCTCCAAAAGCTGATGGTGGTACACGTGTCTCTCACTACTCAGTGTCATCTGTGGACTAGCAGCATTTTATCACTTGGGTGCTTTTTTATTTTTTAATTTAATGTTTTAAAGATTTTATTTGAGAGAGCACAAGCAGGGGGAGGAGCAGAGGGAGAGAGAAGCAGACTCCCCACTGAGCCCCACTCCATCCCAGTCCTGGGATGGTGACCTGAGCCACCCTGGCACCTCTTGGATGCTTTTTTAAAGTGTAGAATTTCAGGACTTGCTGAGTCAGAATCTGCCTTTTAATGAGCTCCCCAGTGATTTGTGTGTACACCAAAGTTCAAAAACCCAAAGTTTGCTGGGCTAGTCCATTTACAAGAGAAATTGTTAATGAATAAAATGTTCTCCGTTTGGGGTGGAATGCTTTGCCTGTCTGCCCGCAAGAGCTGGCATGTGACAAGATGAGCAAACAGTAATAGGTCACGCAAAAATGTGCAAACTAACCAGTATTTCAAGAGCTGGTTTTACTTAGTAACTCATATACTTGTGACTGTAACTTTATATTGTACACAGGTCAAGTGAATAATCCTGTTGTCTGTGAGTTCTCATAATCCCTTTGTGTCCTACATACTAAACGTGAGCCCCGTGAGGATTGCATGTCTGTCTCGTTCATCTCTGTATGTCTGGTGCACAGTGCAGTACTGGAATCAGGCAGTTGTTGAATGGGTAGCTCATGTGAGAACATTACAAACATCAGTGTCTTGAAGTAGTCTTTAAAGAGCACAGGGATGTGCAGAGACCTATGGGTACTTGGTTCCCTGAACAGATATGAGTACTGTTTTTGCCCCTCCAATTTAATGGAGGCTATCTCATGGATATCTCATTTCAGAGCCGAGGGGAGCAGTAAAATCCAAGCTCGCATGGAACAGCAGCCCACTCGTCCCCCACAGCCACCGCAGCCACCACCACCTCCACCACCTATGCCATTCAGAGCTCCGACAAAGCCTCCAGTAGGACCCAAAACTTCACCCTTGAAAGATAACCCCTCACCTGAACCCCAGCTGGATGACATCAAAAGAGGTAAGCAGCATTTTATGGAAAACAATAGCAACTTGGAGTGGGACTTCGGGTGTTTTTGTGGCGATCACAAGGCTCTTGTATTGACATGACGGCATGGGCATTTTCTGCCATTGAAATTTCTGCAGAGTTCACCATTCCAGAGGTGATGCAGGTGGGGGCTGTTGCCACTTGCCTCATTGGATTAAGGGGGTCCAGAAATAGTGACTGGAGTTGTGGCTGTCTTGCAGCTTTTTGCTTAGAGGTCCAGGATATAAACAAGCATGACTGCCCCCTGAAGGTCTATACAACATGCCTTTAAAGCTTTGGGAGAAGAGAATTCCAAGGTGTTGGGGTGAAAACCAGGTCTGTCAATGTTAGTATAGTATCTAGGTCAGAAAAACAATTGAAAATACCAGGACCAGTGCTTTGTGCTAACACAAAGCATGTGAACATGAAAGTGCCACGGGGACCTGGCAATGGACACAGCCTAGAAAGACCTAGAGATCTGGTCAGGCTCTCTCCAGTTAGACCCCAGGCCAGGATCACCTTGGCTTTCTCCCCATACAGTGGTTTTAATTGTCCAGACTCTTTGGGAAGTTATGAGACTAAGTGTCGTATTCCAGATTTGTAAAGTTCTATGAAACAGAAGTAAATCTGTAGTAGTGGTAAAAAGGGAAAGATAAAGAGTTGTCCTTTAAGATAAAAAGCTTCCCTTTTTATCTTGTAGAAGTGCTCTCGTAGTAAACAGAATCATTCTCTGTGCAGTGCACATTCATTAAGCTGCTATTTCTGTTTTCCTCATGCTGTTTATCAAAGTTTTCACTTTAGCTGATCAGGAATTGGACTATGAGTGGTTGGTTATTGCCAGTTACGCCTAAAGGAACCATACTTGTTTAAAACCACATAGTATGTTTGGACAGGAAAATCTGGCATCTTAATGTATCCTATGATGTGTCCTTAATGTACTCAGCGACACTGGAAGGGAAACATGTTTTTCCTTCCCTGCTGTTCATTGGTAGAAAATGTAGTACCAGACGGGCTTGGCTATTGGGGAAGTATAGAAAGAGAGCAGAGGAAGAATGTCATTTCCCCATTTTCCATCAGTTACTGTGGTTACCCCTGCCCACCTCAGTTTCTTTGTGGGATAAGAAAGCTGAAAAGGACTTCAGAGGCCGCCCGCTCTGGCCTTTCATTTTTTTCAGTGTCTCGGAAAATTCATTGACTACCATCTAGGTCTCATTGCTGGTTAGAAGTAGCTCCAAAAACAAGCATCCAGATGTTCCAGTGCCTAATCAAATATTTTTCAACCCCTTAGCATAATATTTTTCTTACTTGGTGTTTAATCCTGTAATTCACAATCTTTTTTTTTTTTTTTTTTTTTTTTTAAGTAGATAAGGCAAATAGACTTGATTCATTTCTTACACAGAACAGCCATTATCTGAAACGGTTTTCTGTTTGGTTATTTGTCTCTCTGAAGACAGAGTGTTATTTTGTTGGTGTTGGTTTTAGTCATTTTGTTTGTACGTTTTTAGGAAATTAAGCAGGAGTTTTAAGTTATTCCTCGTTGCTGTTGGTCTTGCCACTTCTCTGTCTACAGAAGGTTCCATGTGTGGCCTTGAGAGGGGTTGCTGTGCTCACCCCGGTCATGTCATTTTATTCCAGAGCTGAGGGCCGAAGTTGACATTATTGAACAGATGAGCAGCAGCAGCGGGAGCAGTTCCTCAGACTCGGAGAGCTCGTCAGGAAGTGATGACGACAGCTCCAGCAGTGGGGGTGAGGACAATGGCCCGGCGTCCCCCCTGCAGCCTGCACATCAGCAGCCCTACAGTATCAGGCCAGCCGTTGCCAATGGAACCAGCCGGCCACAAGGCAGCAGCCAGCTCATGAACACGCTCAGTAAGTGTGCACTCCCTTTTTCTGGCTTTGGGGCAGTGGGAGTGGCGCATGTCAGGCCAGAGGTGTGGCTTTTGTTTATCTCTCATCTAAGTCTATACACCAGAAGAGGTTTAAGGCATAAGAAAGGATCCCGACAAAGAAAATTTGGAGCAGAAAGGAGTAAGTTACCAAAGAGTAAAAAAAGGGAAGTACAAAACTAAGAAGTCTGTTTTTCTCTTTTTTCCCTTACCGGCACAAATAAGGTCTTGTGAAGTCTGGAAAATGCTGAAACATGAACATCTTGGCTCTATATTTTTGCATTTGCCAGGCTTTTGGGGTGCTGCCTACCACCATACTGCCCCCTGCCTCCAGATCTTTGTACAGTCCTGAGAACTCCAGACTGGTGGCCCACAGCCCACAGACTTGGAAACCTGAGCCATTAGGATGTATTTGGAAACCAACCAGCCGTTGGCAAAAAGGAGAGGAAGGGGCATTGCAGTGTCTGGGTGGCTCTCAGTGCAGTTGGTACTAAAGTAAAGAAGAGCAAAACAAGAACAAACACAAATTTCTTTTATTGGATATGGGGCAAGTGCTGCTTCCTGTGCCCCCCTCTCTCCAGAATCCTAATGAATGCTCTCACCTGGCATGACTGCCTTGGAGGAGGCTGGAAGGTCTGGAGGCAATAGTGGGGAAGCTAACTTAGTTAACCCTACTACTGTGGACCAAGGAAAGGTAATTCTCAACGTCAGCACTAGAGATGTGAGCCAGAGAAATCTTTGTTGGGGGAGGGGCAATCATATGTATTGCAGGATGGCTAAGAGCATTCCTGGCCTCTACCCACTAGGTGGCCTTCTTCCTCCCTTCTGCCCGAGTTGTATCAACCCAGAATATCTCAAGACATTTCCAGATGTCCTCTGGGGGACAAAACCACCCCCACCAGAGAAACACTACTCAAGGCCCTGCTTTTCTCCTTGATTGAGTCCAGCACTGTTAGGTTACCAGTGAAGGATCCTGTCTACTCTCCCGTTTTGTGGGGCCTACATTCTAGGTATCAGGGTGTGCTTCGGTGCTCTTCTCAGTTGGCTTGGGGGAATAATGAGTTTCACATCGGGAGTTTGGTGTTCACAGTGGAAAAGTACCAGACAGCTACTGTGGCTTTAAGTCAGTTCTTAATTTTGCCCAGTTAATGCTAAATTACCCTTTCCTTTTAGAAAGAAAGAGCAAAAAAAATGGCGCCGTGGGTGTTACCTGCCTACCAGTGCCTTAAAATTCTTTTAGTTCTTTATGGCTCCAAGTTACACTGTTCTTCATTCTTCAAATAGCAGTTCCTTAACTTGGCATATCTCACAGACCGTAAAATACTAGGGTTATTTACACCAGGACTGTCAACTGGAACCAACTTATAAATCCTAAAATCACAGTAAATAATGCAAATTTGCTAACCCTGATATAAAAATACATAGAGTCATTATAATATTGTTTTTCTGAGTAGTAACCTAGGTTATATTTTCTCTTCTCAAAAATAAATAAATGGATCAATTTGAACCTGAATCAAATCAATTACATACGCAATTTCAAAACTAGATTTTTTTAGTTCCATTTACACTGACCTATTAAATATACCGCATCTTACTGTGTAAGCAGTTGTGCTCAGCTTAGCTGACAGGAGTGGCTGCCAGGCCCACACTGACTTCCTTAAGTTTAGAACATTAGTCGTCACATTCTTGGGTCTCAGACCTCTTAATTCTAAAAGTTATTGAGGACCCCAAAGGGCTTTTGTGTATGTGGCTTAGATCTATCAATATTTACCACATTAGAAATTAAAACTGAGAAATATTTAAAATATTTCAGTAATTCAATTAAAGTAATAATAACCATCACATGGTAACAAAAGTAACATTTTTATGAAGAACAAATTTTCTAATCAGAAAATATTTAGTAAGAAGAGTAACATTGCTTTACAATATTACAGCTCTTATGTCGGGCTTAGTAGAAAGCCGGATTCTACACCCATTTCTGCATTCAGTCTAATGCCGTTAAGTTGTTCAGGTTGATGTAGGTGAAGAAAATCAGGCATCACACAGGCGTGGAGTAGAAAAGAAAGTACCCTCCGGAAAGGTCCCCAGGTCCTCAGAGCAGACTTTGAGAAGAGCTGGCCTAGCTCTTGTCGTAGTTCACTTTTGTGGTGTCTGCTGGGGTTCTGTTAACTCTTATTATCATCTGAGACTGAAATGTTGAGTACTTCTGTTCTTCACTCCTAAAACCTAAATTCAGCACACTAAACAAAGATCAGGGGCTTTACGAAAGCTCATTAGTTGAGTTGAGGTTTAAAGTAACATGAATATCCTGGACAGAGGTGTCCTAGAGGGAATCCTGGATTAGCATGTTCCTGGTATAAACAATATTCAGCTTCCTTACCAGGAAGCCTAACTCCATGTTATTTTAGCTTTTATAAAGCAACTTAATATGGACCATTCTAGATGGTGAATCAGTTATTTATAAATGCTTGGCTTGCTATTTATTAGCACATTTAAAAGCTGTCTGGCCTGCTCCTGGCCTGTACTATCCCAGTAAGCAGCATCGCTGTGGTTTGCAGCTCCCAAGAATGGCATTTCTTTAAAAACGTCAATTGCATCAGTTTTGTCACTGAGCCAAATTGATTTTCCTCCCTAATTAAGTGGAATTGGCCTGGTTTTACTGTAGTGTGATAACCAAGGCAGTCAGACAAAGAACTGTGGGGAAGTCCTTTTGAAATTGTATACTTTTGGTGTGATTCTGTTTTCTTTTTATAGGAAATGACTTGCAGTTGAGTGAGTCTGGCAGTGACAGTGATGACTAGACGCGGCTCTTTCGAAATCAGCTTCTCGTGCACAGAAGTGCTGCTGGACCCGGCTGCGCTCGCACAGAGCCCCGTGCTGTGAGGGACACACTGTGGATCAGTGACTGTGTAGGAGTTTGAGGCTCTGGAGGTCTCAGATATTCAAGTCTTTAACTTAGTGGTGGTGGGTGATTTTCTCGTATAATTTCCGAACAATCTCCTGTTGCAAAGTAGAACTGTGGAAGAACTAACAGAATTATATTTCTATTTGATTAACACTGTTCATGGACAACAGACCAATGTGCCCTGGTCTAGGTTACTCAAAGGCCTTTATCTCTACCAGGCCGGTGATTCCGTTTTGAACCTCAGCAGCCACCTGTTTGGCCAAGTGGTTTGCACCAGTGAAATGAAACCTGGTCTTTGAGGGGTAGGAGAGGGAGGGAAACCTCAAACTGCAGCATTGAAGTAGTTAAAACCACTTTACACTGTTGAAACAAAGTGGTAAGGAAGTTTTGTTGGACCCAGCCTGATAAGCTGTGTAGAAACAGACTTCGAGAGAGAGTCCTAGAGCATCCGCCGGGCAGGACCCTGGAGCTCTGCTAGTTCAACCCCCTCATTTACAAATAAAGAGAAGCCCACGGTTGGCTACGGCCAGTCTCGTGTCCCCAGTCCAGGCTTTCCCTGCTGCTCCCTCCCTTGAATCTCATTTATTGGAACTGGAGATTATTATGCTTGACACTGATAGTTGTACATTGGAGCTTTTATTGGATTCTAAAAGACAGAAGTGTTGGGTACTTCTGACTCAGATTCTGATCCAGAAAGTCCCTAACTCCATGAGGCTGGGTGAGCAGGTTAAACCATCAGCCACTATGCTGACACTCAAGGTACAGTCAGATGGGGGCTCCTAGTTCCATGCAGACCCATACTAAGGGTTCTTTATTCAGTGCATTCTAGTAGGGGGAGGTAGGAGTGGAAGAGAGGTGTACTGAAGGAACCTTTCTGAACAAAAGAACCAGCAGCAGGTTTTCAAAAACCAGAATCTAGATAGGAAGCAGTTCTGCAATATGAAATGAGCACATTCTTTGAGAAGACATTTCTGTTCATGCTTTTCTACCACTGTTTGTGCCTGACTCCCCGACCGATCTGTATTTTTGATATAAGAAAGTCACAAGATTGCCTTTTTGCCATGTGCGGTTTCCACGTGAATCTTACAGGAAACTGGTCACTAGTAAATGTTCCGTATTCGAGTGAATGTGTGATAAATTGTCCTGTGATTAGTATGGAATAGCCCATTTCTATAATTGGAATGAATACAATTTGAAGGTCCTGAGAAATTTCTATTTACTTTGGTTCACTGGGTATCAAGAACATTAAAAATGATTTTCCTTCCTTGGGTTCCTCCACTCAAAGATGGCCTCTGCTTCCTTTGTTAGTGGATGGAAGCAGTCTGGACCTGGAAGGAAGTAGATGATTCACAGTGGGGGCTCTGGTGAGAGTTGCACCTTATAGAGTCACCTGTTGGATGGACACAGTGCCTCCGGGTGAGCTGGAGATGTGGGCCTGGCACCATCATCCAGCGGCACTCTCACACCACCCCACCCAGTACAGATAATAGGGTAACAGACTAGTACTCTATGGTGGGTTCTTAACCCATCATGAGGTTTCAGTGGGTTTAGTGGCAGGTAGGAATTTATTTATAATGAATTGATAATTGTTTTATAATTCCTTGGTAATGACAGCTCAGGGAAGGTGAAAGTCATGACTGGGAGACTTATTACTGGATATTGGAATTGATTCACAGCTCTTAACTTGCTCAACTTGGGGCAGGTTCCAGGAACTTGAACTAAAAATATCTATTTAAACCTCTCTCTCTCTTTTTTTCCTCCCAAAGTCTTGATTTATACAGACAGAATTGTGGTTTTGGTATGTTGGGTCAAGATGTTTGTTTCTATAGGAAATGCTTGCATGTGGCACTGGGTTTGGTGATTCGAGCTCTCTCGGCTTCAGACCCTTTCCTCTGTCACCCATCCTGTCTCACACTGCATGGTTCTCCTCTAGCCTGTTTCCATTTTGTTCTCTGCACAAAACCCCCTCAGTTCCCTCACTCAGCCCTCTAGCTTCACCCACCAGAACAAGAACAAGAACAAGGAATCTTTTCTTTTCAGAAAACAAGAATTTGGCCTCAGAGACCACTTCTCATGAGTAACCTCATGCCAGCCTCACTGGACTTGGTCTTTATGCCTCTGTGCCTTCTCAGTCTCTCCCTCCCCTCTCCCCCGCCAAGCCCCAGTCCTGACGCTCTGGAGATGCCATCCTCATGGACTCTTCCCCTGTTCGTTTCTGCCCACTAGAGTGCTGTGTGGACATACTGACCTTCCTCTTCCCTGAGCTCTGGTTGCTGTGCACTCCTTAAAAGCAGGGACTGTCCTTCTCATCTCTGTTCCTTGGGGTGTCCACAGGAATAGATAATTCAGATGCTTATAGCCTGGTGGGGAGGAGGGAGAGAAAACCAACCAGTGGAGTACAGAAGGTAGACATGGAGAAAACATTCCAAGCATTTGGAGACAGCTGGAAACGATCCATGCTGATTTTCTTGGTTTCAAAGTCTCTAACTGAATTGTTCAAATTGCCTTTTCTTTGTCCTGTACAACTTCTACCATACCGTGGGTCTTTAGGCAAGGTATAAAGACTTAAATCTGAGGTACCCAAGGAGCCATGGCAAGCCACAGTAAAGATGTGATTTGGAGAAATGTAATACAAATTAGAGATGTGTGATGATGCCACTCATTAACTACTTTATTTCTAGAGCAGAATCATTGTTTTCTCTGTGTGGTATTAATAAGTGTGTACTTCAGTGGTGGGAAAACTTGAAAATTCCAAAATCCTTGCTATCTTTATTGAGAGGCTGGTTAAGTAGGGTGTATGTATGGGGGGGGGTGTATGTGTATGTGTGAGAGAGATGTATTTATTACATTATTTTGAAAGATAATAGTCTGTTATGTGGATGTATATTAGGTACAGCCAAGTTGGAGGTTTCCATTTGGCAAGGAATTTGAAATTCTGAAACTCAGGCCTTAACCAGTAGGTTGGAAGACAAGACCAATTGAAGCGTTATGAAATGTGTTTTTGTTGCTTCTGTCCTGTCTTGGGTTTGTTGTCTTACTCTTTAATGATTTTTAAAAATCTCATGCCTAAAAGTTTATTTTGCATAATTATGAAGTAGATGTGCATGTTTACATTTATGTAAAATATTTGCTGTGTAAAGTTTTTGTTTGTTTATTCTCTTAAAGATCACTATATTTAAGTAAAAAAAAAGGTCAGCAATACACTCCATGACTTGGTGGATTTTATTTTCTTACTAGAAATCAGTGAAAAATGTAGAGTTCTATTAAGAATCCTTTATGCTTACGCCTACTTATCTAAATGGATTCCTTTTTAATTTGGTGTTTATGATCATTAGGATAAACACCTCAGTTTTAAAAGGTGTGAAGTTCAAAACCAAAGGTTGTCTTTAGCAAGCCAAATGGCATCTGAGGCCATTACTTGGTCTGGAAAGGCAGCTTAGCTTTGAATCTGAGAACCATGCATGGGTTAAACTGAATGCCTGGACATAGCCTAGTCATTTTAGCTCACCAAATTCCTTCCACCTGCCCTGCCATGCCACTCATCCAGCCACACAGACGCTCACAGGCTGGAGGTGATCCTGCCTCCTGCTTCCATGCCACATACAGCAGTGCGTAGCGTACATCAGTCTTGTGGTCTTGGCTCCAGGTAGTCTATAAACTTCTAGGTGGGCAGTGACCCTTTTAATTCTCTGGTGTCTTTCACTGAATGGGTGTTCCATATACTTGGACTGACGATAATTACGCATTAAGAGAACTAGGCTGGGCCGGAGGAGTCAAGATGGCGGAGAAGTAGCAGCTGAGACTACTTCAGGTTGCGGGAGATCAGCTAGATAGCTTATCTAAAGATTGCAAACACCTACAAATCCAACGGGAGATCGAAGAGAAGAAGAACAGCAATTCTAGAAACAGAAAATCAACCACTTGCTGAAAGGTAGGACTGGCGGAGAAGTGAATCCAAAG